>NC_088380.1:92027500-92372500 GCF_037993035.2 Macaca fascicularis | reverse complement strand
GAGCAAAAAAGACATAAACTATCAAGCCATAAAAAGGCATGGAGGAAGGCCAGGCATGGTGGCACATGCCTGTAATCCCAGCATTTCAGGAGGCTGAGGCAGGTGGATTTATTGAGGCCAGGAGTTTGAGATCAGCCTGGCCAACATGGTGAAACCCCATCTCTACTAAAAATACAAAAATTAATCAAGGGTGGTGGTGCATGCCTGTAGTCCCAGCTGCCTGGGAGGCTGAGATATAAGAATCGCTTGAACCCGGGATGCTCTGGGAGGTGGCGGTTGCAGTGAGCCCAGATCATGCTGCTGCACTCCAACCTGGGCAACAGAGGAAGACTCTGTCTCAAACAAAAACAAAAACAAAAATAAAAAACCATGGAGGAAACTTAAATGCATATTACAATGTGAAAAATCCAATCCGAAAAGCCTGTACACTATATAATTCCAATTATTGCCATTCATGAAAAGGCAAAAAAATGGAGACAATAAAACGATCAGTGGCTGACAGGAGTTGGGGGGATAAAAGGGATGAATAGAGAGAACAGGATAATTTTAAGACAGTAAAAATACTGTATGATACTATAATGGTGGATAGATGTCATTACAAATTTCAAATCTATAGAATATAGAATACCAAGAAGGAATACTAACATAAACAGAGGACTCTGGTTAATAATCATGTGTGGTGTACGTCCATCAACTGTAAGAAATGTACTACTCTGGTGGGGGATGTTGACAATGAGGAAGGCTGTGCATGTGTGGGGCAGGAAGACTTGGGAAATCTCTGTACCTTCCACTAAAATTTGCTATGAACCTAAAACTGCTCTAAAAATAATAACTATTGAAAAAAATCCCATCCCCAGAGAATTGTCACTATTTGACAGATCTCGAAATTCCTGGAAAATCTTTATTTGCAGGACTTGTCGTTATTTGACTTGTCTCAGATCTTGCTCAGTGAAAAAAAGCCCTATCCCTAGAGTGTTTTTCAAAAACAATCAGAGGAAATTGTTTCACATTGCACTTTACTGAGCTAGTGATACCAGTAGTGGCAAATAGACGAAGACCAAAAGACCTAAAAAGAATATGTAGAAAATAAAATCTCCATGAGGGATTTGAAAAATCCAACATATTCCTGAGAATGCGGAAGGCAGAACAATGTACTTGTCCAGAAAAAACACCTGAGAACCCCCTTATATTTCAACTCTGGCTGATGCTGAGACCCTGTGCAATCAGGAAGTGAGGCTAAAGCAAGGTTATAAACTATTGGAGGCCCACTATACACATGGAGACCTTAGGTGAAGAGTAGAAGACTTATTGTTTTAAAGGCACTTAAGGAAATCTATGTCCAGTCATTACTTGACTACAAAGTTAACCAAGGAGAAACGTCAGCAGCTATATACAAGGAATACAGACTTCACAGAATCAGTCCAGACAAGTCACTGAACAAAACGAGCAGTGAAAAAGAACAATAACAAACAGCAACAACAGTAAACTCTGGAGGGAATAGAGACCTGATTTCCAGAATTGCCACAATCTATCTTTTACAATGTCTACCTTTCAATTAAAATTATGAGACATGGGAAAACCCAGGAAAGTATGGTCCATACAGAAGGGAAAAATAATAGTTCACAGAAATTGTCCTTAAGGAAGCCCAAATATTGGACTGCTAGACAGAAACTTTAAATCAGCTTTTATAATATTTCAAAGAACTAAAATCACATCTAAAACATTAAAAGAAGGTCTGAGAGTGTTTTGTCAAATAGAAAATAACAATGAAGAGATAGAAATTATAAAATAATTTGAATAGAAATTTTAGAGTTCAGAAGTATAACTAGAATAAGAAATTGATTAGAGAGGCTCAGCAACAGATAAGAGTTAGCAAAAGAAAAAAATCAGTGAACTTAATATAAATTGGCCAGACTTGGTGGCCCATGCCTCTAATCCCAGCACTTTGGGAGGCCAAGCTCAAGACCAGCCTGGCTAACATGGTGAAACCCTGTCTCTACTAAAAATACAAAAATTAGCCAGACATGGTGGCACATGCCTGTAGTCCTGGCTACTCAGGAAGCTGAGGCAGGAGAATAATTTGAACCCGAGAGGCAGAGGTTGCAGTGAGCCGAGATCATGCCACTGCACTCCAGCCTGGGTGACAGAGTGAGACTCCCTCTCAAAAAGAAAAAAAGAAGATAAATTAGTTGAAATTATTCATTCTGAAGAACAAAAAGAAAAAAAGAAGAAAAAGGAATAGAGCCTAAGATATCAAACATCTAACATATGCATAAGGGAAGGCCCAGAAGGAGAGGAGGGAGATAAAGTGGCAGAGAGAATATTTGTAGAAGTAATGACCAAAAACATTCCCAATTTGATGAAAATCATTAATCTACACATCCCAAAAGCTCAACAAACTCCAAGTAAAATAATTGAAATTATTGCACACTTAGTCCAAATTGTCAAAAGCCAAAGAAAAAAAGATAATCTTATTTTATTTTACTATTTTAGTTTTTTTTCTGAGATGGAGTCTAGCTTTGTCGCGCAGGCTGTAGTGCAGTGGCGTGATCTCAGCTCACTGCAAGCTCCGCCTCCTGATTCATGCCATTCTCCTGCCTCAGATTGCTGAGTAGCTGGGACTACCTTGCCCGCCACCACGCCCAGCTAACTTTTTGTATTTTTAGTAGAGACGGGGTTTTGCTGTGTTAGCCAGGATGGTCTCCATCTCCTGATCTCGTGATCCGTCCGCCTCCACCTCCAAAAGTGCTGGGATTACAGGCATGAGCCACTGCGCCTGGCCCAAAAAAGATAATCTTGAAATAAAAATGACTCATCATTTCAAGGGATTGTCATCCAAGAATTCTGTGTTCATCAAAACTATCCTTCAAAAGCAAAGGGAATTTAAGATATTCTCAGAAAAACAACTGAAAGAATTTATGACTGAAAGACATGTACTACAAGAAACATGTACTAAAGAGAGTACTCAGGCTGAAGTGAAACAACACTAGATAGTAACTTGAAACCACACAAATAAATAAAGAACTCTCATAAAGGTAATTATGTAAGTAAATATGAAAGACCAGTATACATTTATATTTGTTGCTATCTCTTTTTGTCTCCTATGTGACTTAAAAGACAACTGCATAAAGCAATAATTATGAAACTTTTTATGGGTTTATATGAATGAAGTTGTAGTTTATATGATAATAACAGCATACAGGAGGGGAAGGAAACAGAGCTAAACTGAAGAAAAGTTTTGGCATTAAGCCAAACTAAGAATTAACTAAAAAAAAAATAAAAGAAACGACAAGTGAATTAAAATGGTATACTGGAAAATATCTATTAACATACAAAAAGGCAGTAATGGAGGAATACCGGAACAAACAAAGACGTAAAAACAAATATTCAGATGACAGCCATAAATTATATTAAATGTAAATAGGTTAAGCACTCTAATGAAAAGGCAGACATTGACAGAATGGATTTAAAAAACATAACCCAACTATGAGCTGTATACAACAAATACACTTCACAAGGACACAAATAAGTTGAAAGTAAAAAGATCGAAAAAAAAGATACACTGTGGAAATAGTTACCAAAAGAGAGCTGGAGTGCATATGCTAATATAAACACTATTCTCAACTGGGCCAGAAAGGAAATCACTGCTCTTCCTTTATGACTTAACTTCTATTTGTCTAGAATTTAATAATTATCTTTTCTTATTTGCTTAGTTTTCCATGTATTTATTTGATTCCATGCAAATCCCTCACAATCATCTAAATCTCCTTTCAAAATGTTCAAACACATCAAGTATTCCAATTTTACGTTCCTAATGGTATTTCTCATACAGTCTTCTGCCATGATAATATGTATGGGTTACCCTCTATGCCTGCATTTTTCATCCTAGTATCTCCCTTCATAACATCATGGTTATTAGTTTCATCTCATCTCATCTTGGATTGAAAATACTGCTTCTGGTTTGCCAGGCCTTCCTCTTTCTTGGTTTGTTCCCTCATTTTGGTAGAACTCAGCCTCCAAGAGCTTCCTGAGAGAAGGAATAAGAAAATTTTTTTTAAGAAATTTCCTGCCAACGTGTTTATTGTATTCTGAAACTTGCTTGAAATTTGGCTCGGTATAAAATGTTTGGTTGCAAGTCATTTTCTTTCAGAATTTTAAAGGCATGTCTCCAATGACCTTGAACTTCCTATACTCCAATATGAAATATTCAACAATTTTGATTTTTATTTTTATGTGACCTATTTTTTCTTTCTGAAACACTATCTCCACTGTACAAAAATTTTACAGTGACGTGCCTTGGTATGAGTCTATTTCATCTGTTTTCTGGGACACTGTGGGTTCTTTTTTCCTACTTCCTATGGATATTTAAAGATCTAGCTTACATATAAAATTTGCTGATCAGTGAAAGGCATAGAGGAATAAAATACAATCAGAAAAAGCCAAGAGGCTCTTAATCACTGATCTAGGGACACCCTAATACAGGTGGGTTCTGGCTAACTCAAGAAAGAGGAGGGAAAGATGTTTAAAGGGAAAGAATGGATTAGTTGTTTTAATAAGTATTCAGCCCCAATTGTAGTAACTAGGACAGAAAAACAGACTGGCAAAATGAAGTTTTTGCGTGGAAGGTTAGTAGTTCTGGGTCATTTTGAGGACAGGTTTCCTCTCAATAAAATATAATATACATTATAGCCTTAATCAAATATTTTAATATGAGCTAGTCTTTCAGACTCAGAATGCCTTTTATTTTTTATCATGTCTACAAACCTCTGCCATGTAAAAAAAAAAAGATTTTTTAAAATTATTATTCTTTAAGTTCTAGGGTACATGTGCGCAACGTGAAGGTTTCATGCATAGGTATACATGTGCCATGCTGGTTTGCTGCACCCATCAACTCATCATTTACACTAGGTATTTCTTCTTATACTTTCTCCCCCAGACCCCCATCCCCAACTGGCCCCGGTGTGTGATGTTCCCTGCCCTGTGTCCAAGTGACCTTATTGTTCAGTTCCCACCTATGACTGAGAACATGTGGTGTTTGGTTTTCTGTCCTTGTGATAGTTTGCTGAGAATGATGGTTTCCAGCTTCATCCATGTCCCTGTAAAGGATATGAGCTCATCCTTTTTTATGGCTGCATAGTATTCCATGGTATATATGTGCCATATTTTCTTAATCCAGTCTATCACTGATGGACATTTGGGTTGGTTTCAAGTCTTTGGTATTGTGAATAGTGCCACAATAAACATATGTGTGCATGTGTCTTTATAGTAGCATGATTTATAATCCTTTGGGTATATACCCAGTAACGGGATTGCTGGGTCAAATGGTTATTCTAGTTCAAGATCCTTAAGGAATCACCAAACTGTCTTCCACAATGGTTGAACCAATTTACACTCCCACCAACAGTGTAAAAGTGTTCCTATTTCTCCACATCCTCTCCAGCATCTATTGTTCCCTTTTTAATGATTGCCATTCTAACTGGCATGAGATGGTATCTCATTGTGGTTTTGATTTGCATTTGTCTGATGACCAGTGATGAGCATTTTTTCGTGTGTCTGTTGGCTGCATAGGTGTCTTCTTTTGAGAAGAGTCTGCTCGTATTCTTTGCCCACTTTTTGATGGGGTTGTTTTTTTTCTTGTAAATTTGTTTGAGTTCTTTGTAGACTCTGGATATTAGCCCTTTGTCAGATGGGTAGATTGCAAAAATTTTCTCCCATTCTGTAGGTTGCCTGTTCACTCTGATGGTAGTTTCTTTTGCTGTGCAGAAGCTCTTTAGTTTAATTAGATCCCATTTGCCTATTTTGGCTTTTGTTACCACTGCTTTTGGTGTTTTAGTTATGAAGCCCTTGCCCATGCCTATGTCCTGAATGATATTGCCTATGTTTTCTTCTAGGGTTTTTATGGTTTTAGGTCTAACATTTAAGTCTTTAATCCATCTGGAATTAATTTTTGTATAAGATGTAAGGAAGGGATCCAGTTTCAGCTTTCTACATATGGCTAGCCAGTTTTCCCAGCACCATTTATTAAATAGGGAATCCTTTCCCCATTCCTTGTTTTTGTGAGGTTTGTCAAAGATCAGATGGTTGTAGGTGTGTGGCATTATTTCTGAGGCCTCTGTTCTGTTCCACTGGATTATCTCTGTTTTGGTACCAGTACCGTACTGTTTTGGTTAATGTAGCCTCGTAGTATAGTTTGAAGTCAGGTAGCATGATGCTTCCAGCTTGATTCTTTTTGCTTAGGATTGTCTAGGCAATGCAGGCTCTTTTTTGTTTCCATATGAACTTGAAAGTAGTTTTTTCCAATTCTGTGAAAAAAGTCATTGGTAACTTGATGGGGGTGGCATTGGATATTATCCAGGAGAACTTCCCCAACCTAGCAAGGTAAGCCAACATTCAAAATCAGGAAATACAGAGAACACCACAAAGATACTCCTCGTGAAGAGCAAATCCAAGACACATAATTGTTAGATTCAGCAAGGTGGAAATGAAAGAAAAAGTTTTTAGGGCAGCCAGAGATAAAGGCCGAGTTACCCACATAGGGCGGCCCAGGAGACTAACAGCAGGTGTCTCGGCAGAAGCCCTATAAGTCAGAAGACAGCAGGGGCCAAAATTCAACATTCTTAAAGAAAATAATTTTCAACCCGGAATTTCATATCCAGCCAAACTAAGCTTCATAAGTGAAGGAGAAATAAAATCCTTTACAGACAAGCAAATGCTGAGAGGTTTTGTCACCACCAGGCCTGCCTTACAAGAGACCCTGAAGGAGGCACTAAACACGGAAAGAAACAACCGGTACCAGCCACTGCAAAAACATGCCAAATAGTAAAGACCATCGATGCTATGAAGAAACTGCATCAATTAATGGACAAAATAACCCGTGAACACATTAATGACAGAATCAAATTCACACATAACAATATTAACCTTAAATGTAAATGGGCTAAATGCCCCAATTAAAAGACACAGACTGGCAGTTGGATAAAGGGTCAAGACCCATCAGTGTTCTGCATTCAGGAGACCCATCTCATGTGCAAAGACATGCATAGGCTCAAAATAAAGGGATGGAGGAAGATCTACCAAGCAAATGGAAAGATAAAAAAGCAGAGGTTGCAATCCTAGTCTCTGATAAAACAGACTTTAAACCAACAAAGATCAAAAGAGACAAAGAAGGCCAGTACATAATGGTAAAGGGATCAATTCAACAAGAAAAGCTAACTATCCTAAATACATATGCACCCAATACAGGAGCATCCAGATTCATAAAGCAAGTCCTCAGAAGCCTACAAAGAGACAGACTCCCACACAATAATAATGGGAGACATTAACACCCCACTGTCAATATTAGACAGACCAATGAGACAGAAGGTTAACAAGGATATCCAGGACTTGAACTCAGCTCTGCAACAAGCAGACATAATTGACATCTACAGAACTCTCCACCCCAAATCAATAGAATTTATATTCTTCTCAGCACCACATCGCACTGATTCTAAAATTGACCACATAATTGGAGGTAAAGTACTCCTCAGCAAATGTAAAAGAACAGAAATCACAACAAACTGTCTCTCAGACCACAGTGCAATCAAATTAGAACTCAGGATTAAGAACCTCTGCCATTTTTTGCCTGAAACATATATTTTTTGAGGTGTAAGTCTTTCATAAAATGTTAACTCTAAATAGGATTGGAATGAAATTTAAGAAAATATGTTCTATTATCAAAATTCTAGTGCTCAATTCTTTTCTTTTTCCTTTGAAGCTGAAATCAAAACATTTAACTTAAGATATACTACCATAAGTACATAAAACAGTATTTTTAGATGAAAAATACTGCTAAAGCAGAAAAGAGAGTTTTTGAAGGATAGGAAGTGATAGGGTTAACTAGAAAATGTGGCAAATATTTTGATTGAATATTATTTTATTTGCAGTGTCTTCTCTCTATTTAAATCCTGTGACATAAAGATAAATAAATTATATGTGGTCTGTAAAATATTTAATATCAGCTTTTCCAAAGTACACTTTTCTTTTTTTCTAATCTGTGAAGATTGACAAAGGGAATTTAACAAAGAATTTCTATTCTTTCTTTCTTACCTCATCTGGGAGATGAACTTAGTAGATACACCAATATCTAACTATTCTATTCCCAAGTTATTTTAATTATTAGGATAAAAAATTTTTGTTCCTCAAGGCAGTAATACTTCAACAGTTTATTGGACTTTACCAGAGGGAAAACACTTCTAAGGATGTGATTCATTAGGTCTGGGCTCTCAAGCATTGAATGTAGACATTTATCTAAAAACTAGATGAATGACACCAAACAAAAATTAAAACTTAAAAATGAGAAATTTAATGTGTCCATGGATTAACTTTTATTATCTTGCTATTAATAGTTAAAGCAATGACTAGTGAAAGCTGAATGAGCCTTGTGAACCTAATTTTAAAAATTATATACCCTAAGAATAATTTTTGGTTGCAAGATTTAAGATGATCATGTTTCTAGATACTCAAAAGATATTCTTGATCCCTCTCTTATTCAACCCTTTAAAAACTGTTAATTGTGTAGTGAGGCTTCTTGCTCAAAATGGAAAGGAAAAAAATGCCAGATTTTTTAAAATGTGGTAAATGCCACAGAAATTTGAGGAGAAGGAGGCAGAAACTATCAAATATTTGCAAAGTGCATTTTAAAACTGACAAAGTAAAGGAACACATATGAAACTAGAAGTCCAACTGGAAAATATGTATTTACCTGAATCACTACTAGTAAAAATGTATTATTTTGAATTGAGAGGGTGCTCACCTGTTAATATTCCTCCATAGCATTACTATTTATTCTCACATCTAAAATTTTTAAAAAGTTAAGTTGCCCTGTTCTTTTGGGTTTAGCACTAAAATCCTGAATTACCACCAAAGGGTACATATTATTCTGATCAGGATAGTCCTACAGTTTGAAGATTTTAATTCTATCTAAAAGTAGAGCTCTGGCACTTTTCTTCCCACTTGTTCCCAACAACAGTATCCTGTAGTTTGCAAAGACTAGCTGAGTGATGAATCAGACAGAACCTAAATTAACTCTGTGAGCCTTTTAATGTTGACTTCTGACTCACAAAAGTACACTATCATATGAGAGGATTATACCACCAGGCTTCAAATAACCACATGAATAACTCCTATTATAGAGATTGCATTAAAGTGTATAAGTGGTTTGAATGGACACATGCTCTTGAAGTCCAGACCTCGTGAGCATAAATTAGTCAAAAAATAAGCCTCCAAGGTGCTGCCAGGAGTGATGTTCCAAACCATTAAAAAGCACACAATTCTTCCAGTTATCATTCACCATGGAAGTTGTTCTCATTATGACGAATGTCAAAGTTGTCCGTGAAATGCCTTCCATTCACGAATGCAGAGCAAAGACAGCAGAATGAGATAGTATACAAATTAATGAAATTCTCACAGTGTAATTTTTGAAACTTCTTATGAAACTCTTTAAACCAGAAGAAAAAATTTAAAAACAGCATATTTATGTTTGTTTTAAAACAGCACTTTTGATACCATTTTAATTCAGTGATTATGAGATTTCATGTATTCAAGTATTTGAGTGCTTGTTTTTGCTTAATCTTCTGTTATCAATTTTAAATTTTATTGTTTTATAGTGAAGAATAAGGTCTGTATAATTTTTATTTTTAAAAATTATCAGGGTTTTCTTTGTAGTCTATTTATGATCACATTGTCCATGGATTCCTGAACAATTTGTCCTTTGTTCATGGGGCACATATATATAGTGTGTATGTATAAAAAATTTTCTGCTGGGTGCAGTGGCTCACACCAGTGATCCTAGCACTTTGGGAGGCCAAGGTGGGTGGATCACAAGGTCAGGAGTTCAAGACCAGCCTGGCCAAGATGGTGAAATCCGGTCTCTACTAAAAATACAAAAATTAGCCGGGCATGGTGGTGGGCACCTGTAATCCCATCTACTCAGGAAGCTGAGGCAGATAATTGCTTGAACCCGTGAGGTGGAGGTTGCAGTGAGCTGAGATCATGCCACTGCCCTCCAGCCTGGGTGACAGAGCAAGACTCCATCTCAAAAAATAAAAAATAAAATGAAAACCTTTCCAAGTTGATCCAGACTTTCATTTAGTGAGGACCTTGTTTTAAAATTTCCAATTGAAACTCTAATCTAATAGAATACTAGTTTCCAAAAACAAAATAAACCTATGGGGCTTTGGTAAAGTGTGAAAATGACAGATTATAATATTGCCATGTAAAAATAGCTACAATATTGCCATATAAAAAATAGGCAAGAGATTTCTACTTCTTGGAAAATGGAGTGGAAGTACTTTCCCTTATTTCTCCCAATAAGTACAAATAAAATCCATAAATATGATAGATGAGACAAATACAAGAAGATTCTGGAAGATGGAGAGAAGAAGGCAGACTGACTAGAAATCACAGGACCTGAGGAATGCCACAGTGGTTAAGTTCCCTGGGTTTTCTTCTTGCCTCATATATTCCATTCTTAGAGCTCAAGAACCTGAAAACTTGGAAATGCTAATGAGCACAGACAAAAAAGAAATTATCCAACAAAACTTGCTATCTCTAACCGAAGAACCAGAAAAGGAATAACTTAGCAAGACTAAAAACTTATAAAAGCAATAATCACTCTACTCCAGCTGAACCCCACAAAAAAACCGTGGTCCCACCCGCACCTCCATCAGTAAAGGCCAAGTGGGCAGCCTAGATTTTCACTTTTGTAAGGTTGTAATAAGGATCCCTAACATTCCCGCCTGGATGATACTAGAAAAGGAAAAGTACGGAGCTAGCTTTCATTCCACCAGTTAGGTGATGAGCATATCCATCCCCATCATGTCAGTAGAGACAAAATGGAGGGCCTGGATTGTCACCCCCACCTGCCAGTAATGACTTATTCCATCCCCTCTATGCTGGGACTACACCAGAGGAAATCTAATGGAGAGCCAAACTTTCATTATTATTCCCTGGTAATGAAATATCACCATACGGGTGTCAGTGGAAGCCACCGTGGGGAGATGGAACTCCCACCTTTGCCCATCAGTGACAAGGAGTCTCTCCTGCTCAGGTGTCAACAGAGGTTGGGTGGAGGACTTTTCTTTTCTTTCTTTCTTTTTCTTTTTCTTTCTTTTTTTTGAGAAGGTCTTGCTCTGTCGCCCAAGCCAAAGTGCAATGGTACAATCATAGCTCACTGCAGCCTCCCACTCTTGGGTTCAAGCTTTCCACCTACCTAAGCCTCCCAAGTAGCTGGGACTACAGGTATGAATGACCATGTCCAGCTAATTAAAAAAAAAAAAAATTTTGTAGAGTTAGGGGTCTCATTACATTGCCCAGGTTGGTCTCATCTTTTGGGCTCAAGTGATTCTCCTGCCTTGGCCTCACAAAGTCCTGGGATTACAGGCGTGAGCCACTAGGCCCAGCTTGAGTGGAGAACTTCACCTTTTACTTCCAGCTGGAAGTAGTGAGGTGATGCCCTCACTTTCCCCTCCAGAGCACTATAAAAAAAATTAAACCAGCTAAAACAAAAAGTTTACAAAATATCCAGAGTTTCATAACATAATATATAAATGTTCAGGATGCAATTAAAAATTATTCATACTAAGAGCAAGGAAGATCTCAAACAGAATAAAAAAGACAACCAGTAAATGCCAATACCAAGATGACAGAAATGTTAGAATTTTCTGACAAAGGTTTTAAAAAATGCATTGAATGAAAATGAAAATATAACACATCAGATTTGTGGAACACAGCTAAAGCAGGACTTAGAGGGAAATTTATGCAGTAAATGTATAACTTTAAAAAAAGAGGCCAGGTGTAGTGGCTCACGCCTGTAATCCCAACACTTTGGGAGGCCTAGGCAGGTGGATCACTTGAGGTCAGGAGTTCGAAACCGACCTGGCCAACATGATGAAACCCTGTCTCTAATAAAAATACAAAAAATTAGCCAGGCATGGTTGGGGCACCTGTAATCCCATCTACTCAGGAGGCTGAGGCAGGAGAATCTTTTGAACCTGGAGGCGGAGGTTGCAGTGAGCTGAGATCATGCCACTGTATTCCAGCCTAGGTGACAAGAGCGAAATTCCATGTCAAAAAAGAGAGGGAAAATGGCAAATCAACAATTGAAGGTCTCACTTCAATAACTAAAAAGCCAAGAGCAAAATAATCTCAAAGCAAGCAGAAAGAAGGAAAGAATAAGGATAATAACAGAAATCAATGAAGTTGAAAACAGAAAAATAGCAGAGAAAATCAATGAAGCAAATCACTGGTTCTGTGAAAAGAGCAATAAAACATACAAATGTCTAGCAATACTGGCAAAGAAAAAAGAAGAGAAGACACAAATTACAAACATCAGAAATAAAACAGGGGATATCACTACAGAAGAAGCAGATATCAAAATGATAATAAGGGAATACAACACACATAAATTTGACAATTCCTTGATAAACACAAACTATCACAACTCACCCAATATTAAATAAATGTGAATAGGCCTGTAACTATTCAGGAAATTGATAACTTAGAATTCCTGAAAAAGAATCCTTCAGGCTCGAATGGTTTTACTAGAGAATAGTACCAAATATTTAAAGAAGAATTAACAGTAATTTTATATAATCTGTTCCAGGAAAATAGAAAAGAATATTTCCCAATTCATTTTATGATATCAAAACTAGACAAAGACAGTACAAACAATAACAGCAACAACACAGACCAAAATCGTTGATGAATATTGATGAAGAAAACCTTAACAAAATATTAGTAAATAAATTTTAACAACATACAAAACACATTATCTACCATAATATAATGCAGTTTATCAGTGGATGCAAAGATGGTTCAGTTTTTATTTTTTATTTTTTATTTTTTGAGACTGGGTCTTACTCCGTCTCTCAGTACAGTGGTGCGATTCGGCTCACCACAACCTCCACCTGCTGGGTTCAAGCAATTCTCCTGCCTCAGCCTCCCAAGTAGCTGGGATTATAGGCGTCTGCCACCATGCCTGGCTAATTTTTGCATTTTTAGTAGTGACAGGGTTTCACCATGTTGGCCAGGCTGGTCTTAAACTCTTGACCTCAAGTAATCCACCCACCTTGGCCTCCCAAAGTGCTGGGATTACAGGCATGAGTCACCATGCCCAACTGATGGTTCAATATTTAAAAATCAATATTCAAAATCAGTCAAATCAATGCTATTAAACAGACTAAAGAAGAAAAACACAAGATCATATCCATTGAGAAAGAAAAGGCTTCTGGCAAAATTCAACTCCCATTCACATTCACAGAGAGAGAGAAAAAAAATATCAGAAAAGTAGGAATAGAAGGGAACCTCTTTAACTTGATAAAGAGCAACTACCAAAACCTTACAATAATATACTTAATGATGAAAGAATTTCTGCTTCCCCTCTAAGATTAGGAAAAAGGCAAAGATGTCCACTCCTTCCATTCTTATTCAACCTAGAACTTAAAGTTCTAGTCTGTGCAATAAAGCAAGAAAAGGAAATTAAATTATACACATTGAAAAGGAAGAAACAAACTGTCCATATTTGCAGGTGACATTATGATCCACATAGGAAATCCCAAATAATTTATAAAATACTCTTAGAACTAATAAGTGAGTTCAGCAAGGTTGCAGGATATATGATAAACATACAAAAATCAATTGCATTTATTTTTCTTTTTCCTGTCTTTTTAAAATATAAAATATTTTTAATTTTTGTGGGTACATGGTAGGTGTATATATTTATGGGATACGTGACATACTTTGATATAGGCATATAATGCATAATAATCACATCAGGGTAAATGGGATACCAATTACCTCAGGCATTTATTTCTTCTTTGTGTTAAAAACAATCCAATTATTTTCTTTTAGTTACATTTAAAATGTACAATAAATTATTATTGACTATACTCACTCTGTTGTGCTATTAAATACTAGATCTTATTCATTCTAACTGTTTTTTTGTACCCATTAGCCATCCTCCCTTCCTTCTAGCCCCTAACTACCCTTCTCAACTTATGGTAGCTATCACTCTACTCTTTGTCTCCATGAGTTCAATTGTTTCACTTTTTAGCTCCCACAAATAAGTAAGAACATGCAAAATTTTTCTTTCTTTGACTGGCGTATTTCACTTAGCAGGACATATTACAGTTCTATCCATGTTGTTGCAAATGATAGCATTTCATTCTTTTTTATGGCTGCACAGTACTTCATTGTGTATATGTACCACATTTGCTTTGTTCATTCATCTGTTGATGGACACAAGTTGCTTCCAAATCTTGGCTATTGTAAATATTGCTACAACAAACATGGGAATGAAGAAATCTTTTTTACACACTGATTTTCTTTCTTTTGGATATATACCAAGTAGTGTAATTGCTGGATCATATGGTAGCTCCATTTTCAGTTCTTTGAAGAATCTCCAAACTGTTCTCCTTAGAGGTTGTACTAATATATTAATACATTCCCACCAACAGTGTACAGAAGTTTCCTTTTCTCCACATCCTCACCAACATTTGTTATTGCATGCCTTTTGGATAAAAGTCATTTTAACTGGGATGAGATAACATCTCATTGTAGTTTCAATTTGTATTTCTTTGATGATCAATGATGTTAACCAGCTTTTTATATACTTGTCATTTTTATGACTTCTTTTGTGAAATGTCTATTCAGATGTTTTGCCCATTTTTAAATATGATTCTTGGATTTTTTTCCTATAGAATTGTTTGCAATCCTTATATATTCTGGTTATTAATCCCTTATCAGATGGATAGTTTGCAAATATTCTCTCCCATTCTGTGGGACGTCTCTTCACTTTTTTAAATTGTTTCCTTTGCTGGGCAGAAGCTTTTTAACTCAATGTGATACCATTTGACTACTTTTGCTTTAGTTGCTTGTGTTTGAGGGGAATTAATCAAGAAATTTTTGCCTACTCCAATTTCCTGAAGAATTTTGCCAATATTTTCTTTTAGTAGTTTCATAGTTTGACATCTTAGATTTAAGTCCTTAATCCATTATGATTTGATTTTCGCACATGATGAGAAGTAGGGGTCTAGCTTCATTCTTCTGCCTATAGATATGTAGTTTTCCCAGTACAATTTATTGAAGGTACTGTTCTTTCCCCAAGGTATGTTCTTGACATGTTTGTCAAAAATGAATTCACTGTAGAAGTATGGATTTGTTTCTGGGGTCTGTATTCTGTTCCACTGGTCTATGTGTTTTTATGCTAGTACCATGCTGTTTTGATTACTATCACTCTGTAGTATAATTTGAAGTCAGGTAATGTGATTCCTCCAGTTTTATTCTTTTTGCTGAAGATAGCTTTGGCTATTCTGGGTCTTTTGTGGCTCCATATAAATTTTAGGATTTTTTTTTTCTATTTTTGTGAAGAATATCATTGGTATTTTTATAAGGATTGTGTTGAATCTGTAGATTGCTTTGGGAAGTATGGACATTTTAACAATAATGATTATTCCAATCCTTGAACATGGAATATCTTTTCATTTTTTGGTTTTGTCTTCAGTTTCATCAGTGTTTTATAGTTTTTATTGTAGAGATTGTTCACTTTTTTAGTTAATTGCTAGGTATTTAATTTTATTTGTAGCTATTGTAAATGGGATTACTTTTTAAATTTCTTTTTCAGATTATTCACTGTCAGCATATGAAAATGCTACAGATTTTTGTATGTTGATTTTGTATCATGCAATTTTACTGAATTTGTTTTTCAGTTATAATAATTTTCTTATGGAGTCTTTGGTTTTTTCTAAATACAAGATTATATCATCTGCAAACAAGGATAATTTGACTTCTTCCTTTCCAATTTAGATGTCCATCATTTTTTCTCTTGTCTGATTGCTCTAGCTAGGATTTCCACTACTATGTTGAATAACAGTGGTGAAAGTGGGCATCCTTGTCATAGTCCATACTTAATATGTCATCCATATTAAGTATGATACTAGCTGTGGGTCTGTCATATACGGCTTTTATTATGTTGAGGTATGTTTCTTCTATACCCAGCTTTTTGAGGAGTTTTGTCATCAAGAGTTGTTGAATTTTACCAAATGCATTTTCAGTATCGTTGAAATGATCATATGGTTTTTGTCCTCTATTCTGTTGATATAATGTGTCACATTGATTGATTTGCGTAAGTTAAACCAACCTTGCATCCCTGTGATAAATCCCACTTGGTCATGTTGAATGATCTTTTTAATATGTTGTTGAATTTGGTTTGCTAGTAGTTTGTTGAGGATTTTTGCACTTATGTTAATCAGATATATTGGCCTGTAGTTTTCTCTTTTGATGTCTCTTTGTCTAGTTTTGGTATCAGGGTATTATCCTGACTTTTAATGGCAAAAAATATCAATTACTTTGTAATAATACTAGCCTTGCAGAATAAGTTTGGAACTATTCCCCCTTCCTCTATTTTATAAAATTTTTTGAATAGGATTGGTATTAGGTATCCTTTAAATGTTTGGTAAAATTCCAGTGAAGCCATTGAGTCCTGGACTTTTCTTTGCTGGGAGACATTTTATTATAACTTCAATTTTGTTACTTGTTATTGGTCTCTTCAGGTTTTGGATTTCTTCATGGTTTAATCTCAGTTGTATGTGTCTAGGATTATATCCATTTCTTCTAGGTTTTCCAGTTTATTGGCATGTAGTTGCTCATGGTAGCCTCTAATGATCATCTGAATTGTTGCAGTATTGGTTGTAATGTGTTCTTTTTCATCTCTAATTTTATTTATTCAAGACTTCTTTTTTTTCTTAGTCTGGCTAAAGGCTAGTCAATTTCATTGATCTTTACAAAGAACCAACTTTTCATTGTCTTGATCTTTTTTTGTTTTCTTTATTTCAGTTTCATTTACTTTTACTCTAGTCTTTATTTTTTTTTTTTTTCTATTAATTCGGGGTTTGATTTGCTCTTGCTTTTCTAGTTATTTAAGATGCATCATTAGGTTGTTTATTTGAAGATTCTCTATGTTTTTATGTAGGCTCTTATAGCTATAGACTTCCCCCTTGGTAGTGCTTTTGCTATATCCCATAGGTTTTGATATGTTATGTTTCCATTACCATTTGCTTCAATAAATTTTTCAGTCTCCTACTTAATTCTTAATTCATTGACCCACTGGTCATACAGAAACATGTTATTTAATTTCCATGTGTTTGTACAGTTTCCAAAATTCTTCTTGTTATTAATTTTTAGTTTTATTACATTGTGATTAGAGAAGATACTTGATATTATTTCCATTTTTTTATGTTTTAACACTTGTTCTGTATTGAGAATAATAATGAGTATTCTGCAGTCATTGGATAAAATGTTCGATAATTGTCTATTAGATCCATTTGGTCTATAGTGCACATTCAGTCCAGTGTTCCTTTGTTGATCTTCTGTCTGGTTGATCTGTTCAATGCTGAAAGTGAGGTGTATAAGTCACCAGCTATGATTATATCAAGGTCTCTCTCTAACTTTAATAACATTTGCTTTATATATCTGGGTGCTCCAGTGTTGGATGTATAATATATATTTGTAATTGTTATATCCATTTGCTGAATTGACCCATTTTCATTACATAATGACCATTTTCATCTCTTTTTATAGTTTTTGTCTTGAAATTTATTTTCTCTGATACAAATATAGCTACTCCTGCTTTTGTTTCGTTTCCATTTGCATAGAATACCTTTTTCCATCCGTTTATTTTTGGTCTGTGTGTGTCTTTGTAGGTGAAGTGTGTTTCTTGTAAGCAACAGATCATCAGGTCTTTTTTTTTTTTTTTTTAATCTATTCAGCCATTCTGTCTTCTGATAGGAGAGTTTATTCTGTTTAAATTCAATGTTATTATTAATAAGTAAGGTCTTACTCTTGCTATTTTGTAATTTGTGTTCTGGTGTTCTGTGGTATTCTCTTCCTTATTCCTTCCTGTTTTCCTTTTAGTGAAAGTGATTTTCTCTGGTGGTATGTTTTAATTTCCTGCTTTTTATTTTTTGTGTATCCATTGTATGTGTTTTTATTTGAGGCTACCATGAGGCTTGCAAATAATTTGTTATAATCCATGATTTTAAACTGATGACAGCTTAACACTGATTGCATAAACAAACAACCAAAGAAAAAACTAATAAATCTCCACACTTTGTTTGTCCTATCACTTTTTAACTTTTTTTTCTAGTTATATCTTATTGTATCATCTATGTCTTGAAAAGTTGGAGTAGTCATTATTTTGATTAGTTCCTCTTTTAATCTTTGTACTTAACATATGAGTAGTTTATACACCACAATTGTTGTTATAAGATTCTGTGGTTTTCTGTGTATTTACCGTTACCAGTGAGTTTTGTACCTTCAGAAGATTTATTATTACCAATTAATGTCCTTTTTTTTCAGGTTGAAAATCTCCCCTTAGCATTTCTTGTAGGACAGATCTAGTGTTGATGAAATCCCTTAGTTTTTGTTTAGAAAATATTTATCCTTCATGTTTGAAGGATGTTTTCACTGGATATACTATTCTAGGGTAAAAGTTTTTTCCTTAGAACTTTAAGTATGTCATGCCACTCTCTCCTGGCCTGTAAAGCTTCCACTGAATAGTCTGCTGCCAGAAATACTGGAGCTCCACTGCATGCTATTTGTTTCTTTTCTCTTGATACTTTTAAGATCCTTCCTTTATCCTTGACCTTTGGAAGTCTGAATATTAAAAGTTTTGAGGTGTCTTCTTTGGGCTAAATCTGCTTGGTCTTCCATAGCATTCTTATACTTGAATATTGATATCTTTCTCTAGGTTTGGAACATTCCCTGCTATTATCCCTTTGAGTAAACTTTCCACCCTTATCTCTCTCTACCTCCTCTTTAAGGCCAATAACTCTTAGATTTGCCCACTTGGGACTATTTTCTAGATCTTGTAGGCATGTGTCATTGTTTTTTATTCTTTTTTCTTTTGTCTCCTCTGACTGCATATTTTCAAATAGCCTGTCTTAAAGCTCACAAATTCTTTCTTCTGCTTGATCAGTTCTGCTGTTAAGAGATTCTGATGCATGCTTCAGTATGTGAATTGCATTTTTCAACTCTAGAATTTCTGTTTGATTCTTTTAAATTATTTCAATCTCTTGCCTGACAGCTATCTGTCAGACAAATAGCTGTTTTAAGGAAACTCAGTGAAATTCAAAATAACACATGAATTATCTGTCTGAATGGTCACATATCTTTGTCTCTCTGGGATTGTTTATCAAAATCCCAGCAAGGTTTTTTTGTGGCTATAGATAAGATTATTCTAAAATGTATACACAAACTAACAAAACAAAACAAAACAAAACCACAAAAGAAACTAGAAAGCTAAAATGATTTTGAAAGAAAGTAATGTGGGAGGAATCAAATAAGCTTTCATTCGAAGCTTATTATATAGCTACAGAAATTAAGACTACATGGTATTGGTGGAGAGATAGTCTTATAGATCAGTGAAGCATAACCCGAAACCCAGAAATAGACCCATATGAATATGCCCAACTGATTTTTGTCAAAGGTGCAAAATAAATTAAATGAAGGGGAAAGAGACCTTTAAACAAATGATGCTGGAGCAATTGAAAACCTATAGGCAAACCACTCCCCATCAAAAAAAAAAATTTAAAAACCAACCTGAATTTATGTCTCATATATTATACAAAAAGTAATTCAAAATGAATCACAAAATTAAATGTAAACCATAAGACTATAAAGCTTTCAGGAAAAAAAAAAAAAAAAAACGTAGGGGAATTCTCTGGAATCTACGTAGGGACAAGACAAAGAATTCTTAGACTCAATCCCAAAGCATGATACATAAAAGAAAATAATTGCTAAATCAATTTGATTAAAATTTGAAACTTTGGTGAGTGAAATACCCTATTTAGAAAATATTTGAAACCATGTACCTGACAAAATGTGGATCTAGAATGTATAAAACCCTTAAAATTCAATGGTAAAAAAGCAAACAATCCAGCCAGGTGTGGTGGCACACACCTGTAAACCCAGCTCTTTGGAAGAATGAGGTGGAAGGATTGCTTAACCCCTGGAGTTTGAGACCAGCTTGGGCAACATGACAAGACCCCATCTCTATTTTAAAAATAAAAATGTTAAAAAGAATGTTTTAAAGCAAAGAATCCAATTAAAACATGGGATAGGAAAAAATTATGAAGAGACATTTTACCAAAGAAGATATACAGATGGGCAGATAAAAATAAGATGCTCAACATCATTAGTCATTAGAGAAATGCCAAAAATCACAACGAGCTAACACTAAGCACTTAACAGAATGACTTAAGAGAAAATAGTGACAACACCAAATGTTGGTAAAAATGAGGAGGAATTGTACCATTCATACATCGTTGGTGGGAATTAAAAATGGTACAGCTACTCTGGAAATAGTTTAACAGTTTCGTTAAAAGTTAAACATGCAAACACTTTTCAGCCCAACAATTTCACTCTTGGGCATTTACTCTAGAGAAATGAAGACATGAGTTTACACAAAAACTTGTACTTTGATATTTTTGGTAGCTTTGTAACAGCCAAAAACTGAAAATAACCCAGATATCCTTCAACAGGTCTATGTGGTAAAACAAACTGGTATATCCACACCATGAAATATTACTCAGCAATAAAAAGTATTGATACACACAACAACCTATTGTAATCACCAGAGAATTGTACTGAGTGGAAAAAAATGCCAAAAATTTACACATTGATTATTACATTTATATAACTTTTTTTTTTTTTAATTGAGACAGAGTCTCACTCTGTCACTCAGAGTGGAGTGTTCTGTCCCCTAGGGTGGAGTGTTGGGGTGCAGTGGCATGATCTCAGCTCACTGCAACCTCCACCTGCCAGCTTCAAGTGATTCTCCTGCATCAGCCTCTCCAGTAGCAGGGACTACAGGTGCTTGCCACTACGTCCAGCTAGTTTCTGTATTTTTAGCAGAGATGGGGTTTTGCCATGTAGGCCAGGTTGGTCTCAAACTCCTGACTTCAGGTAATCCACCTGTCTCGGCCTCTTAAAGTGTTGGGATTACAGGCATGAGCCATGGCACCCAGGCATTTATATAACATTCTTAAAATTACAAAATTATAAAACTGGAGAAGAGATTAGTGGTTGCCAAGGCTTGAGGAAGGGGTCAATGGGAGAGAAGTAAAGGCGGCTATAAAAGGGCAACCAGAGGGATCTTCGTGGTTATGGAAGTGTTCTGTATCTTGATTGTTATCAATGTCTATATCCTGGTTATGATATTGTTCTATATTGTATTCCTAAGATGCTACCACTGAGGGGAACTGGGTAGGTAAAGGGTATACTGGAATCTCTTATAATATTTCTTACTCCATGTGAATCTACAGTCATGTCACAACAAAAGATTTAATTTTAAGATACAATTTTTTAAAACAGGCAAGCTATTTGGACATTTACCAAGAAACCATAAGAGTGACAGAACAGAAATATTATATGGCAAACCTGGGGAGGGAGCAATAAAATATAAGGAAGAAAGTGAGGCTTCCAAAAATCAAGAAACCCCCATGGGCAATATTGATGTTTACATTAATGTATATATAAACTACAGTCAACTACTTGCTGAGGTAAAATTGACTGAGATCCACTAGTTGTGACCTACTAAAAGATTTCATCTTGAGAGAAGGAAGGATAGAAAGTGAATCTTAAATTTATAAGCACTCTTTCTTCACAATATGGTTTAGATACTTCAATATAAGACATTTAGAGTAAGACCCTATCTGAACATTCTTGTTTTACTTGACTGCAATATCCTGTGATTTTTCTCAGAGATCATTTATTCTACCCTTCTAAATATGTGAACTGAAAATTGATGGTAGTTGGGAATCCTACCTTTTTATCTCTTATTTGGGTGGTGTTAACTGCAACAAAGCAGAATTTTTTGCAGTTGTTCATGTGACTTAATGGACAAATTGATGACTTTTTCTCTAGTCACTGCTATTGCCTCTCTACATTTCACATTATTTAATGCTTACTCCACCATTAAATTGCTACAGTCCTAATGTGATACTGATGGCTAATTTTTACCGAGTATTTATTGCATGCCAGGCACATACTAGGCATTATTATTTATAAACTATTTATACATTTGTTAACTCCTTAATAAGTATCATTTAATATTTATTAACATGTATTAAATTCTTAACAACCCTATGGGTTAGATTTTGTTATTATTAACTTTTACAATGAGATACAGAAAGGTACATTAGTTTACTCTAGGTAATTCCTATGCTACTAAATATTATAGTGAAGCCAGGACACAAATTTCAGTGATTTTAACTCTAGAGCTCATGCTTTTAGTCACTGTGCTTTTTAATTGTATTATTATTTTTTTAGAGACAAGGTCTTGCTCTATTTCCCAGGCCGGTGTGCAGTGGTGCAATCATGGTTCACTGCAGCCTCAACTTCCTCGGCTCAAGAGATCCTCCCATCTCAGCCTCCTGAGTAGTTGGGACTACAGGTGCACACCACCATGCCCAGCTAAATTTTTAACTTGTTTTAAGGAGAGGAAGTCTCATTATGTTGCCCAGGTTGATCTTGAGCTGCTGGCCTCAAGCAATTCTCCTGCCTTGGCCTCCCAAAGCACTGGCATCACAGGTGTGAGCCACCATGCATGGCCTTAACCACTGTACTTTATGGCCTTTCATGAAATTGTATTATGTAGTAACATATATGACAGGTCTCTAAAAGCTGTGCGATGCAAATATAAGACGTGACAGATTCTAACTAGTTTTGCCTTGCATTTTGGTACAACCAGCTGACTGAATTTGGGTTAATGATATGTGAGCAAAATGATACATGTCACTTTCAGGGCTAACCCATAAAGCCTTCCTACCGTGATCTTCCATTTGATTCTCTATACTTTAACTGAATAGAAAGAACTTCAAGGACATAGAGGAGGTCTGAACTACAAGGTAGAAGGAGTTTGCATCCCTGCATTGCTACTGAGAGAAGAGCTACCTAACCAGGAACATCCGCATCAAACTGTTGCTTGAATAAGAAATAAACTTTCAGTATTTTAAACCATTTAAATTTGGCATTGTTTATCATTAGCCAACCTTGAGTAAACACAAGATGTTAGTAGTAGTGTTATTGTCTGAGTTATCTTCTGTCTTTTGCTCTTTTTCTTTTCTTATATAAAGTCAAATCCTTAATTCTCCAAGATTTTGTTTACAGCCCTCTTTATTTCTTTTACTCAATCATCTGCTCAGGAATTTTATGTTTGGTGATCTGTTCCATGTGAGTAAATATGAAGTTTCCTCTCTCTTCCTCTCTCTTATTTATTTTTAATTTTTAAATACTGTCATTGTGTATATTTGAGGTTTGCAACATGATGTTATGGAATACATAGAGATAACTATAGAAACATAATGCAATGGCTATTACAGTGAAGCAGATTAACATATCTATAATCTCACATAGTTACTTCTTTTTGTGACAATAACAGCTAAAATCTAGTTATTTAACAAAAATCCCTAACACAATACAGTTTTATTAACTTGTTCCTTAGGTCGTACCTTAGATCTCTCATTCTTCTTTCAGAGGGATAGTATTTTCCTGTCATTTGGTCACCTCTATCTAGGTGTCCTTTTCCTCACCCTTCAGACCAGTTATTGTCCGGAGCTGCGTGGCCCGGCCATAGCGATTGTAACTGACGACTGACGCCTGAGCTCTATACATTTCCACTTTATGCCTCCTCCCTAGATTTACTTTTTTCCCTGTTCTGCTGTCTCATACGCCAGTACAAAATGGCGCTCTTCCTGGTTCTTTATCACCCATTTTCCCGTGCCCGGGAAAATGATCAACTTACAGCGTAGGCGCCATCCCGCGCCCGGGAAAATTACCAACCCGTGGTGCAGGCGCAACATGACTTCCGACCGAAGAAACCGAGACCTACCTGGCCGCGCCCACCGCAGGGCCACCATCATCGCCCTGGGCCAACCTCCGCCCCTGCCGGTCTATATAAGACATTACACTGCCACCAATAAACGAGACTTGATCAGGATACTGTCTTGTCTCCATTTCTCGTGTCTCTTGTCCCCCCCGAGTTCCCACTCCCTCTTCTAGGGCCTACATTGACGATCCCGCGGGGCGGGACAAGTTATGACTAAATCTACCTTGTCTTCACTAATCTGGGCCCTGACATCTCTACTTCTGTGCGCCCAGACTGGGAATATAATCTTGAATTTATCTTTGATTATTTTCTGTCCTCCTTCTCTCTCCTCACAATTCAATCAATTGTCCAAATATTCTCCCTCTACAGCCCACCTCTTTTCTGTCCTCTCTTTTCATTTTCTATTGTCATTGTTATTTCCTCATTGCATAACCCCTCCTGAACTCTGTAACATCTTCCTAACTGGAATTTGAATTCAGATCAGCTTCACTTCAGTCTCTTTCTTTCCCGCATAATCAAAGCTCTAATCAAGTCACGCTAAAGTCACTGATGGCTAGGCTATTAACTGCTGTAATAATTTTAAATGTCACAATTTAACATCCAAAATCATCAAACAATAATAATAAAAATAATTCTTAGTTTCATCTCATTCTCCTATACCCCAGTAGATGCTTTATGTGCCAGCTAAGCAGCACAGCATTAAACATAAACAGTCTAGGCCATTTTAAACTACACATCTACCTGGACTTCTTTTTTTCTTTCTTTCTTTTTAAGAGACAAAATCTCGCTGTGTTGGCCAAGTTGTTCTTGAATTCCTGGCCTCAAGCAGTCCTCTCACCTTGGCCTCCCAAAGTGTCAGGATTGCAGACATGAGCCACCATGCCTGGCCTCTTTTTTTCTTTTCCTTTCTTAAAGTGTTGAATATTTTATTAATATTA
This sequence comes from Macaca fascicularis, assembly GCF_037993035.2. Classification (NCBI taxonomy): domain Eukaryota; kingdom Metazoa; phylum Chordata; class Mammalia; order Primates; family Cercopithecidae; genus Macaca; species Macaca fascicularis. Next base: position 92,347,642 of record NC_088380.1, on the reverse strand, counting down.
CATTTTAAAAGCTTTACATTTGTGATACACTAAGATACAGGACTTCTGCTTATTATAGAAGTTACCTTGGCTTATCAAAAGACTGCTCTTTTGTCAAGGTCTATCTCAAATGCCACTTCTTTCATGAAGGCCTTCTAAGAAACATTTTCTATTATGAAAAAATTAAATGTATAAAGACATGAACAAAATTGCACAATGAACCCCCATGTGCCCATTATATAGCTTCAGTAATGACGAACTCATACCGAGTCTCGATTCACCCCTACTCACTGCCTTCTCCTTTATCAGGTTCCAAGGTGAATACAACCACTCCCTTCTCTTTGCATCTCTCTTGCAGCACTAGCATTGCTATAAGCATTTTATACCTATTTCCATACATTTTGTACTCTCTCCTAGATGTAAAGTCCCTTGAAGGTAAGGTCTCTGTGTTGCTGCTTTCAGCACCTATCCAGCACTGAGTTTAATAGACAAAAAACAACACATTTTTTTTTAATTTGAATTGAAATATCTAATGCTATTTTAAAAGGAGTTATTTTTCCCAAAGTTTATAATCAGATCTTTTGGAAAAAATTATCTCTATGCAAAGCCAGCATGAGCACCAATCCTATTTTTAAATTTTCTGAGAAGGAGATCCATGTGCTTCTTTAGTAATCCAATGCCCTGTTTGGATTATCTTAATAATCACTCAATTCTATGCTGAGCGTTAGCTCGGGGTGACATTGGATAAATCGTGTGGAATTAGCATAGTGAATATATTCTCTTTGCCTGCTTCCTTATTAGCAAACTACATATTCCCATTCTAGCTCACAAAAGAATTATGAGATTAAATAGCGTAGTCACCTATTGATTATACAGGTTATGAACCCTTGAGAATTTTTTTTGTGCCCTATCTAGATCTGTTGTCCAATTTTGTGTTTTTGTTATTTACTAATTCTCCTCTCAGAAGATTGATGCAAAGGGATAGAGGACACAAAGCCTAAATTATGTAGCAGTGAGGGTCAGCAAAAAAGTTGGCTGTGTAGAAAATTAAAGCAATTAACTAAAATGAAGATCATCTGTCCTTGATTGTTATGAATGATAAAGAATAATCTGTGAAGCATGTTGAGTTCCTTAGAGAAAGTCTTTATTTGTGGTTGTTAGTGTTTGCATATCTATATGTCTATTGTGTCTATGTGTGTGTGCGTGCACACACGTGTGCATGTGCTCGCTTTATCATGGACCTCCTTTTTCTTCAAATTTAATATTTTATTGTTTCAAGAATTTCATCAAAAATTAAGAATTTGTCAAACCTTAAAAGAACATAAAGAATTGAAAATATGAACTTCATGAAACCATTTACCATGTTTCCATGATAATTTCTAATGTTGGGAATAAAATTGTGGATTGTTTGGTTTTTATTATGCTTATGCGCACTTTGAAGTGAAATACTAAATCCAGCATTAAACCAAAAATGAGATTACAGAAAAGACTATGCAAAAGACTCTGTCTAATATATGGTCAATTAATCTTTGACAAAGACTCCAAGAATGCACAGTGATGAGAAAGAATAGTCTTGTTAATAAATGGTATTAGGAAAACTGGATATGCTGATGCAAAAAAAAAAAAAAAAAAGAAAGAAAGTCAATCAATCAGATCCTTATCTTACACCACACACAAAATCAACCCAAGATGAATTAAAGATTTAAATATAAGATCTGAAACTATTAAGACTCCTAGAAGAAAACACAGGGGAAAAGCTCCATGACATTGGACTTAACAATGATTTCTTGGATATGCCACCCAAAGAACAGGCAACAAAAGCAAAAATAAACAAATGGTATTACATCAAACTAGAAAGTTTCTCCACAGCACGGAAAACAATCCACAAAATGAAAAAGGAAACTATGGAATGGGAGAAGATATTTGCAAGCCACAAGGCCATAAAAGGAATCAATATCCAATATATATGAGGAACTCACACAACTTAATAGCAGAAAAAACAAAGAACCTGAGTTAAAAATGGGCAGAGTGACTCGTGCTTATAATGCAAACATTTTAGGAGGATGAGCAGGGAGGCTAAGAGTTCAAAACCAGCCTGGGCAACGTAGTGGGATCCTGTATCTACCAAAAGTTAAAAAAATTAGCTGGGCATGGTGCTACGTGCCTGTAGTCTTAGCTACTCAGGAGGCTGAGGCAGGCAGATTGCTTGAGCCCAGGCATTTGAAGCTGCAGTGACACACCACCACACTAAAGCCTGGGTGACAGACAAGATCCTGCTGAAAAAAAAAAAAAAAAAAAAAAACCTAAAAATTAAAAATAAAATTAAAATGGGCAAAAGATCTGAATGTACATTTTTCCAAAGAAGACATAAAAATGACCGGGAGGTATATGAAAAGGTGCCTAATATCTTAAATTATCAGGCAAACGCAAATCAAAACCACAATGCAATACCACCTCACACCTGTTATGATGACTATTAGCAAAAAGTCAAAAGATAACAAGTGTTGGTTAGGGTGTAGAGAAAAGAAAACTCTCATCACAGTGGAAATATATATTAGTACAGCTATTATGGAAAACAGTATGGAGGTTTTTCAAAAAATTAAAAATAGAACTATCGCATGATTCAGCAATCTCACTACTGAATATATATCCAAAGAAAAATAAAATTGATATGTTGAAGATATAGCTGCACTACCATGTTCACTGCAGGATTATTCACAATAGCAAAGATATGGAATCAATCTAAGTGTCCATCAACTGATGAATTAATAAAGAAAATGTGATCCATACACACACAAAACACACACACACACACACACACTGGATATTATTTACCCTTAAAAGAAAAAAGGAAATTCTGACATTTGTGACAACATTGAGGAACCTGGAAGACATTAAAGTAAGCCACACACAGAAAGACGAATACTGCATGATCTCACTTATATGCGAAATCTAAAAAAGTCACATTCACAGAAACAGAGAGAAGGGTGTTACCAGTGGTTAGGGGAAAGGAGAAATGGGAAGATGTTGGTTGAAGAGTATAAACTTGCAGCTATAAGGTTAACAAGTTCTGGAGCCCTAATGTATGGCATGGTGACTATAATTAATAATAATGCATTGTATACTTAAAATTTGCTGAGAGAGAGGATCTCAAGTATTTTCATCATACACACAAAGACATAACTATGTGATGCAATAGATATGTTTATTAGCTTGATTATGGTAACCATTTTACAATATATACATATATCACAACATCATATTATACACCCTAAATATATGCAATTTCTACTTGCCAACTACACCTCAGTAAAGCTGGGAAAATCTATTTATTGAACCAAAAAAATCCATGCATTAGAAAAAGATTATCTGAACAGTTACATTATTATGCAAGGTTGATGTGAAGGTAAAAGTCTTGTAAGTAACAAGTGAGCCAAAAGAATTACCTAGCATTACCATTTCATAATATTTTTGTAGTTTTCAACTTATAGTATGTGTAGTTGCTCTGATAAAATTATAATATGCTATATTAGAGTGGGGAAAAATAATTATATACTTTGGTGGTATTGAGTAATTTGGAAATTTGCAAAGATCTAAAGATGCATCTTTGAAAAGGCCAGTCTGGTTTATCATTGACAAGGGAATATAGAGTACCTGGAGGTCATCTTTTTAGCCGTCATTACTTGAATTAGGCAGTGCCCTAAAGTTATGCAGAGAAATTAGCTGCGTGTGATGGCACATGCCTATAGTCCCAGCTACTCGGGAATCTGAGGCGGGAGAATTTCTTGAGCCCATGAGTTCCAGGTTGCAGTGAGCTATGATCATGTCTCTGCACTCAAGCCGGGGTGACAGATTGAGGCCTGGTCTCCTTTAAAAAAAAAAAATGCATAGAAGCCCAAGCTGTGGGGCCATACTGAAACTTGTTTGGTGTCCTTGTCTCTATGAGAAGCACCCAATGAGATATTTCTCACTGGTCTTGACAAGATATTGCATACATCTTTTTAATTGTTATTTTTTAATTTAAATGCTTACTATTAAAAGAAAAAGGTTTGAAAACTACTGACCAGGTTTCCCGCAACCTCAGCTTTCCTCTACGTAAGATTTTACTTGCATCTAAAAAATCTCTGACATACCAGTTAGGGTCCTATTTGTGAGGTCCTTTATCGATTATATGATTTTTAGTCCATGTCTGAGTTAGACACTATCTTTCAAAGTCTTCATTTCAAATTCATTTAGTTACCAGTTTTTCACACTAGACAAATTATTTGGATTCTTTAATTAGAATTTATTTTTCTAAGCATAAACCCCTCTTTTCCCTTTAATTTTCATTTGTTCTTCATTGCTTACCACATTATGGGCAATCTCTGTATTCTGGCATTTTAAATCTTTGATCACATGGCACCAGAGCTGTCTACCACTGCATGCCTACATGTGCCTTAGAGTGCAGTAGAGCTGAGGGCCAGGACAGTATCTCACACATGCTGTGTTAAGTCTTACAGAAACAATATCAAACAACTAAATATGCTGTTGTTGCTGTTATGCTTCCCATTGTTAGCCCCAAGTAACTAATATATATATATATTTTTTAAGATGGAGTCTCACTTTGTCACCAGGTTGGAGTGCAGTGGCGCGATCTCAGCTCACTGCAGCGGCCACCTGCTGGGTTCAAGCGATTCTCCGGCCTCAGCCTCCCAAGTAGCTGGGATTACAAGCACGCACCACCACGCCCAGCTAAATTTTGTATTTTTAGTAGAGACAGGGTTTCACCATGTTGGCCAGGATGGTCTCGATCTCCTGACCTCATGATCCACCAGCCTCGGCCTCCCAAAGTGCTGGGATTACAGGCGTGAACCACCACACCCAGCCACTAATTTTTTTTTTTTTAAACTCTGACTGAAGGAGAAAAATGTTTTGTTTTCTCTCCCTCTCTGAAAAAAAAAATGCTTACATTTTAGGGAAAGTTGTCTCAGTTTGTTTTGTGTTGCTATGACAGAGTCCCACACCTCCCATAACACCTCCCGTTAGGTCCCATCTCCCAACACTGTTGCATCACATACTAAATTTCCACCACAGGCTTTTTGGGATATATATTCAAACCCTAGTAGAACTGAATATGTGTATTTTTTACTTTTGTATTTCTTCTATTTTTCAAGAAATAGCCTATTTCTTCCCATTTAGAATATATTTTTCAAATCTTCACAACACACAGCAACATATTTAATATTAAACCTGTAACATGACAATAAGGTTAATAAATGCTTAATAAAACCACCAGTTTGTTTACTTTCTGAAAGCATATAAGAAAATAAAAATGATTGATTACTTTATTTGGTAAATTTCGTACTTCTAAAATATGTCAAATGAAAGACAGAAATCCCTCATTTATTGCCAGACAAATATAACAATGAAACACAGCTTTATCACAGTTATTTACGTAATTAAATATTCTGTTTTATTTTAGGAATTCTTCAGAGGAGGTATTGTTCACATTTAAAACAAAAAAAAATTGTTTAATATCTTAAATCAAAGGTTTTAAAACCACGTGGTACATTTTAATTTAACTAAAAATATGCAAACTACTAATCTTAGTTGTTTTCTGTTTAATTCTATTCCTGAAAGATTTCTAACATAGTCTCATGCCCAATTTTCTAGAGATAGCTTGCAGCTTATTAGCTTGCTTCCATTTAGTAATAATTAGGGTATTTGGATGCACTAAATAAAATATGATATATCACAGATTTGGTAATGCATATAAGTTACCTTAAATACTTTCTGGTGATTGCCCAGTGACTATATTTATGCATATTACATTTATATATCTTATATATAAAAACACATACATGAATTCCTGAAAATGTATTATAGATTGAGTGATGTTTGTCTTCAATTATAGTACGTGTTTTTCTTTTTCCTTGAATGGCTCTTCCCAGTTTATTCTATGACTCAGGTACACTAACCACAGTTCAACTTAAACACTGAAGTTGCTTTTACATTGCTTATCCAGGTTGGGGGAGAGGATAGAAGAGGAGGGTGCAGAGGGTCAGGAACCATGGAGAATGATGAGAAAGCTCAGTGGCTGGGTCCGACAGTTTCTTTAGAAAATGTAATTCAATCTACTTCTCCTTGGCTTTGTATTTGCAACTGTTTGAAGTTATATAAATATTTTCTTCTGTTTAACATCTTAACTTTTCTTTTCCATGCTCATGTCCTCATAATGAATACATTGTTATCAAAATAAATTTATATTAAAAAAGAATGAATTTGCTGCTACTAATTCCTCTGGAGTATATACCTAGAATTACCCAAGTAGGAAGCAGTCAATTCAAATTAACTGCCACTTAGAGTCCCCGACCCTCAGAAACCACTGCTTGTTTATTCCTTTCCACTGTGTCTTGTTGCTTATGGCATGCCTCTTCTAAAGGTAGTCATATGGGGCTCATGTTATGCTTTAGTTTCAGCTGCCCTGAGGGATTATTTGCATTTTGGAATCTATAGTTTCAGTCAGACCATAATAAGCATAACATCAAATTTCATTAAAATTAGTCCCGAACTTTTCACATGATGTGATAATAAACAAATACAATACATTCTACACAATATGCCTTCTACAATGGAGTTAAAGGAACATATGGGCTGGGTTCACTGGTAATGCCTATAATCCCAGAGCTTTGGGAGGCTGAGTTGGGCTGATCGCTTGAGCTCAGGAGTTTGAGACCAGCCTGGACAACATAGTGAAACTCCATCTCTACAAAAAATGCAAAAATATTAGCTGGGCATGGTGGTGGGTACTTGTGGTCCCAGCTACTCCCGAAGCTGAGGTGGAAGGATGGCTTGAGCCAGGGTGGCAGAGGTTGCAGTGAGCCAAGAATGTGCCACTGCAATCCAGCCTGGGTGACAGAGCGAGACCCTGTCTCAAAAAAAAAAAGGGGGGGCACATATGATAGGAGAAAATAAGGTAGACAAGTCTTTATCAGCCAACTTAAATGCTGTGTTGTTTATCACAAACTGGAATATTTTATGTTACATTATTTTATTCACTTTACATTATTCATTCCTTGGCACAACCCTATCAGAATGATATTCTTATTATTCCCATTTTATACACTAGGAAACTGAAACTTAGATTAGTAATTAGTTCAAAGCCACATAGATAAGAGAGGCTAAGAATTACACTAAGCTCTAATAGCCTTCAGAGTTGAGGCCTGTGAGCATTGCTTATGTGTACAACCTTGGAGGTACTGAAGATCAAAATAAGAGATAAAAAACAAAAAATGAGAGAATATGGAACAATTAGTAAATTATATCACATTGCATAAAACAGTTACATGATCATAACTAGACTTTTTAGTTCATAATCCAGACTTATTTTAAAAAATTATATATACAGGAGGAGTAGGACACATGAAACATCACTTTTAAGAAAAGAAAATCCTTGTAACCTCAAAATGGGAGTTTTCCCTATAACTGAAGACTTAAAAGTTACCTACAGGCTAATAATAGATTTTAAATGCTATTTATGAGTTTACTACCCTATATTCATTGACCCTTAGTCTCTATCTCCCCCAGGGGATTTTCTTTCTCCTCTTAGCCTCACCTCTTTAGGTACCACCCATCACTGAGATCTTAGCACTTGATCTCTTTTAATTCTTCAGTGTTCATTCATTCAGCTCTCATTACTACGCAGAGAAATCCTATGGTAGACTCAATGTGAATGACTTCAAGAGAGATAAGAGTTCCTTCTTTATTAAACAAGATGTTGAGGTTACTACCCTTTCTACGTTTCTTAGTTTTTTCTCTTTTCTTTTATTTTCATCTTAAACTAACCTTGGATAAACTCATTGAACTCTGCCATTCTAAAATCCAGAGATTATATAATCTGGAGAAGGTTATCTGGAGAGAATCCAGGTCCAATACAAGAATCCACACCCTTATGCCTTCAGACAGCATCTGGCAATTGCACAGTCCAATTTTCTTGATTCCATTCAGTCAGTTCTGGAACTTGACTTGGAATGCATTTCCTTGACCATTCTTCAAGTTGCCATCTCAGACTACCAGAAGGCCATCAGGCTCTCTGTCACTTCTCTTTCCCCTGACTCTACCAGCTTAGTTTCCTTTGTACTCTTGTGTTCTTTGCTTAGTTACATTTTAAGTCAAGGAATCATGCTCTATTTTACTTCTGTTCAGAATCTAACACTATGTTGTAGACAGTTGCACCTGGATTCTATCTAGTGAGACTCTCCAAGGGAATTGCAGTTCTAACTTTAGAGAGAACTGCTTGTTTTCAATTTTGGTATCAATTTTATAGCTTTGTATAGATTTAGCCATTGGAGGGAAAAAGAGATATTTTGTAGCAATGGTCCTATTTTTACAAAAGAAATTATTTTATAATTTTCAGGGTAGGCAAAGTTACTCAAATAAATTTAAGAACTAAAGAGTAGACACCAAGTGTCCTGCTTCTTTTTAACTTTTAGGCAAATATCCCAATCGTTAGTTTTTATTCATTCTGACACCATATCTGGAGAATAAGTTTTTATTTGTGCATACTGAACATGACGTAGTGACATATGATTAAAGCAAGCTGTTATACATACAACTGTAAAATTTGCAGCAAAAATAAGGCACCAGGCTTTGCTACTTTAAATATATATCCACTTAAAACTAATATTTTAGGAAAGATGATTAAAGTAAGGAACAATCAAAAGTGAAAAGATAGCAGCACCTCCCTTTGAAGTGGAAAAAGTCCCTTGGTCTAACTAGGGAGTGCTGACTTCGAAAAATTGGTAGTTTGACACCGTGGAAGAAATAAAATTGTCATGAACAAAGGTGAAGAGGGATTATATTTGTCAAGAAGAGACTCCTTCTGGATGAACTGTCTGAGGGCTGTGGCATGTCACATCTTGTCTTGGAAAGTTAATGACTGGTAATGTTGGAGGAATAGGTCTTTTGTCAGATCATTATAGCAGCCTAGTTACAACTGCCTTAAGATGTAATGACTGGTTCAGATAAGGGGCCAAAATACTTCAGGTGAAACACGACTCAATCCAATCACCTTTTCCCTGATTAGCAGAGGGAAGCCAAGGCAGTTTTACCTAGAAGGCACTAAGGGTGAGCCCTAGGGCAAGAACACAGAAGCTGCTTTTGGTCCTCAGAAAATGAGGGCTGAAGAGTTTGCTTGGTCCCTGACACTGTGCACGTAGTCAGCTCTGCTTTGCTCAGCCTTGCTCTAGTATGAACAGAGTTGGTTTTGGAATGTACTCGTCTTATTTTAAGCATCCTGGAAGAATGGAAAGCAAAAAATTAACCTAGAAAATTGAATGAGGCTGGATGAAAGGTGTTCTTGTATTAAATTAAATATTTTATTGCTCTTTACAAAAAAGGACAAGATACCACGCAGTTTAGGTACATATCAGGAAGTCAATAGGAAAACTGTCCCTTTCTAGGAGTTCTAGGGGTCAAATTTAATGCGTGAGTACAGTGAAAGAGCATTGGTTTTTTCCTCATCTATTACTGCATCCCAGTTTTGATGTGTGTTTAGATCTCATCTAATGTGAAAAAGGAGAGGACAAGAAAGGCTACTATTGAAGAAAAACACAAAGAAGCATTATTAGGATGACAAATACTCTTTTAAATTTCATCTTAACTGTTAATTTTAAAGATAATTTTCTCTTGTTTAAAAAAAAAATCATGCCAGGTGCGGTGGCTTATGCCTATAATCCCAGCACTTTGGGAGGCTGAGGATCATTTAAGCCCAGTTGAGACCAACCTGGGCAACATGGTGAAACCCCATCTCTACTGAAAATACAAAAACTGGCCAGGTGTAGTGGTGCATACCTGTAGTTCCAGCTACTTGGGCAGCTGAGGTGGGAGGATTGGCTTGAGCCGAGGAGGTGGATTTGCAGTGAGCTGAGGTCATGCCATTGCACTCCAGCTTAGGCCACAGAGTGAGGCAGACTCCATCACAGAAAGAAAGAAAAGAAAGAAAAGAAAGAAAGAAAGAGAAAGAAAGAGGAAGGAAGGAAGGAAGGAAGGAAGGAAGGAAGGAAGGAAGGAAGGAAGGAAGGAAGGAAGAAAGAAAGAAAGAAAGAAAGAAAGAAAGAAAGAAAGAAAGAAAGAGAGAGAGAAAGGAGGGAGGGAGGGAGAGAGGGAAGGAAGGAAGGGAGGGAGGGAGGGAGGGAGGAAGGAAGGAAGGAAGGAAGGAAGGAAGGAAAGAAAGAAAGAAAGAAAGAAAGAAAGAAAGAAAGAAAGAAAGAAAGAAAGAAAGAAAGAAAGAAAGAAAGAAAGAGAAAGAAAGAAATTAGCCAGGTGTGGTGATGTGTGCTTATAGTCCCAGCTCCTCAGAGGCTGAGGTTGGAGGATGTTTGAACCCAGGAGGTCAAGGCTGTAGTGAGCTCAGATCATGCTGCTGCACTCCAACCTGGGTGACAAAGTGAGACCCTGTCTCAGAAAAACAAACAAACAAACAAACCAACAGACAAAAAGTACACACTTAACATACTGCTTATTACTACCCCAAGTAATCTACAGATTTAATATCAAAATGCCAATGATGTTCTTCACAGGATTAGAAGAAATTATTTTTCTTTCTTTTCTTTCTTCCTTCTTCTCCTTTTATTCTTCCTCCTCCTCCTCCTTCTTCTTTTTGTAGAGATAGGGTCTATGTTGCTCAAGCTGGTATCGAATTCCAGGGCTCAACCGATCCTCCCACACTGGCCTCCTAAAGTGCTGGGATTGATTACAGATGTGAGCCACTATGCCTGGCTGAAAAAAATAAGCCTTAAAATTTGTATGGAACCACAAAAGACCCTGAACAGCCAAAGCAATCCTGAGCAAAAAGAATAAAAATATACTACAAAGCTGTAGTAGCAAAACAGCATGGTACTGGCATAAAAACAGACACATAGACCAATGTAACAGAATGGAGAACCCAGATATTAATCCTCACATTTACAGCCAACTGACTTTTGACAAAGGCACCAAGAACATACATTAGGGAAAGGACAGTCTCTACAATAAATGGTGCTGGGGAAACAGGATGTCCATATGCAGAAGAATGAAACTAAACCCCCACGTCTCACTCTACTAAAAAAATCAATTCTAAATGGAGCTGAGACCTAAATGTAAGATCCAAAACTATAAACTACTAGGAAAAAAAAAAAACACACACACACACACACAAAGGAAACACTTTAGGACATTGGTCTGGGAAAAGATTTTGTGAATAAGACCTCAAAAACATAGGCAACAAAAGCAAAAATAAACAAATGGGTTATATCAAACCAAAAAGCTTCTGCACAGCCAAGGAAGCAATCAACAGATTGAAAAGATAACCTACAGAATGAGAGAAAATATTTGCAAACTATTCATTTGACAGGGGATTAATATCCAGGATATACAATGAACTCAAACATCTCAACCACAGGAAGCAAACAATCTCATTATAAAATGGATAGGTGATCTGAACAGACATTTCTCACTTGATCTTAGCCAAAAGGCCTATAAGCGATGAACAAACATTTTTCAAAAGAAGACATACAAATCACCAACAAATGTATGAAAAACTACTCAACATCATTAATCACTAGGGAAATGCAAATCAAAATGACAATGAGGTATTATTTCATCCCAGTCAGGATGATTATCAAAAAGGTGAAAATAGCAAATGCTGATGAAGATGTGGAGAAAAGGAAACTCTCATACACTGTTTGTGGGAATGTAAACTAGTACAGCCACTATAGGGAACGGTATGTAGATTCCTAAAAACACTCCAAATAGAACTGCCATTTGATCTAGCATTCCCACTACTGGGCACCTATCCAAAGGAAAGGAAATTGGTGTGTCAAAGAGACATCTGCACCCCCATGTTCATTGCAATACTATTTGCAATAACCAAAACATAAAATCAACCTAGGTGTCCAACAACTAGTGAATGCATAAAGAAAATATGTTATATAAACACAATAGAATGCCATTCTCCCATAAAAAAAGAATGAAATACTGTTATTTGTGGCAATATGGATGAACGAAAGGACATTATGTTACTTGAAATAAGCCAGGAACAGAAAATGAAACACCACATGCTCTCATTCATATGTGGAAGTGTAAAATAATTTATTTTGGATTGGTGCAAACCTAATAAAACAGGTTTTGCACCAACCTAATAGAACAGAGGCTGTTAGAGGCTGGGAAGGATGTGAAGGAGGAGATAGGGAGAGATTTATTAAAGGATACAAAATTACAGTTAGATAGAAGGAATAACTTCTAGCGTTCTATACTACTCGAGAACCGAAAATATCTGAGACAGATCTCAGTCAATTTAGAGTTTATTTCGCCACGGTTAAGAATGTGGCCTCAAGAGATCCTGGTGACATGTGCCCAAGGTGGTCAGGGTACAGCATGCTTTTTTTTTTTTTTTTTTTTTTTCTTGAGATGGAGTCTTGCTCTGTCTCCCAGGCTGGAGTGCAGTGCCATGATCTCAGCTCGCTGCAGCCTCTGCTTCCTGGGTTCAAGTGATTCTCCTGTCTCAGCCTCCCAAGTAGCTGGGGTTATAAGCATGCACCACCACGCTCAGCTAATTTTTGTGATTTTAGTAGAGATGGGGTTTCACTGTGTTGGCCAGGCTGGTCTCGACTCCTGACCTCAGGTGATCCACCTGCCTCAGCCTCCTAAAGTGCTGGGATTACAGGTGGGAGCCACTGCGCCTAGCCACTGCTTGCTTTTACATATTTTAGGGATACATAACACATTAATTAATACATGTAAGATTTACATTGGTTCAATATGGAAGAGCAGGACAACTGGAGGCAGTGAAGGGTGGGATGGGAGGACTTCCAGGTCATAGACAGATTTAAATATATTCTGATTGGTTGAAAGAGTTATCACTAGAAAGGAATCTCTGCGTTAAGATAAGTCTTGATTCAATCACGACTGAACTGTGTAACCCTTGCCAACCCCTCATTCGGGGCCCAAATCTTGTCTCGTGAATCACTAATACCTCATCATGTGGTAGATTTCTCAGAACCAAGATTCTTCCCCCTGCCCTAATGAAAAATGACCACACTGGAGATTTCCAGTGCTGCAGTTCACCTATCAACTGATTGAAGTCTCCTGAGGCAAGACATCACCCTGAGTTTGCTAAGCTCTATGATTTAAACGATGCCACCGTCTTTGAGGCCAATCCTTACAGCTAAGATTATTTCTGAGATCCTTCTGCCATTTCCGAGCTTGCTTTCTGACAGCTGCTGAGTTTCCTGCATGCCTCGCAAGTAAGCCTGCACAATATTTTGCAGATGCACAGAATTAGTATTTATTTAGAGCTGTGTTTGATAGTGAGATTTGAGTAAACTGAACCGCTTCTCTGAGTCTCATTTTAAAATCTGTAACATGAGGAAGTTAAAAAGTTTCTGAGTCCTAAAGTTTAACATGTTAAAAATTATCCTAACCAATGATTTAAATATACTGACAAAGATCAAGATGAGCTCATCAATCCGCTTATCTCTTCAGAAAAAAATATTCCTCAGAAAAAAAAAATAAAAACAAAATGAATCTCATAACTTTACTTAAATCTGAATAGGTACTATTGGCAGACTAGAATTTTAAGGAATCCACACAAGTACAAAAGATAGAAGCCAGAGAGGATCAGACTGATACTCAAAAAAGAATTCCTACAAAGTTGAGAGTAGACTTGGAATTTTTCATACATTCATTCATTCACTCATTCATGTATGTATTGATTTAGATATTATGTAAAAAGTGCCTACTACATGCCAGGCACTGTTTTTAGCACTAAGCATAACATAGTGAACAAAACAGAGTCCCTCTCTTCATGAAGATTTCAATCTTGTAAGGAAAACACACAAGAAGCAAGCAAATAAACAATAAGCGATATATGCTTGGTAATGATGGTAAGTACTATGAAGAACAAAATAAAGCCGTGTAAGGAATTAGAGTGTGAAGTGGGGCCAGAAGATGCTATTTTTCAATGGGTTGGTCAGCGAAAGCCTCTCTAAGGAGGTGACATTTGAACAAAGAACTGAAAGAAATATGTGAGCATGCCAAGTGCTCATCTGAGGGAAGAGCATTTCAGGCAGAGTGAATAGTAAGTGTAAAGACCATGATCCAGGAGTGTGTTTGGTGAATTGAGGACTGAGAAGGTCCCAGTGGCCAAAGCAGAGTAAACACCAAAGGCAGAAGGGACAGATCATTAAAGCCTTCTAGGAAGGCAGGGTAAGGACTAAGAGACATAGAATTTTGTTCTAAATGTGATGACATGCCAAAAGAGAGTTTTAAGGCACAATTTGACTTGTAGATTTTTTTTTTTTTATATAAGAGACAGGGTCTCGATGTGTTGCCCAGGTGGGAGTACAGTGGATTATCTACAGGAGTGATCATAGCACACTACAGTCTCCAACTCTTGAGCTCAAACAACACTCTTGCCTCAGCCTCCAGAGTAGCTGGGGTTACAGGGGTGTGCTACCACAATTTGCATTTTTTTTTTTTTTAAAAGGATGACTCTTGCTTTTATGTGGAAAATAAAGAACATGAGGGAGGGGGTACAGAAGGAAAGAACCAAAGTAAACAAGCCAGTCAGAGGTTACAGGAAAGGTCCAAGCAGAGATGGTGATGGTTTGTTCTAGGGCAGTAGCCACAGAGGTTATGTACAAAAAAAAAAAAAAAAAAAAAAAAAAAAAAAAAAAAATCAGAAATACCTACAATTAATTCTAAACAATTATTTGAACTGGAAATAAAATTAATAAATTCCAGATTATTATCACCTGGAATGATACAACATGGCAGTAGTAGGAGAAAGAGGACCAAAGGGAGTGAAATTGATCAAGGGCAAGACACAGATGCTGTTTAATTATAGGAGTTGAAGAATAATATAAGTAAAATGGTGGTTAAAATTGAAATATTTGTGTGCAGAAGAAAAATCAGATGTATAATTTCTACGCTACTAAAATAAAGAAGAAAGCAACTTAATTTCACAAATGGCAAAAAAGAAAAAAGTAGTAAATCGTATAAAATGGCAGGAATAAATAAAATCACAATTAATACAAATAAATTAAATCCTTCTAATGAAATAAAGCCCATATATAATTGGGCTTTAAAAATCCAGCTATAGGGCACAGTGACTCATGCCTGAAATCCCAAAGCACTTTAGGAGGCCAAGGCAGGCAGATCACTTGAGGCCAGGAGTTCAATGCCAGTTTGACTAACATGGAAAAACCCCGTCTCTACCAAAATACAAAAATTAGGTGTGGTGGCACATGCCTGTAACGCAGCTACTCCAGTGGCTGAGGCACTAGAATCTCTTGAACCCAGGAGGCAGATGGAGGTTGCAGTGAACCAATATCTCACTACTGCACTCCAGCCTGGGTAACAGAGCGAGACTCTGTCTCAAAAGAAAAAAAAATACAGCTATATTGGAACACAGTATCAGAACCACCTGGAGACTCATTGTCAGAATCAATATTTCATAAGAATCAAGGAGTAGACTTTTGGATAAAGGGCTTTTTCTTTTAGGACCCTAGAAAGTTAAGCAGGGATGTTTGGCATATCTGGGCCCTGACACTTGTGATTTCTCCTGGAGAAAAGAAACGAGTGCTGAAGAACAGGCTAGAAGGTATGCTTATTTCTACTCCTCAGGATATAGATTTTGTGCCTTTTTGAACTTAGTTTTTCCATGTATTTATTTTTTGCTTATTTTTTAAAAAAGGCAGTTGAGTAAATTGTTCACTCAAATAATATGTTTAAAATAACATTTTGGGGAGGTTATCACACATATAAAATTATGTGATTTTTGACAAAGGTGAAATTCAGTAGCGAATGGATGAGTTTTTGAATAGATGGTTCTGGATCAATTGGATATCTATTTTGGAAAAAATGAACCCTGACCCCTTCCTCACATTATTCACAATATTAATTAAAAATAGATCAAAGACCTAAATGTGAAGAGTAAAATAATGAAACTCTAGAAGAAAACAGAGTATCTTCAGGTCCTTAAGATAGGCAATGTTTTCTGGCTGGGCACGGTGGGGCCTATAATCCCAGTACTTTAGGAGGCCGGGGTGGGCGGATCACAAGGTCAGGAGATTGAGACCATCCTGGCTAACATGGTGAAACCCCGACTCTACTAAAAAATACAAAAAAATTAGCCGGGCATAGTGGCTGGCACCTGTAGTCCCAGCTACTCGGGAGGCTGAGGCAGAAGAATGGCATGAACCCCAGAAGCGGAGCTTGCAGTGAGTGGAGATCGCTCCACTGCACTCCAGCCTGGGTGACAGAGTGAGACTCCGTCAAAAAAAAAAAAAAAGATAGCCAATGTTTTTATTATTATTATTATTATTATTATTATATTCGAAGTTCTAGAGTACAGGTGCACAACGTGCAGGTTTGATACATAGGTATACATGTGCCATTTTGGCTTGCTGCACCCATCAACTCAGCATTTACATTAGGTATTTCTCCTAATGCTACCCCTCCCCCAGACCCCCACCCCACAACAGGCCCCGATGTGTGATGTTCCCCGCCCTGTGATCTCATTGTTCAGTTCCCACCTATAAGTGAGAACATGAGGTGTTTGGTTTTCTGTCCTTGTGATAGTTTGCTGAGAATGATGGTTTTTTTCCAGTTTCATCCATGTCCCTACAAAGGACACGAACTCATCCTGTTTTATGGCTGCATAGTATTCCATGATGTATATGTCCCACATTTTCTTAATCCAGAGTATCATTGATGGACATTTGGGTTGGTTCCAAGTCTTTGCTATTGTGAATAGTGCAGCAATAAACATATGTGTACATGTATCTTTATAGTAGCATGATTGATAATCCTTTGGGTATATACCCAGTAATGGAATGGCTGGGTCAAATGGTAATTCTAGTTCATGATTCTTAAGGAATCACCACACTGTCTTCCACAATGGTTGAACAAATTTACACTCCCACCAACAGTGTAAAAGCATTCCTATTTCTCCACATCCTCTCCAGCATCTGTTGTTTCCTGACATTTTAATGATTGCCATTCTAACTGGCATGAGATGGTATCTCATTGTGGTTTTGATTTGCATTTCTCTGATGGCCAGTGATGATGAGCATTTTTTCATGTGTTTGTTGGCTGCATAAATGTCTTCTTTTGAGAAGTGTCTGTTATATCCTTTGCCCACTTTTTGATGGGGTTGTTTTTTTTCTTGTAAATTTGTTGGGAGTTCTTTGTAGACTCTGGATATTAGTCCTTTGTCAGATGGGTGGATTGCAAAAATTTTCTCCCATTCTGTAAATTGTCTGTCCACTCTGATGGTAGTTTCTTTTGCCGTGCAGAAGCTCTTTAGTTTAATTGGATCCCATTTGTCTATTTTGGCTTTTGTTGCCATTGCTTTTGGTGTTTTAGTCATGAAGTTCTTGCCCATGCCTACGTCCTAAATGGTATTGCCTAGGTTTTCTTCTAGGGCTTTTATAGTTTTAGGTCTAACATTTAAGTCTTTAATCCATCTTGCATTAATTTTTATATAAGATGTAAGGAAGGGATCCAGTTTCAGCTTTTTACATATGGCTAGCCAGTTTTCCCAGCACCATTTATTAAATAGGGAATCCTTTCCCCATTTCCTTTTTTTTTTTTTTTTGGTGTGTGTGTGTGTGGTTTGTCAAAGATCAGATGGTTGTAGATGTGTGGCATTATTTCTGAGGGTTCCATTGGTCTATATATCTGTTTTGGTACCAGTACCATGCTGTTTTGGTTACTGTAGACTTGTAATACACTTTGAAGTCAGGTAGCGTGATGCCTCTAGTTTTGTTCTTTTTTGCTTAGGATTGTCTAGGCAATGCGGACTCTTTTTTGGTTCCATATGAACTTTAAAGTAGTTTTTTCCAATTCTGTGAAGAAAGTCATTGGTAGCTTGATGGGGATGGCATTGAATCCATAAATTACTTTGGGCAGTATGGCCATTTTCATGATATTGATTATTCCTATCCAAGAGCATGGAATATTCTTCCATTTGTTTGTCTTCTCTTTTATTTCCTTGGGCAGTGGTTTGTAGTCTCCTTGAAAAGGTCCTGCACATCCTTTGTAAGTTGGATTTCTAGGTATTTTATTCTCTTTGTAGCAATTGTGAATGGGAGTTCACTCATGATTTGGCTCTCTGTTATTGGTGTATAGGAATGTTTGTGAATTTTGCACATTGATTTTGTATCGAGATTTTGCTGAAGTTGCTTATCAGCTAAAGGAGATTTTGGGCTGAGAGGATGGGGTTTTCTAAATACACAATCATGTCATCTGCAAACAGGGACAACTGGACTTCTTCTTTTCCTAACTGAATACCGTTTATTTCTTCCTCTTGCCTGATTGCCCTAGCCAGAACTTCCAACACTATGTTGAATAGGAGTGGTGAGATAGGGCACCCTTGTCTTGTGCTGGTTTTCAAAGGGAATGCTTCCAGTTTTTACCCATTCAGCATGATATTGGCTGTGAGTTTGTCATAAATAGCTTATTATATTGAGGTATGTGCCATCAATACCTAGTTTATTGAGAGTTTTTGTCATGAAGGGCTGTTGAATTTTGTCAAAGGCCTTTTCTGCATCTATTGAGATAATCATGTGGTTTTTGTCACTGGTTCTGTGTATGTGATGGATTACTTTTATTGATTTGCATATGTTGAACCAGCCTTGCATCCCAGTGCTGAAGCCGACTTGATCATGGTGGATAAGCTTTTTGATGTGCTGCTGGATTTGGTTTGCCAGTATTTTATTGATGATTTTCGCATCGATGTTCATCAGGGACATTGGTCTAAAATTCTCTTCTTTTGTTGTGACTCTGCCAGGCTTTGGTATTAGAATGATGTTGGCCTCATAAAATGAGTTAGGGAGGATTCCCTCTTTTTCTATTCATTGGAATAGTTTCAGAAGGAATGGTACCAGCTCCTCTTTGTACCTCTCGTAGAATTCAGTCGTTAATCCATCTGGTCCTGGACTTCTTTTGTTTTATAGGCTATTAGTTATTGCCTCAATTTCAGAGCCTGCTATTGGTCTATTCAGAGATTCACCTTCTTCCTGGTTTAGTCTTGGGAGAGTGTATGTGTCCAGGAATTTATCCATTTCTTCTAGATTTTCTAGTTTATTGGCATAGAGGTGTTTATAATATTCTCTGATGATAGTTTTCATTTTTGTGGGATCAGCAGTGATATCCCATTGATCTTTTTCTTTATTGCATCTATTTGATTCTTCTCCCTTTTCTTCTTTATTAGTCTTGCTAGTGGTCTATCAATTTTGTTGATCTTTTCAAAAAACCGGCTCCTGGATTCATTATTTTTTTGAACGGCTTTTTGTGTCTCTATCTCTTTGAGTTATCTGATCTTAGTTATTTCTTGCCTTCTGCTAGCTTTTGAATTTGTTTTCTCTTGCTTCTCTAGTTATTTTAATTAAGATGTTAGGGTGTCAATTTTATATCTTTCCTGCTTTCTCTTGTGGGTATTTAGTGCTATAAATTTCCCTCTACACTGGCTTTAAATGTGTCCCAGAGATTCAGGTATGTTGTGTCTTTGTTCTCATTGGTTTCAAAGAACATCTTTCTATCTGCCTTCATTTCGTTATTTACCCAGTAGTCATTCGGGAGCAAGTTGTTCAGTTTCCATGTAGTTGTGTGATTTTGAGTGAGTTTCTTAATCCTGAGTTCTAATTTGATTGCACTGTCATCTGAGACACAGTTTGTTGTGATTTCTGTTTTTTACATTTGCTGAGGAGTGCTTTACTTCCAATTATATGGTCAATTTTAGAATCAGTGTGATGTGGTGCTGAGAAGAATGTAAAGTCTGTTGATTTGGGGTGGAGAGTTCTGTAAATGTCTATTAGGTCTGCTTGTTGCAGAGCTGAGTTCAGGTCCGGGATATCCTTGTTAACTTTCTGTCTCATTGATCTGTCTAATATTGACAGTGGGGTGTTAACGTCTCCCATTATTATTGTGTGGGAGTCTAAGTTTCTTTGTAGGCCTTTAAGGACTTGCTGTATGAATCTAGGTGCTCCTGTATTAGGTGCATATACATTTAGGATAGTTAGCTCTTCTTGTTGAATTGATCCCTTTACCATTATGTAATGGCCTGCTTTGTCTCTTTTGATCTTTGTTGGTTTAAAGTCTGTTTTATCAGAGACTAGGATTCCAACCCCTGCCTTTTCTTTTGTTTTTCATTTGCTTGGTAGATCTTCCTCCATCCCTTTATTTTGAGCCTATGTGTGTCTTTCCACGTGAGATGGGTCTCCTGAATATGGCACACTGATTGGTCCTGACTCTTTATCCAATTTGCCAGTCTGTGTCTTTTAATTGGGGCATTTAGCCTATTTACATTTAAGGTTAATATTGTTATGTGTGAATTTGATTCTGTCATTAATGTGTTCATGGGTAATTTTGCCTATTAATTGATGCAGTTTCTTCATAGCATGATGGTCTTTACTATTTGGCATGTTTTTGAAGTGACTGGTACTGGTTGTTTCTTTCCATGTTTAGTGCTTCCTTCAGGGACTCTTGTAAGGCAGGCCTGGTGGTAACAAAATCTCCCAGCATTTGCTTGTCTGTAAAGGATTTTATTTCTCCTTTACTTATGAAGCTTAGTTTGGCTGGATACAAAATCTGGGTCGAAAATTGTTTTCTTTAAGAATGTTGAATATTGGCCCCCACTCTCTTCTGGCTTGTAGAATTTCTGCCAAGAGATCTGCTGTTAGTCTGATGGGCTGCCCTTTGTGGGTAACTCGACCTTTATCTCTGGCTGCCCTTAACACTTTTTCCTTCATTTCAACCTTGGTGAATCTGACAATTATGTGTCTTGGGGTTGCTCTTCTTGAGGAGTATCTTTGTGTTGTTCTCCGTATTTCCTGAATTTGAATGTTGGCCTGCCTTACTAGCTTAGGGACGTTCTCCTGGATAATATCCTGAAGAGTGTTTTCCAACTTGGTTCCATTCTCCCATCACATTCAGGTACACCAATCAAATGTAGGTTTGGTCTTTTCACATAGTCCCATATTTCTTGGAGGCTTTGTTCATTTCTTTTTACTGTTTTTTCTCTAATCTTGTCGTGTCACTTTTTTCATGAATTTGATCTTCAATCACTGATACCCTTTCTTCCACTTGATCAAATCAGCTATTGAAGCTTGTGCATGCATCACGAAGTTCTCATGCCATGGTTTTCAGCTCCATCAGGTCATTTAAGGCCTTCTCTACACTGTTTATTCTAGTTAACCATTCATCTAATCTTTTTTCAAGGTTTTTAGCTTCCTTGCAATGATTTTGAACATCCTCCTTTAGCTCGGAGAAATCTGTTATTACCAACCTTCTGAAGCCTACTTCTGTCAACTTGTCAAAGTCATTCTTTGTCCAGCTTTCTTCTGCTGGTGGTGAGGAGCTGCGATCCTTTGGAGGAGAAGAGGTGCTCTGATTTTTAGAATTTTCAGCTTCTGCTCTGGTTTCTCCCCATCTTTGTGGTTTTATCTACCTTTGGTCTTTGATGTTGTTGACCTACAGATGGAGTTTTGATGTAGATGATCTTTTTGTTGATGTTGATGCTATTCCTTTCTGTTTGTTAGTTTTTCTTCTAACAGTCAGGTCCCTCAGCTGCACGTCTGTCGGAGTTTGCTGGAGTTCCACTCCAGACCCTGTTTCCCTGGTTATCACCAGCAGAGGCTGCAGAATAGCAAATACTGAAGAACAGCAAATATTGCTGACTGATCCTTCCTCTGGAAGCTTCACCCCAGAAGGGCAGCTGCCTATATGTGTCTGTCAGCCCCTACTGGGAGGTGTCTCCCAGTTAGGCTACACGGGGGTCAGGGATCCACTTGAGGAGGCAGTCTGTCCGTTCTCAGAGCTCAAATGCCGTGCTGGGAGAACCACTGCTTTCTTCAGAGCTGTCAGACAGGGACGTTTAAGTCTGCAGAAGTTGTCTGCTGCCTTTTGTTCAGCTATGCCTTGCCCACAGAGGTGGAGTTGAGAGGCAGTAGGCCTTGTTGAGCTGTGGTGGGCTCCACCCAGTTCGAGCTTCCCAGCCGCTTTGTTTACCTACTCAAGCCTCAGCAATGGTGGACACCCCTCCCCCAGCCAGGCTGCTGCCTCATAGATTGATCTCAGACTGCTGTACTAGCAGTGAGCAAGGCTCCAGGGGCATGGGACCCAATGAGCCATGCACAGGAGAGAATCACCTTGTCTGCCAGTTGCTAAGACCTTGGGAAAAGTGCAGTATTTGGGCAGGGAGTGTCCCATTTTTCCAGGTAGTCTGTCATGGCTTCCCTTGGCTAGGAAAGGGAAATCCCCAGACCCCTTGCACTTCCCGGGTGAGGTAACGCCCCACCCTTCTTTAGCTCGCCCTCCCTGGGCTGCTCCCACTGTCCAACCAGTCCCAATGAGATGAACCAGGTACCTCAGTTGGAAATGCAGAAATCACCCATCTTCTGTGTCTATCACGCTGGGAGCTGCAGACCTGAGCTCCTCCTATTTGGCCATCTTGGAATACCCCCGGCAATGTTTTCTTAAATACGAAAAGCACTAACCATGAAAGAACAGTTTGATCAAATAGATTTCATTAAAATTAAAAACTTCTGTTCATTGAAACACATCATTAAGAGAGTGAGCAATAATCTACAGATTAGGAGAAGAAAAATATAAAACAACTATTAACATATGACTTGTACCCAAAATACATAAAACTTGACTACAAATCAGTAAGAGAAAGAAAACTCAATGTTTTAAGAAATGAACAAAAGATGCAAGTAGGCCTTTCATAAATGTGGATATTTAAACAGCCAATAAGCAAATTAAAAAGAATTCAATATCATTGTTTATCAGGGAACTGAAAATTAAAACCATACTCAGATTCCATTACATACTTTCAAAATCAGCACTACTACTTCTATACATTGTTGGTGGGGTTTAAATGGTTACAACATTTAAATGGGTGGGGTTTAAATGTTCCTCCCATTTCTAAATCCCCTATACCCATTAGCAAATTTTCATTCTGCAATAAAATTCCTTTGCCTAGCACAAGGTGATAGTTTTTTTTTTTTTTTTTTTTTTTTTTTTTTTTTCGTACATAGCTTTTCCTTTCTAGTTCAACTGGCAAATACCAAGGACATAATAAAAACTAAACTTATAAATCTGTACCAGCCTCCTTCCTTGTCTATTCATCCTATCTTTACTTTCCTTGGTTCCTTACTACAAGACAAAGTGGCCTGTGTTTCCTCACTTATCATGGAGATACCCTTAATCTAGCATGTCTAGTTTAACAGTTACATGATCTGTGTATATTGATGAAATAATTACTAGTAGAGAGTACACATGGAGAGCTCCCCTAAAACTGAAAACTTAAATTTTTTTTATTACTTTCAAGGGACTTTGTATATACTAATCACTTTATAAACAGGGAATGAATTTGGCGTAATAGTAATCAGACAAAAACTAAAGACCAGAATATTTAGGGAAGTAAAGTTGCTCTCACATTCTAGGTATGAAAAGATAATGACCCTCCAATTTTGTCTGAGTGTCCCTTCATTTTACCTCATCGTAGGTAACATGTTTCATTTCTTCTATTATAGATGTTCAGAACAGCAAATTTAAAAAAAAAAAAAAAAATCCACTTCTTTTTCTCTTTTTCCTCATAGCCTTTACACACTGAAATCACTGTTTTCCATGGCCATGGCCAGAGATTTCCTGCTAGCATCTCTTCAAAAGTAGTCTGTGCTCTTCCAACCTTTTCTCTCCACAGCACCCCTACAGTCAAATCCAAACTTCAGGAGCCAGTGTTACCTCTTAGTCTTAGTGCTTTCAGGAAATTCACTTTCAGGAAAAGGATTTGATAGATAATTCACTTTTTTTCCACAGGTGACTGCTTTAAGGAATTATCTTTTAAAATCTTTTAAATTATGTTTTAAAATGAATTTCTGATGGTGGAATTTTAAAGTCTGACAAACTAGTAGAGGGATGGCGGTTGGATTTTTAGGTTAGTAACCTTCCCTCTAACCTTCCCTCTGCCCCTTATAGGTACAACACACAATCTTTTTTCCAGTAAAGCTAGTTCTGTTTTCAACAGACTACAAAGTATAGCTATCTGATCTGCCCTTAGTCCCATGTAACTTTGATCTATTTTCTTTCAGAGGTATCTCCTTCTCAAAAAGCCAGGAGGAACTGGCAAAGAGTTGAAAAGAGTTCTTTTTTTTTCACCCAGACTGAAATGACCTAAGTTGCAAGGACTGGGTGATCTCAGTTTCTTTGCAAAGCACAAAGTGTTGTTTTTCGTGGTTGGTAGTAAACAAAGAATAGAATGCATCACTGGTAACACTTAACCAAAAACAACTCTTCAGTTTATGACCTAATGCCTAAATCAATGGCAGCTTACAATGGACATGTCTGTAAGTGGAGACCCTGAATATAATAAAATGCTAACATTCACGACTTCTGTAAAAAGCATTAGCAACTAAATAAATCCAACCATTGCTGCCTTTGCACTGAGCATGAAGAACATTTCTACTGTTTAATAAGAAAGAACATCATCTCAATAGCTTCTAATATATAATGTTCAAATTTATAAATCTATTGCTTTAGTATTTTAAAGTCAGGGCCTTAGTGTGGAAGGTCTATAGCCCAAAGAGATCAATAGCATTTTGTGTGATGTTAATATGTTACCATTATTTGAGGTTCAAATAAAAATTAATAAGGGAATCCCTAAAATTAATAGCCAAAGCAAAAATTTATGGAGAGATGGTGGACTCAACTCTTTGTGATGCATTACTAAAAGGTAGGTATAGAACTCTTTGAGGCTCTCTCTCTTTAAATACAAAACCTGCTCCTTTGGTCTCTTTGTATAAATAGTAAATACCAAATAAACATCAGTGATGTGGGGGTTAACATTAGCATCCTTATACCTAAGTCAATATTGCACCACCTAAAAATAATTATATGCTCCCATCCTCAGTTTGTGTCTTTGACATATCTTCTTCTTTCTTACACAGACACTTGAAATTTGGCATCTACAAGTAAAGAATGAATTTACCCAAAACAGGTGGCCATGGCATAAGGAACTAGTATGACAAATTGACTAAGGATGTTAATAATCATACTTGTAGCTATCATATATGCATAAAGCACTTGCTATGTTAAGGATTGTTTTAAGCCCTTAATGTATACTAGCTCATTTAATCCTTTCAAAACTCTATAAACTAATTATTATTCCCAATTTACAGAGAACAAATAGAAGGAAAAATGAGATAAAATTGTTCCTATCATTGCAGTTAGGAACTGCCAGAATGTGAAACTAGGCACTCTCACTCTGAAGCGACATTAGTAGCCACGTGAACTATTTAAATTAATCAGTTATTCATATTTTCATCAAATATGCACCACATTTTCAGCACTGTGGTAGACTCCATGGCATATATGAGTGAGTGATATGAGATATGGTACCTACTTTTATAGAATGTAAGGCCTAGCAGTCCCCATGAATATTAATCAAATTGTTACACAAACAAATGTAAAACTGCAATGTTACTGGTACACAAAGGAGGGATGTATGATGCTATGAGAATCAATCAGGGAGATTAGGGAAAGTTTTGCTGAGGTACTCACATACGCACTAGATATGAAAGATAGGCAGACTTAAATTAGACAAAGAGGAAGAGGAGATTTCAAGGCAGAGGAAACACCGTGTACAAATTCTCTGTGGTAAGTGGCAACAGAAAGAGTACTAGTAATTGAAAAAAGGCCAGTGTGAGGTGGGATCACAGAGAGTGAGAGAAAGAAGAGTACGAGACAAGGCTGGAAAGGTTTTATAGGTCATGGTAACTTACATCTTTGCCTTATTTTTCAAGCACTGAAAGATTTTATATTATTTTATTATTGTTACTCTTAATTTTTTAGAGATAGAATCTCACTCTGTCACCCAGTCTGGGGTGTAGTGGCATGATCATGGCTCACTGCAGCTTCGAACTACTGGGCTCAAGCAATCCTTCCACCTCAACCTCCCTAGTAGCTAGGACTACAGGGCTGTGCCACCACACCCAGCTAAATATTTTTTTATTTTTATTTTTATTTTTTTTGAGACGGAGTCTTGCTCTGTTACCCAGGCTGGGGTGCAGTGGCACGATCTCGGCTCACTGCAAGCTCTGCCTCCCAGGTTCACATCATTCTCCTGCCTCAGTCTTCCGAGTAGCTGGGACTACAGGCGCCCACCACCACGCCTGGCTAATTTTTTTTTTATATATATATATTTAGTAGAGACGGGGTTTCACCGTGTTAGCCAGAATGGTTTCAATCTCCTGACCTCCTGATCCACCCGCCTCAGCCTCCCAAAATGCTGGGATTACAGGCGTGAGCCACCGTGCTCGGCCTAAATCTTTCATTTTTTAGAGATGAGATCAGTCACTGTGCTGCCCAGGCTGGTCTCAAACTCCTGGGCTCAGGTGATTCTCCTGCCTTAGCCTCCCAAAGTGCTGGGATTACAGGTGTGAGCCACCATGCCCAGCCCGAGCACTGAAAGATTTTAAATGCGGGAAATTACATAAATAGGTTTGTATTTTTAAAAGACTCATCTAACTTTAATGCTGACAATGGGATGGAAAAAGACCAATGAAAATGCATAAATGAGTTAAAAGTTTATTGTAATAGACCAAGTGACAGATGACTGGACTGGAGTGAAGAGGGTGATAAAGAGAAGTAGATTGAATCGAACTATCATAGGCTTGGCTTTTTATCATAGAAAAATCAATAGGGCTCTCTTGCAAAACGATCTAAGCAAGTTTGGTCACATACGACTATTTTGTTCCTTTTTGACAGGTAAAGGTAGTCACCAACTGTTGAGTGAAAGGGTTGGCTACTAAGTTACGATAAAACAAGTCTTGGGCCAAATTGTGTTGTACACACAAATATTTAAAAACTATGGCTAAGTGTGGTGGCTCATGCCTATAATCCCAGCACTTTGGGAGGCTGAGGTGGGCAGATGACTTGAGGCCAGGAGTTCAAGACCAGCCCGATCAATATGACGAAACCCCGTCTCTGAAAAAAATACAAAAATTAACTGGATGTCCTGGCCCACGCCTATAATTCCAGCTACTCAGGAGGCTGAGGCAGATAATCGCTTGAACCTGCGAGGCAGAGGCTGCAGTGAGCCGAGATCGTGCCACTGCACTCTAGCCTGGAAGACAGAATGAGACTCCTTGTCTGAAAATAAAAAATAAACAGTTATTGACAGGGAGTCATACACACAACAATTCATATAATCTCTTCAATAAACTCAATTAACATCGAACTCTTTCATGTATTAGTTATCCATTGATGCACAACAAATTACCTCAAAATTTAGTGACCTGAAACAACAATAAATATTTATTATATGAGAGTTTCTGTAGGTCAGGGATTTGAGAATAGGTTGGCTGAGTAGTTTTGGTTCAGGGTCTCTCATGAATCAAGATGTAAGCCAGAGATGTTGTTACCTAAGGCTTAACTGGGACTGGATGATCTGCTTCCAAGATGGCTCACTCACATGACTGACGAATTAATCTTCATGTTTCCAAAATATCTTATTGGTTACATAGACCAGCTCTATTTGATATGGGAAGAGACTATAAAAAGAGATGAACACTAAGGATCACTGGTGTTAGGTCACTGAGGGCCAAGGAGGCTGCCTATCATATATGACTACCACATGTATGATAGTTCATTTAAGGCAAACACGGCAATATTGAGGCAGGATTTAGTCAACCAGAATCCATAGAATCAATAGCTAGATACAGGACATTTTAGAATCAAACCTTGGATGCCATTCCTAAGGATAAAGATTATGATGCTTACTAGATTTTTACACCCCATTTTGCAAAGGCAGAATGTCTAAAATATATTAGCCAATTCACATACTTTGAACAACACTAATTTCACCAGTGAAAACACATTGCCACATTGCTTATATTAATCATGCTAATTAGAAAAATTATAGTGTTGTTCAAGATAAGTATGACTTGAGCCCTTGACATAGCTTCCTCTGGAATGTGGCCTTTTGATTAAATATTTTCTGACCACACATGGGAATGTGACTTCTTAATTATGGCAAGCAAGTGCACTTATAGCCTAAATTAACACATATAATATCACATACATATATATCCACAGAATATCATATTATCTATGATCATTTATTTGAAAGTAAATTAAAGACATCATAATACCATCCATTATTTAGAAGATGCAACCCATGAGCTAAAGTAACTATATTGGCCAATGACTATCACCAAATGGGGCTGTTCATGCTGGATAAAACAACTTACAATGGAAATTACTGAATGGTCATTAGTGAAGCATTCTGGATTGGAATGTGTTACAGAAAAGGCACTTATATTGATTTTTATTTTTGAGGACAAAGCATTTAAGATTATATTATAGGGTTAACATGAGAATTACACAATATATTATTTCAAAGCACTTAGGACAAGTGCCTGGCACATACTAAAGTTGTCAGTAAATGTGATGATGAAGACGATGATGATGATGATGGTGGTGGTGTGGTGGTTATCATCTAACAACTTCAGATAGATACATGTCTCTTTATGATTATCAGTTGTACTAAACACAGCTATACTACCCAGATTCCTTTTCAGGGCTGAAAGAGTTCTTTGCTCAGCTTCTGGGAATGACATTAGCTGACAGCTCTCAAAATATCAGCTCCATACAGGAACTGCTCTCAACCTTACTCAAGGTCACAATCATTTCCAGGAGTCAGCCATTAGATAAATGAGTGGGCACTGATGTACATACAGAGGTTCAACCCCCTGCCTTCATTTGGGATGCCTCTAAAGTGCCACTCTAGCTTTAGAGCCACCCTAGGGTCAGCTTAGGCTTTATTATAAGTACATCACAGCCAACTTCTTCCTCTACTCAATCCTGCATTTCCCCAGTGTTGATTATAAGAGCATTCTCAAATAAATATTCCTGCATGCAAATCTCCATCTCAGGGTCTGTTTTCCAGGGAACATGATCAAGCACATCAACGTTATTTAGTAAATTAGAAAGCTGTAAAGCTGGGTGTGATGGCTCATGCTGTAATCCCAGTACTTTTGGAGGCTGAGGCAGAAGAATCGCTTGAGGCCAGAAGTTCGAGACCAGCCTGGGAAACAGAGCAAAACCTTGTCTCTACAAAATATTTTTTAAAATAATATATATATTTTTTTAAGTTAAAAAGAAGACTGCATACACAAACGTACCTGGCTGAGCGCAGTGGCTCACGCCTGTAATCCCAGCATTTTGGGAGGCCAAGGCGGGTGAATCACCTGAGATCAGGAGTTCGAGACCAGCCTGGCCAACATGGTGAAACTCCATCTCTACTAAAAATACAAAAATTAGTCAGGCGTGGTGGTGCGTGCCTGTAATCCCAGCTACTCGGGAGGCTGAGACAGGAGAATTGCTTGAACACAGGAGGTGGAGGTTGCAGTGAGCTGAGATCACGGCATGGAGCTCCAGCCTGGGTGACAATAGTGAAACTCCATCTCAAAACAACAACAACAAAACAACAACAATAACAACAACAACAAAAATGTACCCGTCTATTGTTTGGTACTGATTAACACAAGGTATAAGTTTGAGATAAAGTTATACACGTAATTTAAAATATTATTGTTCACTTAGATTAGAAATTTGAGATCTTAAGTTGGTACTAGAGACTAATAGAAAAAGTTGTTAATTGAAATGTTTATCACATTAAATACTTTCTTACTGGAAAATTTGAAAAGGTACATACAAGTGTTCATCTCATGTATGAGAGCACAAAAGGCCATGACAACTTTTAACACAACAAGCAAAGTTAGCATACAGGTTCTGTTTGTCAGGATAGGCTAGGGAATAATGCTCCTAGTTATAAACTATACAAAAATCTGAGAGGCCTATCACATGACAGTTTCTTATTCAGGCAAATCTGCCAAGAGTGCAGGAGTTTCTCCATGTCAGCCCTTCACATAGTGACTCAACATTCCAGATTGCTCCCTTTTTCTGGTGTCTCCATTTCAATGTGATGTCTCAGGGCTCTTTGTTCCAGAAAAGACAGTATGGATGGGCAAATCATACACTGACTCTTACATGCTTTGGTATGGAAGTGATACATATCACCTTTGGTCACTGTCCATTGGTAGAACTAGTCACATGGCCCTGCTCAGCTTGCAGAACTAAGAAATGTAGAATTTTGTGTATTCAGAAAAGAGAGAAAGATTGAAAATATTGGCAAATATTGGTAATATCATTGACGGGGAAATTATACC
The DNA here is from genome assembly GCF_037993035.2 of Macaca fascicularis. Lineage (NCBI taxonomy): Eukaryota > Metazoa > Chordata > Mammalia > Primates > Cercopithecidae > Macaca > Macaca fascicularis. Next base: position 92,317,409 of record NC_088380.1, on the reverse strand, counting down.
GTCCAAGGAAAGCTAATATTTTAGTACCCATAAGGATTGTCTTATTAAAAATCTGCTTTTTATGTTGTTTTTGAGATAGGGTCTTACTCTGTCACCCAAACTGGAGCACAGCAGTGTGATCAGAGATCACTACAGCCTCGACCTCCTGGGTTCAAGCAATCTTCCCACCTCAGCCTCCCTTGTAGCTGGGACTACAGGTGCATGCCAGCACACCCAGTTATTTTTTTAAAATTTTTTTGCAGATATGGAGTCTCACAATGTTGCCTAGGCTGATCTTGAACTCCTGGGCTCAAGGGATCCTCCCACCTCAGCCTCCCAAAGCGCTGGGATTACAGGCATGTGCCACCCCCCCAGCAAAAATTCCTCTCTTGAGACAAACTTTCTGCATAGATTTTATCCTAGAAAAGTAATTGTAAGCCCCTATGTTTATTATGTAATTTGGATGAAAGCAAATGTATTAAGTATATAGACAGACTCAGCATCTAAAGTAGAATTTAGCAAGGCATGGATAGTCTCTTCAGTTGTAAGATAAACAGTAAAAATAGACCACTTTGAGTGGGGAGTGAAAATTTTGGTATAATTTTTTTTCCAGAGGTTTCCTTGAAAAGATAATTGTAAAACTTAAAAGTAAGAATAAAATACAGTCACATGTTGCTTAACAGACAGGAATATGTTCTGAGAAATGCATCATTAGGTGATTGTATGAAAATCTTAGAATATACTTACACACGCCTAGATGGTATTGCCTACTACACACCTACACTGTACAGTATAGCTCATTACTCTTAGATTATAGACATAGCATGTTACTTTACTGAATGCTGTAAGCAATTGTAACACAATAGGAAGTACTTTTGTATCTAAACATAGAAGAGATTCAGTAAAAATACAGTATAAAAGATTAAAAATAGAACACCTGTCTAGGGCACTTACCATGAACACAGCTTGCAGTACTACAAGTTGTTTTGGGTGAGTGAGTGAGTGAGTGGTGAGTGAATGTGAAGGCTGAGGACATTACTGTCCAGTACTGTAGACTTTATAAACACTGTACACTTAGGCTACCCCAAATTTATTTTTAAAAATATTTCTTAAATAATAAATTAATCTTAGCTTACTATAAATTTTTCATGGTTTTGTTCCTTTTTAACTTTTAAAAAATTATTGATATCTAATAAATATACATATTTCTGGGGTACATGCATACAATGTATAAGGATCAAATCAATGTATTTAGGATATCCATCACCTCAAACGTTTATTATTTCTTTGTGTTGTGAACATTTCAAATATTCTCTTGCAGCTATTTTTAAATATATAATAAATTATCGTTAACTATAGCCATCCTCCATGCTATGGAACATTAGAACTTATCCCTTCTTTCTGTGTGTTTCTACCCTTTAACCAATCTTACTTTACTCACTCCACCACACCCTTCCTAATCTCCAGTAACTTTTTTTCTACTCTCTACCTCCATGAGATCAACTTTCTTAGCTCCCACACGAATGAGATCACGCAGTATTTGTCTTTCTGTACCTGGCTAATTGCACTTAACATAACGACCTCCAGTTCTGTCCATATTGCTACAAATGATAGGATTTTATTCCCTTTTTGTTGCAGAATAGTATGCCATTGTGTATATATAGCACATTTTCTTTATCCATCTGTTGAGGGATGCTTAGTTTGATTTCATACCTTGACTATTGTGAATAGTGCTGCAATAAACAAGGGAGCGAAGATGTCTTTTTGATATACTGATTTCCCCTCTGGGGAGATAAATACCCAGTAGTGGGATTGCTGGATCATATGAAAGTTGTATTTTCAGTTTTTTGAGAAACCTCCATACTGTTTTTCACTATGGCTGTATTTTTTTTTATTTGTGTGTGTGTGTGTGTGTGTGTGTGTGTGTGTGTGTATGTGTTTGAGATGGAGTCTTACTCTGTCACCCAGGCTGGAGTGCAGAGGCATGATCTCGGCTCACTGCAATCTCCACCTCCCAAGCTCAGATGATTCTCCCACCTCAACCTCCCAAGTAGCTGGGATTACAGGTGGGGCCCACCATGCCTGGCTAATTTTTGTATTTTTAGTAGAGATGGCCAGGCAGATCTTGAACTCCTGGCCTCAAGTGATCTGCCCACCTTGGCCTCCCAAAGTCGTGGGATTATAGGCATGAACCACTGCACCTGGCCAATAGCTGCACTAATTTACATTCTCTCCAACAGTGTATGTTTCCTTTGCTCTGCATCCTGGCCAGCATTTATTTCTTGTCTTCTTAAAATTGTTTAATTAGTAGTATTTTTTTAGAGATGGGGTCTCATTATGTTGTCCAGGCTAGAGTGCAGTGATCACAGGTGTGATCATAGCACGTTGCAGCTCAGATTCCTGGCCCCAACCTTCTGAGTAGCTGGGATCACAGACATATGCCACCACACCTGACTATTTTTTGCCTTTTTGATAACAGCCATTCTAACTGGGGTGAGATGATATCTCACTGTGGTTTTGATCTGCATTTCCCTGATGATTAGTAATGTTGGGCATTTTTTCATGTATTTGTTGGCCGTTTGCTTGTTTTCTTTTGAGACATGTCTATTCAGATCCTTCCCCCACTTTTTAATGGGATTATTTGTTTTTTTCCTGTTAAGTTTCTTATATATTCTGTATATTCGTTCTTTATCAGATTAATAGTTTGCAAATACTTTCTGTCACTCTACAAGTTGTCTCTTCACTCTGTTGATCATTTCCTTTGCTGTGCAGGGAGTTTTTTAGTTTAATATAATCTATTTATTTATTTATTTTTGTTTCTGTTGCCTGTGCTTTTGAAGTCTTAGCCATAAAATCGTTGACTAGACCAATGAAGACTAATGTCCTGAAGTGTTTCTTCTGTGTTTTCTTTTAGTAGTTTTACAGTTTGGTGTCTCATATTCAAGTTTTAAATTCATTTTGAATTGACACTTGTATATGGTGAGAGATAGGAATTTAGTGTCATTCTTCTGTATGTGGATATCCAATTTTCCCAACATGATTTATTAAAAAGAATATCCTTTCCCTAATTTATATTCTTGGCATATTCATCAAAAATCAGTTGGCTATAGATGGATTATTCTTAGGTTCTCTATTCTGTTCCACTGGTATATGTGTCATTTTTATACGAGGAATGTGTTGTTTGGGTTATTATAGCTTAGTATATTTTGAAGTCTGGTTGGGCAATGCCTCTCACTTTATAATTTTTGCTCAGGAATGCTTTGGCTACCCAGGGCCTTTTGTGGTTCCATACAAATTTTAGGGTTGTTTTTTCTATTTCTGTGAATAATTTTATTGGTGTTTTTATAGGGATTGCATTGAATCTGTAGATTACTTTGGGTAGTATGGTCATTTTAACAATATTAATTATTTCTATCCATGAACATGAGATAGAAATAGGACACATTTGTTTGTGTCCTTTTCAATTTCTTTCATCAATGTTACATTGTTTTTGGCATAGAGGTATTTTACTGCCTTGGTTACATTTATTTCTAAGTTTTTTTTTTTTGTAGCTATTGTAAATGGAATTGCTTTCTTAATGTATGTTTCAGCTTGTCTGTTATTGGTGTATAGAAACACTACTGATTTTTGTATGTTGGTTTTGCATCCTGAAAATTTACTGAATTTGTTTATCAGTTTTTAGAGCTTTTTGGTGGAGTCTATTTTGTCTTGTTTTGCTTATTAACAGTGTCTTGCTCTGTCACAACCCAGGCTAGAGTACAGTGGCATGATCATTGCTCACTGCAGCCTTGAACTCCAGGGCTCAAGTGATCCTCCCACGCTAGGTTCACAAGTAGCTAGGACAACAGGCATGTGCCACCGCATCTGGCTAAAATTTTTAAATTTTTTTAGAGATGGGGTCTCACTATGTTGCCCAGGCTGGTCTTGAACCCCTGGGCTCAAGTGATCCTCCTGCCTCAGCCTCTCAAAGTGCTGAGATTGCAGGTATGAGTCACCATGCTCAGTCTTTTTGGTGGAGTCTTTAGGTTTTTCTAGATATCAGATTATGTTGTCTGCAAAGAGAAAATATATGACCTCCTTTTTTCCAATTGGATGTCTTTTAATTCCTTCTCTTGCCTGATTGCTCTGGCAAGGACTTCCAGTACCGTGTTGAATAAGAGTGGTGAAAGTGGTCATCCTTGTCTTGTTCCAGTTCTTCGCAGAAAGGCTTTCAGCTTTTGCCTGTTCAGTATGATTTTAGCTCCAGGCTAACCATATATGACCCTTAATATGTTGAGGTAAATTCCTTCTACATCTAACTTGTTGAGAGTTTTTATCATGAAGGAAGTTAAATTTTAACAAATGCTTTTCTGTATCTGTTGAGATGATCATAAAGTTTTTGTCTTTCATTCTGTTGATATCACACTTATTAATTTGCATATGTTGAACTATGCTTGCATCCCTGGGTAAAGCCCACTTCATCATGGTGTATTATCTTTTGATGTGCTGTAACTTTTTTACTTTATAAACTTTTTATTTTTAAAAACTTTGTAACTCTTTTGTAATAACACAGTTTAAAACACAAATGCAGTGTGCAGTTGTATAAAAATATTTGGTTTCTTTATATCCTTATGCTATATGCTTTTTTCCATTTAAAAAGTTTTTAATTTAAAAAAATGTTTTAAATACTGTAATCCCAGCACTTTGGGAGGCCGAGGTAGGTGGACCACTTTGGCAGGCCGAGATAGGTGGACCACGAGGTCAGGAGATCGAGAGCATCCTGGCTAACACGGTGAAACCCCGTCCCTATTAAAAGTACAAAAAATTAGCTGGGTGTGGTGGCGGGTGCCCACAATCCCAGCTACTTGGGAGGTTGAGGCAGGAGAATGGCATGAACCCAGGAGGTGGAGCTTGCAGTGAGCTGAGATCACACTACTGCACTCCAGCCTGGGCAACAGTGCAAGACTCCGTCTCAAAAAAAAAAAAAAAAAAAGAATGAAGACACATACAAACACATCAGCCTAAGCCTACACAGGTTCAAGATCATCAATATCACCATCTTTCACCACCATATCTTGTCCCACTGGAAGTTCTTCAGGGGCAACAACACACAGGGAGCTGTCACCTCCTATGATAACAATGCCGCCTTCTGGAATGTCTCCTGAAAGACCTGCCCAAGGCTGCTTAACAGTTAACTTTTTATAAATATAAGTATAGGAAATATACTCTACAATAATAAAAAGTATAGTATAGCAAATACATAAGCCAGTGACAGTTGTTTATTATTATTATCAAGTATTATATACTGTGGATAATTGTGTGTGCTAAACTTTTATGCTAGACTGGCAATGCAGTAGGTTTGTTTACACCAGCATGACTACAAACATGTGCAATGTGTTGTGCTACATTACGATTACTACAATGTCACTAGGTAATAGAAATTTTTCAGCTTCATTATAATCGTACAGGACAACCACTGTACAAAAGGTCAGACGTTGACCCAAATATTGTTATGAGGTACATGGCTGAAGTTGTTGTATGTATAATAAAAGTGAGCTTTGCCTAAATTTAATTCCACATTTAAGCATTCACTTCTTTAAAAAGGACTCTCAGGGCACTGTAGCTCATACCTGTAATCCCAGAACTTTGGGAGGTCAAGCAGAAGGATTGAGTCCAGGGGTTCAAGACCAGCCTGGACAACATAGCAGGACTCCCATCTCAAAAATAAATAAGTAAATAAAAAGGAGTAAAATTCCCCTGTCAAGTAAGTATACCTCACACCCTTATTTCTATGGCATTCTTCAATAAGAAAAACATTCATATGAGAAACATTCCATATTATAGATTATAAGAAACCGCATACCATGAAAAGTTCAAACATGAAAATAGTCCATGAAAACAAAAGTGAATGAAGATACAAATTTCCACGCTTTCCAGACCTTAAAAATAAACATACTAATTTATTTTTGGCTTACAGTCCTATATAATTTTATCACATGCAATTGTTTAATATAATGATCACTACAATCAAGATATAAAACTATTCCATCACTCCAAAGAAATTCTCTTATGCTGCCCATTCATGGTCACACCCTCCCCACAACCCTAACCCCTGGCACTACTGATCAGTTCTTCATTGCTGTGATTTTTATCATTTTGAAAATGTTATATAAACAGAATCACATAATAGATAACCTTTTGAGATTAGCTTTTATTTCAGTCAGCATAACAGCCTTGAGATGCACTCAAGTTGTTGTATATATCAATAGTGTTTTCCTTTTTATTGCTCAGTAGGATTTCATGATAGGGTTATGCCAGTTTGTTCATTCATCAATTGGAGGACATCTGATTGTTTCATTTTGGGCTATTGCAAATAAAGCTGATATGAACATTTATGCACATGGTTTTGTGTGTAAGTTTTGATCTCTCTAGAATGAATATCCAGTAGTTGTATTATTGGGTTGTACATTAAGTGTATGTTTAACTTTATAAGAAACTGCCAAACTGTTTTCTAGTGTGATGGTATCATTTTACATTAGCATCAGCAATGTATGAGAGATCTAGTTACTCCGCATTTTGTCAGCACTTGATATCATCAGTACTTTTTATTTTAACCATTCTAACAGGTGTGTGGTGATAGCTCATTGAGGTGTTAATTTGCATTTTTCTAATGGTCAATTATGTTGATATATAATAATGCTTTACACTTACATCATGTTTTGCATTTTTGCAAATAATGTTTTAAACATCTCAATTAATCTTCACAAGTACGGTGTGGCTATTTTATTTTATTTTATTTCATTTCATTTTGAGACAGAGTCTCACTCTGTCATCCAGACTGGAGTGCAGTGGCTCGGTTTCGACTCACTGCAACCTCCACCTCCCAGGTTCAAGCAATTCTTGTGCCTCAGCCTCCTGAGTAGCTGGGATTGCAGGTGCCTGCCACAATGCTGGGCTAATTTTTGTATTTTTAGTAGAGATGGGGTTTCACCATGTTGGTCAGGCTGGCCTTGAACTCTTGACCTCAAGTGATCTACCTGCCTCAGCCTCCCAAAGTGCTAGGATTACAGGTGTGAGCCACTGCACCCGGCTCAGGGTGGTTTATTTTAATTGATAAAAAGCTGATATATAAATCTAGAAGAGAGCAAAATGTTGTTACTTCAAAGCAGAATCAAAAGAGTTTAAAACTCAAAAAGAAATGAGGCACTTTAGTCAAAATTCCCCATTTTACAGAGAACTAAGTTCCAGAGGGATTAAATGGTTTCTCGCACAGCTGGAATCACACCCAAAAACCACACTTCCGATTCTTGAATTTCTTCCATAATGTCCTATCAAGGAATTGATAATTTACGCTTGAATCTTTCAAGTGACTGGGAAGCCACTCATTTTTTTGCTCTATTCTTTTTGGATGTGTTTCCTGATATTGAACTGAAATGACATATAAGCAAGTGACTGTCTGCAAGTATTTTGACATCGAGTTGAAATGGCTTGCTATAGCTCCTGTCAATGGGTCTAGTTCCATCCTCCAAGACCTTCCAGTGGAAGCATGATCACTTTTTAACATGGCAAGACGTCAGATGCCTGAAGACAGTCATCATGATCTCATATATATATATATATTCCAGGCTAAGCATTTACATTTTCATTCAACCGTTCTTAAGGTGAGCTTCTTCATCATTCTGCTTGCTTTTATGTAAACCAGTCCTAGATATCTTATGGTGCAAAATACTGAAGAAAATATTCCTAGTAATATAGCCAGAGTATATATATTTTCCAATTATTCATATCTACTGCAAGAAATAATGTAATGTCCTTGCCTTTCACTTAGTATATCATGAGTATTTCTTTATATCATTAAAAACTATCTGTAAATGTATTCTTAAAATTTTAAGTTGAATCTTTTATTTTAAAATTGTTTATTTTTTGAATGTGTTACATGCACATGGCACAAAATTCAAAACATTCAAGAGGTTTTACAGTAAAAAATCATTTTTCCCAGACTTCTAGTTGACTATAACATGCTACTCTATAATGTGACATATTTCAGACACCCATTTTTTAGAGACATAACTCTTTATGATTATGACACTATCATATGGCTATACTGTCTTTTTAATCATTCGTGCTAAACTTTTTTGCCATTATAATTTTTTATAAACTTCCTAATATATATATAACTTTATGAATGTATTTTAGATTTTTTTTAAGTAGATTCTTAGAAGAAAATTGCTGCATTAAATAGTATGGCTTGTGCATAATAACTTTCCACAAAATTACTATTTTATGTTTGCAACAGTAGTATATGTTTATGGTAAATATTATTTTTTCCAGCTTATTAAATGTCTAAAGGTGTTTCACACATGCCAGTGCCTGTCGATATCATACAATTAAATGTGGTTTTTATTTTTTACCAAATATAATGCCTTACAATTAATATTTGTTATATTTTATCTGTTTACGTTTGTTTTATTCACCAGATTTTAAACTCCTGCAGTCCAACATACCTTATTCATATTCTAAAGCCTAACATAGACATTTACCCAGGTAGATATTCCATAAATTTTTGACATCTAAATGAGTGGATAAAGTTAAAAATCCTACTAGTTTGTTGGACTCTGCCTATATTGTTATAGACTCTCAAAATTTTATTGATTCTAATTATGCCTATATAGAATTTAGCCCAGAGCCAACATCAAGCTGTTCCAAAGTTTGGGGAAAATACTATCCTTCCTGATTTTGTGAATCAGGTAAAAATTTGATAAATATGGATTCTATGTTTTCATTTAAGTCAATGAAACACAGATGACCCAGGACTGTAATTCTATACTAAAAACCTCTGGAGAGGCTGACTGCCATCTAGGAGTCAGTATCCTTTGGATGCTAAGTCCTTCTCTGACAGTACTACCATCTAGCCTCCCCAGCCCCTCCAACTTACTCACAAGGATATGATAAAAAAAAAAAAAAAAAAAAAAGTAACTAATACCTCATTGGCCCAGATAAATATTACTTACTGAATTTTATTGGCTGACTAGTCTAGTAACTCTATCAGGAATTAGAAAGAAAATTAAATTAGACTGAAATAAAATGTTATAGATAAATCCGTGCTGTATTCGATTGATTACTGCTTTCTCTTACAGATGCTCCCAAAGCATCCTTTAATTATTCCTTTTAGATTGTTGTCTAGGATCAGCATGGTCCTGGCTGGTTATCAGGGGTGTTAAGAGAATCTCAGTTGAATGAATAAAGTCTTAGTCAAATAAAGATAGATTATTTATTTGGGAGGGTTTCCATGTGATATGGGTTATCATTTTATATCACTGGCACTCCTGTAGATGTCCATAATCTTTTCCGTATTTCTGAGAGCTTGTGACTACTTAGATTACTGAAAAATACTTTTTCCTATTAGTAGTTTGGATAGGGTCGAGTAAAGTATCTGCATACAGACACCTGTGACTCCTGCTACACATGAAGGGGATGGGAAGTGGGAAGCAGTTTTCAATTAAACAAAGACTCTCTCTGATCACATGAAATAATCTTTGGGGGATCTTTGGATATTAGCTTGGCTGCCACATGACTTCCCGGTTCTGGTAACCTGTAGTAACCCTATCAGGTCTATTTCAAACTCTGGCAATCTCTGTCAGAGCAGAGACTGTGGGGTCTGTCATTTGCTCATTCCATTCTGGTTCACATAGTCCAACCAAGAAGTCCCTCAGACTTCCTCTACCCTCCAGCACCCATTTCATTATCTCCCATTCCCTCCAAGCCAGGAAAACCTAATTGTGATGGTTAATTTTACGTGTCAACTTGACTGTGTTAAGGGATATCCAGATAGATGATAAAACAGTATTTCTGTGTGCCTCTGTGAAGAAATTAGCATTTGAATCAAGACGGACTAAAAATCTGCTCTACCAACGTGGGTGGGCATCATCCAATTCATTGGAGGCCTGCCCAAATAGAACAAAAAGGGCAGAGAAAAGGTGAATTTGCTTTCTTCTTGAGTTGGGACCTCCATCTTCTCCTACCCCTGGACATCAGAGCTCCTGGTTCTGCAGTCGTCAGACTCTAGGACTTATACTAGCATCCCTACCCCACATTCTCAGGCCTTACATTGGGTGTTAAGTTATTGGTTCTCCTGGTTCTCAGCCCTTTGAACTTGAACTTAATTACACCATTGGCTTTCCTGGTTCTCCAGCTTGCAGATGGCAGATCTTAGGTTTCTGTGATTGAGACATTTCCATAATAAATTATCTATCTATTTATCTATCTATCTATCTATCGATCGATCGATCGATCATCTATCTATCTGAAAAAGATAAGCTGAGGTACAATAAAATTTTAAAGTTTATTTGAGCAAACAGTGATTCACAAATTGGGCAACTCTAAACCAGAAGTGGTTTGGGAGCTCTGCTGAAGGAATGCAGTGTGGAAGATTTTATAGGAGGAACATGAAAGCAAAGACAATATTTGATTGGTTACAGTTATATCATTTCCGTCTTTGGTCATCCTCTTGGAAAGTCCCTAGCTACATAATTATAAAGCTGCTTCTGACTGATTGAGCATAAGTTCTGTGTTATATTCATTTACCATAAATAGCTCAAGTTAAGTTTTAGATTATGTTTGCAAATCAAGCAAGGTTAACTTATGAGGCCTAACTGGGTTTGTCTGCACAGAGATTCGTCAGGCTTGGTTTCCATTTTTAATTTGCTTTAACAACATGTATCATTCTATTGGCTTTGCTTCTCTGGAGAACCCTAATACACAAGTCTCTTAGAGATATTACTGTATTCTCTTTGAACTCTTGTGTATTAACTTTATAGGGCTTCTGTAACAAATTACCACAAACTGATGGCTTAAAACAATACAAATTTATTCTCTTAGTTCTGAGGCCAGAAGTCCAAAATCAATGCATTAGCAAGGCTGTACTTCTGCGGGAGGATCAAAAATCTGTTCTTGGCCTTCTCCAGCTTTAGTGGCTGTCAGCATTCCTTGATTTATGATTACTCCATTCTCTGCCTCCACAGTCACAACTACCCCCTCCTCTTCTCCATGTCTTCTCTTCTGTCATATATGAATACATGTCATTGGCTTTACAGTCCACCAGATAATCCAGGATGAACTCCTCATCTCAAGGTTCTTAATTACATCTGCAAAGACCTTTTTATCCAAGTAAGGTACCATTCACAGATTCCAGGATTAGGAGGAAGGCTTTCCTTTTGCAGGGGCCACCATTCTACCCCTACATCTTACCTAAGAATACAGGTTTTTCTTCTTTCAAGCTTTGCCTCTTGAAGCTCTGAAGAAATTTAAGACTTGTTCTTTTCTCATCACCTTAGCTTTGAAGACTTATGTCTCCATTTTAAGCATGCCTTTGGCAAATTCAGTGTATTCTTTTGTTTCAGTTGGGTTTTTTTTTGTTTTGGAATTTCTTCTTCTTTTGGTTAAATGACACCAATGGGCAAAAAAGTTACTTAGTAAAAAAAAAAAAAAAAAAATTCAGGGATTGAGATTTCCACTTTTCAACCTGAAGGCAGATGTTTTCCCATGTTTAGTGTTCTATTACATTTTCCATAATTCCTCAAAGATGAGTACCACTATTCTCAGATCTCATTTGTACTTTTTTTTTTTTTTTTTTTTTTCTGAGACAGAGTCTCGCTCTGTCGCCCAGGCTGGAGTGCAGTGGCCGGATCTCAGCTCACTGCAAGCTCCGCCTCCTGGGTTTTGGCCATTCTCCTGCCTCAGCCTCTCGAGTAGCTGGGACTACAGGCGTCCGCCACCATGCCCGGCTAGTTTTTTGTATTTTTTTAGTAGAGACGGGGTTTCACCATGTTAGCCAGGATGGTCTCGATCTCCTGATCATTTGTACTTTTTACCCCAAAGCCTGTAATGTAAAACACTCAGAGCAAATGTTATAATCTAAATTCAAACTGTTAAGTACTCTCTTAGAAAATTTTTTCCCCTAATTAGGAACAGTATTGCTTTCTGTCAATATCTATATGCTTTTGAGTAATATTAACAAGTTGCTATTTGTTGTGAGCCTGGCTCAGTGTTTTGAATATGTTATTTCTATTAATGAGAAAAATCCTATGGGAAAGGCATTGCTATGTCTATTTTACAGATGGGGAAAAGGATACCCAGAATAATGTAACAAGTAATGTTGTCAAAGACAAAATTTCAACAAATGTAAAGATCTAATTGGTTTTTATTAGTGATTCTAGAATTGGGCAGCATCTCGTTCTATAAAATAGAATAGTGCTTCAGTAAGTTGAGCAGAGGAAGTGGACTTTATAGAGAGAAAGGGGCTAAAGAAAGCAGAACTAAGGAATAAAAAGTGTATTGATCATTTCAAAACGTTACTTTCCTTACAGGGTTAAAAAAGAGGGGACTTCCTTATCACACTGATTAAAATTGGCCTGTTTGGAGATTTGGTTGTTTTTTCCCTCCTGATTTCTTGGAAGGTCAGATAAACAACTTAGTTTTGGTTTGGTGACCTGGAGTTTTAGTATGAGTGACTCCATTTTGGTTTGGTCTGGAGGGGCCTAGTGCAGGAGCCCAATCCAAAACAATAGCCTCCCATAAATTTTGTTAAACAGTGCTGAAACAGAATTAAACCTAGGTTTGCCTGGCCCCACAAACACATGTTCTTTCTATGATGTCAACCCACTTCTCTAGTTTCCTTTGTAGAGAATGAAGCAAATAGTAGTTAAGGAGTTCCTTCTCTGTCAGCTCTAACCTTACAGTAGATGCTGCTAGTGGGCGTTTCCCTTTCTTGATCTTCTGGTTCTGAACAGAATTTTAAAAGGCCTGTTCTTTGTCCTTCCTTAGCATTTTTTGCAAGTCTCACCTCATTTGGGGGTTTCAGGTTTCTTGACACTATCCTTTAGGGCCCATGTTACCTTCTTATAATTATCCTTGGTATGTGGTTGCTTTCTCCCAAGGTTTCTGTCACTTCCAATTAGCCAAGCAATTCCTCCTTGTTGGTCAGAATTAGGTTCCCAGTTGCTCTGCTGGGACGTTAAATCATGAGAAAGGCAAGTCAAAAACTTGTTAGATGTTTTTGATTTTAGCCCAATAAAACTTTTAACGTGGTCCAGCTATTTAAATTTTCTTTTTGTTTGTTGCATTGCTATAGGTATTGACAAATAGTATACTGAGGGCATTGTGTTATCAACAACTAATTCCTTTATGGAGAATTGCAATGTAGCAATATATATTTGAAACCAGTTTTTGTTGTTTTTGGAAACGGTCTCACTTTGTTGCCCAAGCTGGAGTGCAGTGGCACGATCATGGCTCATTACAGCCTCAACTTCCCAGGCTCAAGCCATCCTCCTGTCTCAGCCTTCCCAGTAGCTGGTACCACAGGTGTGAGCCACTATGCCTAGTTAATTTTGTAATTTTTTTGTACTGGTGGGAGTCTCACTATGTTGCCCAGGCTGGTCTTGAACTCCTGGCCTCAAGCAATCCTCTCACTTTGGCCTCCCAAAGTGCTGGGATTACAGGCCCGAGCCACAGTGCCCAGCTGAAATTAGTTTTAAGTCTTTTGTATAAAACACTAAAGCAGTTCCAAGCTTCCCATTGTCTATATGTACACATGGCTATTTTAGCACATTCCCATTTGTTAGCCTCCACTCAAGTTCACCATGTGGAAAAATATTTTCTAATAAACTAATCTATTTGTATATCACATCTTGAGTGTAATCCCAAACCAGAAAATAGGAAATGGGATGGGGAATATGACCTCTTTGAAGCAAAACATGTCAGAAAGCCTATAAATAAGATCATAAAGTAGAGGGCCATGAATTGAGGTGGGAAAAATATTATAATTCTTGCTAACTTCTAAGTAAGATTTAGGATTTCTTTCCATTGTGAACATATGCAAAAAACCACAGTGTTATTACAACTATTTTGGTGACTTTTTCACTTACAAAAATCACAAACATTTTCCTATCACATTACTATATTTGTAGATATCTCAAGATACAATTAGTATTATTTCAAAATTATACATTAGACCTGCTAGATTTTATTATTTAATGCAATAATAAAAAGTACATGTAAAGTATACATTTATTAAATATTTTGATTACCATATTTTAGTATAATTGATTTTATTTATAATCCTGTGCATTATATTTGACGTACAAAAAACATTACTCTAAAAAGGACTCTCTAGGCTTCACTAGACTGTCAAAGGGATCTGTGGCATAAAAAAAGGTTAAGAATATCTGTTACAGACTCTGGCATGGTAGTTAAGAGCATGTAGTCTGATGTCACACTGCTTGGGTTCAAATTCTGCCCTGTCACATATGATATGACTTTGGTTATATTATGTATAATCTTTGTGTCTTAGATTCTTCATGTGTAAAATGGAGATAATAATGCCTACCTAAAAGTCTTGCTATGAATATGAAGTAATATCAGTAACAAGCTTAATACAATGCCAGCATATAGTATGTTATTTATCCTTGTATCCACCCAGATGAAGAGTTTCATTTGGATCCTATTTACATTTATTTATCTTACATACTTTTTTTACTGTGTTGTCACACAGTTACTAACGCTGACTAAAGTTTTTAATTATATTTTAAAATACTGACTAGTTTTAAATTATATTTTAAAAATACATGTATAAGGAAGAATGATAAAGTCCCACATGCCCTCCATCCACTTTAAGGAGAAAAAAGTTACTTTTACTCTAAAAAGGATGCATATAATTTATTATCCAAACAGTGACAATTTGGGGAGTGACAATGCTATTAATCATTACACCAGAAAATCAGAAAACCAGAACTGTGCTAGGTAAACCAGGACTGTTTGGCCAAACCAACACGTATAATTATCATACTCTTAAGCTCTTTGTTCACCTATTTCTTACTTCATTCCCTTCCCTCTGTAGCTAGAGGAAATCACTGTCTTGAATTTGGGCTTATCATTCTTTTGCTTTCATTTATAGATTTACTTCCTATGTTTGTACTCTTATGCTATTTACTTTCATTGGTTCTTTATATAAGTAGAATCCTACTGTAAAATTCTTTTGTGAATTGTTTTTTTGCTCAACATTTTGTTAGAGATTTATCTATGTCCACGAATTTGTAATTCATTTTTTCCACCACTATATTCTACTGTATGAGCATATACAATGTATTTAATCACTCTACTGTTGATGGACGGTGGATTTTTTTTCCATGTTTCACTGTTATAAACGCCATTTTGAATTTTCTTGCTCGTCTCCTGCTATACATTTTTCCTGGGTCACAGAAGATGTGTATCTTCAGTTACTAGATAACACCATATTGTTTCCCAAATTGATTATATCAATTCATACTCCATCCAGCAATTATAAGAATTGTAATGATATTGCCAGACTTTTACATTTTTGTTCATCTGGTGGGTGTGAAATGGTATTTCCTTGTGGTTGGGTATCTTTTCAGGTTTTCTCCTGTATGAATTGCCTGTTTGGGGTGGAGAGCATTATCTTCATTTTTATTGAATTGTAGTGGTTCTTTACACAGTGTGAATACTGATCCTTTCGATAGTCATATGTGTTGCAAAGATCTTTTCTCAATTTGTGACTTGTCTTTTGTTTTCCTATGGTGTCTTTTTCCTTTTTAACTATTTATTATGGAAAATGAAAACATACCATAGTCTCCTTTTATCTATGGTTTTGCTTTCCACAGTTTTAGTTACCTGCATTCACCTCCTGTCCAAAAATACTGAAAAATTCCGGAAATAATTCATTCGTTTTAAATTACACATCATTTTGAGCAGCATGATGAAACCTGCCATTCTGCTCCATCTTGCCCAGGATGTGAGTCTTCCCTTTGTCCAGTGTATCAGTGCTGTATATGCTACCCACCTGTTGGTCACTTAGTAGACTTCTTGGTTATCAGATCAAGTGTAGCGGTATCACAGTGTTTGTGTTCTTTATTTTACTTAATGGTTCAGAGTGTAAGAGTGGTGATGCTGGCAATTTTGGATATGCCAAAGAGAAGCTGTAAAGTGCTTCCTTTAAGTGAAAACATAAAAGTTCTCAATAAGGAAAGAAAAAACACAGTATATATAGGGTCCAGTACTATCCTCAGTTTCAGGCCTCCCCTGGGGGTCTTGGAACATATTCCCTGAAGTGGGGACTACTGCATGTAAAAGTATGCAGAACAGAATACTAAGTCCCCATATACTTATTATTCAACAATTCTCAACTCATAACCAATCTGGATTTATACTACCACCCACTTTCCACATCTCTTATCTTGAAGCATATCCCAGACATTGTATCACTACATCTCTAAATATTTCAATATGTATTTCTAAAAGGAACTTTAAAAATTACTATGATCACACAAAAAATGGTTAATTCCTTAATATCATCAAATATTAAACAAGCATTCAAATTTCTATCATAAATGTGCCCTTACAAAATTTTTCAAAAAAGCAATTTGAATAATGATACAGATAAAATCCTGTGGTAGACAACCTCCAAAATGGCACCCAATAATCCCTTCTCATACTGTACTTAGTTGGTTTGTGTGTCTGTGTTAGTCTGTTCTGCATTGCTATAAAACAATACCTGAGGCTGGGTAATTTATAAAGAAAAGAACTTTACTTGGCTCACAGTTCTGCAGGCTGTAGAAGCATGGCACCAGCATCTGCTTCTGGTGAGGGCCTCAGGAAGCTTTTTGTCATGGCAGAAGGGAAGGAGAGCAGCATTTCATATGGTGAGAAAGGGAGCAAAAGAGATGACAGGCTCTTTTAAACAACCAGCTCTTGTGTGAACTCACATAGCGAGAACTCATTGCCGCAAGGACAGCACCAAGCCATTCATAAGGGATCTACCCTCATGAACCAAACCAGCCCCACTTCCAACATTGAGAATCACATTTCAACACGAGATTTGGAGGGTACACACATCCAAACCATGTCAGTGACCCACAGTTTGGCCACATATCTGTGTAATAATATGTCACTTTGGGGGCTAGGTCAAAAAAGGCATTAAAAAAACATGGTGGCTTCTGCTTCTTTCTCTCTCGGATTACTTGTTTTAGGGGAAGCCAGGAAGCTCTATGAAGGGGTACATGTGGGAAGGAAGTGTGGTATTCAGCTAAATAGCTAGTGAAGAACTAAAGTGTCCTGCCAATAGCATGTGAAAGTGAATCCTCTAGTACTAGTTAAAACATCAGATGATAACAGTCTCAGCTGATGGTTTGACTGATAACTTCACAAGAGACAATGAACCAGAGCCACTCAGCTATGCTGCTTCTGGATTTTTGACCTTCAAACGCTACATGAGATAATGAATGTTTATTGCTTTACATGTTGTATTTTGGGGCAGTTTGTTATGCAGCAAGAGAAAATTAGTATACATTCTGGTACTCGGAAGTGGGATGTTATCAAAAACCTAAAATGTAAGTGTGGTTTTGGAACTGGCGGTGAGCAGAAGGTAGAACTTGGAGGAGTTAATGAAAGTTTGAAGAGCTTTGAAGAAATTTTTTTATAGAAGCATAATAGATAACCTTTGAGGAGGCTGCAGGTGACATCTTAACAGATTTGAAATCTCTTGTTGGAAAGTAGAGGGAAGGAGATCCTTGTTACATAATGGCAGAAAGTTTAGCAAATTTGTTACCCACAGATATGTACAAAGTAGAAAATATGCCTAATTAACTGATTGATCTAGCAAAGGAGATTGCCAGCCAAATGTTAAATATTTCATGTGTATTTTTTCTTGTTGCTTATAGTAAAATGTGTGAGGAGAGAGACAGTCAAAGGAAGAACTGTTAAACAAAAAGGAGCCACGGCTAGGCATGGTGGCTTATGCCTAAAATCCCAGAACTATGGGAGGCTGAGGTGGGAGGAATGCTTGAAGCCAGGAGTCCAAGATCACCTGGCCAACACAGCAAAAACCAGACTCTATTACAAACAAACAAGTCAAAACTTGCTGGATTTGAAGATTCCCAGCCTGTGCAGATGACAAATGATGCTAAAATTGGGGATGTCTCCGCGCAAAACAAATCCAGGACACTGCCAAACAAAAAGTTGAGGGTGTAGTTATAAAGTCCTTTAATAGCTCACAAAGATCTTAAGTTGTGCCTCAGAGTATTTTCATCAAACGATGTGTCTCAGAAAAATCTCTGAATAACATCACAGGTTTTAAAAAAGTTTAAGGGTGTTTTCATCAGCAAAAGCCCGAGGTACAGGAGTTTATGTGGAAGAGATTTGTGGTTGTTGCTTTTGTCTAATGGAGTGAACTCAAAATTCACAAGTGAGCCACTTTTAAGAGAAGGCTTTTAGCAGAAACACAGCCAGCCTGGACTAAAACGCACAGAGAGGACCAAATGGAAAGAAGCTTGTGGGACATTCAAGCTTCTATAGGCAGAAAGCAGGCAGAACTGTAAACAAGAAAAAGAAAGGGTGACTGAGTAGGTCCAAGATCCCAGAAAGCAGAACTAAGAGAATTCTAGCCTTGAAACTTGACCAAGGAACTACCACTGTGCCCAGGTGGGTTTCAGAATTTCCGTGAACCTATGTACCTCCAATGTTCCCTCTTTTTAAATATACATGTCCACATTTATTATTTGATTCATTTTCTATTACATGTGGAAGCAGAGACTATGTCTTTAGTGTATGGGTCTTCACATAAAAAAGAACTCTTCTTGAGGAGCTGTACTTAAGTGCACCTATGAGTGGCATCCACAATTGGAACTGATTTAGATTCTAGACTTTGAACTAATGGTGTAATAAGATGAGAGCTTTGGAGAGCTTTTGGAGGGGATGAATATATTTTGCAAATCAAGAACTATCAATCATTGGGGCCAAATTGTGACAGCCAGCTTCCCAGTATTCATGCTCTTGTGTAATCTCCTCCCATATATTGTCAGGGAAATGTCTGTGTGACTAACAGTATAAAGTAGAAGTAATGGTTTATCACTGAGTGATCACGGTTTCTCTCTTGGATCACCTGTTCTGAAGAAAGCCAGCTGCCACATTGTGAGAAAACAAGGCAGCTCTAGGAATGAGCCCTCTAGGAAGTGGATCCTCTAACACCAGTCAGACTTTCAGACTACAGCCCAGCCAACATCTTGACTGCAAATTCATGAGACCCTGTGCCAGAATATATGGCTGAGACACCCATGGATCCCAAATCCTAAGAAAGTGTATAAATATTTTTAGATTTAAGCTAGGGTGATTTGTTATACAGTAAGATAACTAATGCAAGTTCACAGGCTGCTTCATATTGAACTAAGTCTCTTGCAATCTAGTTTTCTCCACTTGTCCTTCTCCCTCTCCCTTTCTCCTGCAACATATTTGTTGAAATTAATTTGTCCCAATATTCTCCAAAGTTGGATTTTTCATTTATATTTTCCATTCCAAAATATTACGTTGCGGTAGGTCTCATTGGCTTAAGGTTTTATTGGTGTTTATATTTCCTGCAAATTGGATGGATCTAAATACCTGATTAGTATCAGGGTCAAATTTTTGATAAGATTTTAAAATCAGTAGTGGTGTTTTTCCATTAAGAAGCATATAATGTTTTCTTGTCATGTTAGCAGCTGTTGAAATGCAATAAATGAATCCATGTGTTCATTAGGAATTTCAAAATGGCAATTTTCTATCACTCCTCCATTTATTAGCTGGAATACGTGTATAAAGAGAACCCTCCCCTCCTCTACTATGTGGTTACCTACAGTTCACATAGAAAAGGCAGGACAAATGCCTACTAAAAAAAAAAAACAAACTGGTTTTCAAAATAATGAATTGATGCAACAGCATCTTCTACTGTTGACCAACTAAACGCTGTTTTACAATCATTACGTACTCATAGATTTAAAGATGCTTGATATGTTCCAATCAATTGGCATTTACTGTCCTTATTGACACTCAAATGGTCTCATCTATGGCCAGAAGGATGCTTTTCAGTTGTCTCCTGAGTCCATTTGATATGACACCCTCATAGTCTATAATAGCTTCCTTGCTATCTAGCACAACGCCAGGCTCATCTTGTACATTTCCTGTGCATGACTGAAATTAACCGCTATTCCAAGGGATTATGGAGTCTTTTGAACAGGAGTTTTTAACTTTAACGTTTTGGACATACACATTTCCCTTTATACATATTACATTTCCCTACCATAAGATCATAAAAATATTTTGCAATCTTTCTTTTGAAGGTTTAATATGTTTTCCTTTCACACTTACATCTTAGTCACCTGAAACTACTTTTTCTGTATGGTGTTAGGTAGGGAGGACCAACTTCATTTTTCCCCCTATGAATATCCAGCATCATTTACTGAAATGCTCTAGCTTTTCTTGCTGGTACGCAATGCCATCTCTGCCATAAGTCAAGATTCCTTACAATCAGGATTCCTTATAAATCAATTTTTCCATCTCTAAGCAGTATTACAATATCCTAATTACTATGGTTTTAACAGATTTATTGAGGTACAATTCACATACCAATTTACTCATTTAAAGTGCACAACTGAATTCATTTTAGTATATCTACAGAAACGTGCAACTACACATTTTAGAACTTTATTGCCTCAAAAAGAAACTGCACCCTTTAGCTATCACTACCTTGGGCCCCCATCACCCCAAACTTTGCAAGCCCTAAACAACCACAATCTATTGTCTCAATACATTTCCTACTTTATACATTTTATTTAAATGGAATCATACGTGGTCTTTTGTGACTGGCTTCATTTCAGCATGCTTTCAAGGTTTATCCACATTCCAGCAGGTATTAGTACTTCATTCCTTTTGCGGCCAAATATATCCCATTATATAAATACGTCACTTTTTGAGTATCTTTTCATGGATAAACATTTTATCTTTTGATGGCTATTTGAGTTGTTTTTATGTTTTTGCTGTTATGAATATCTACAAGTCAATTCCATCTTAAATTTGCTTCTGGAATATCCTGAATTCTGCTCTTTGTCATAGAGACTTTAGAATCAGTTTGTCAAGCTCCTTGATAAACTCATTTGGGATTTCTATTGCAATTATCTTCATTGTGTAGGGGAGCATTGCCATCTTAACTCGAGTCTTTTAATAATTAATTACAGCAATTTTAAAATTAGATATTTTTAAATGTCTGCCAATAGTTTTGTAATTTTCTACAGAGGTCTTCTATACCTTTTGTTAATTACCTATAGATAATTTATATTTTCAAAGCAATATAGTAAATGGTATGTTACAAAAATCATTTTCTAACAGTTCATTTCTGCTGGAGAGAAATGCAATTCACTTTTGTATATTGATAGTCCTATCAGTCTGTTTTCACACTGCTATACATACTGAAGACTAATTTATAAAGAAAAGGGGTTTAATTGGCTCATGGTTCTGCAAGCTGTACAGGAAGCACAGTGGCTTCTGCTTCTGAGGCAGCTTCAGGAAGCTTCCAATCATGGTGGAAGGCAAAGGGGGAATAAGAGCAAGAGACGGGGAGAGCTACCACACAATTCTAAATTACCAGATCTCCTGAGAACTATTTTAGTCCTCAGAACTATTTACTACCAAGAGGATGGTACTAAACCACTAATGAGAAACCTATTCCCATGATGCAATCTCCCACCAGGCCTCACCTCCAACATTGGGGATTACAATTCAACATGAGATTTGGGTAGGGACACAGATCCACACCATATCAATAGTATATTCAGAATCCTTGCAAAGCTCTTAAATAATTTATCTGTAGACTAAGTTATGTTTATTTCCAATTTTTAATCTTTTATTTTTCTTGCCTTATAATGCTGGCTAGGATCTCCAACATAGCACCTGTTCCTGATTCTAATGGACTGCTTCAAATACTTCATCTTAAAATATTGTTGCTGTAGTTTTATTAGCTTAAGGAAGTTCTACACAATTCTAATTTGCCCAAAGGTTTATCCATGTCTGTTAATTTTTGCAAATAGTTTTCTTTTCCTGCATCTGTTTAGATAGCCAGACACTTTTTCTAATCTTTTAATAAAATACATTCCTGGGTTAAATCCAACCTGATCGTGTTTTATTGTCTTGTCTTAAAAACAAATTTTCTGAGGTCTGTTTTATTCAGGATTTTTGTCTTTGTGAATATGACAGGGTTCTAATTCTTACTGCCCTTATCAAATCATTACTGCCCTAATAAAATCATTTTATTAGGCTTCTGTGACCTTGATGTTAAATTTGATAAGGGCAGTAAGGGCTAATTCCACAGTATATAAGTGGAATATACTATGTATGGAAGTAGAATATACTGTGGAATGGTTTGTGTAAAATTGAAATGATCTGTCCTTTGAAGGTTTCACAAAAGTCTCTGGGCATCATGATTTCTTACATCAACATCCCACCATTTATATTTTCCATTACTTGTTAGCTTTTGAAAAGTTACATTTTTCTGGAACTGTCTACTTCATTGATATTTTCCCATTATAAAGTTGTTCGTAATTTCTCACCAATCTCTACAGCATTTGTAACAATGTCCCCATTTTCACTTCTAATATTTATTTATTTATTTACTTTTTCCAAGAGACAAAGGTCTCATTATGTTGCCCAGGCTAGTCTCACATTCCTGGCCTCAAGGGATGCTCCTGCCTTGGCCTCCCAACGTGCTGAAATTACAGACGTGAGCTACCACACTCAGCTTGGACAAAATATAAAACAAACATCTGAGAGCGTTAGAGACAATAAAGTATTCAGAAGGAAAAAACAGAGTTGTTGAATCCAGCATTTATATTAGCTTTTCCTCTGGAGTATCTTCTGATTCCTGAGATGATGGCTGAAAAGTTGAACAGAGTTTCTCACCCATAGAATTAAAAAGACAAAAACTGAAGTTTAGGGCCTGGTCTGGTAAACTCTGCATGCTTGAGTTAGAACTTTAGAGGTTTACATTCTGAGAGAAAGTATGAACAGTAAGTAGACCTGCCTATATTCTAATTGTCTCTATCACTAACTGGATTAAGATGATCTTGGATTACTAGTGTCCAAAGGTCTTGCCAGGAGACATGAATTCTTTCTTTAGAAAACACCATCATATTGGACTTCAAAGTATAGTTTCCCCATAAACAATTCAATCAAAACAATTCTGACATTCAATTAAAGCATAGCCTAAACCAAGTTTTATATATTTATAATGTTTATAAAATAAATAATATAAAATAACATAAAAATAAGGGACATAAAAACAAGAAAATGTGATAACAACAACAAGAAAAGTGTCAGATAATAGCAGACATCATAGTTATTAGATACAGGTTTTAAAGTAATTATGATTAGTATGTTTGAGAAAATAAAAGATGAGATATTGGGTAAACAACTGGAAACAATAAAACAGAATCAAGTAGAAATGTTTGAACTGATAACCAAAAATATAACTAAAATAAATGCTTCAAGAGAGATTTTTTTTTTTTTAACAGATTAGAGACTACTAAAAGAAAATAGTGAACTGAAAGTTAAGAAGAAATATCCAGGATGAAACAGATAGGAAAATAAATGGATACAAGGGACAAAGTGAACTCTCAAATACACATGTAAGGGGAATATCAAAAGAAGAGGAGAAAGGAGAGTGAAGGCAGAAGCAATGTCTGATGAAACATACCTAAGAATTTTCTCAAACAGCCTAAGGACATCACATCCAGATTCAAGAAACATTACAAATCTCAAAGAGGGAAAAACACACACACACACACACACACAAACAAACACAAAACACATGTGGGCACATCAAACTTAAGACAAACCTCTTAAAAGTAGCCATTCAAAAAAGAGATTATACTGTGGCATATACTTTGAAGAGAAAAAAACAAAATGGACATCATGTCTCAGAGGACATAATGGAAACCAGAAGGAATAAAATATATCTCCAAAATGATAAAATAGCTGCTAATTCAGCAAAAAGGTTCTTAAAAAATAAAAGTAAAATAAGACAGTTTCAGGACAGAAAATCTGAATGGAATTGCTACCAGTAGACAGTCAAAGAAATATGAAAGTACGTCCTTCAAGAAGAAAAAAGATCTTAGATGGAAGCTCAGAATCCAGGAACCACAAAACACAAGAGAAAAAGTTAATGTTTGGGAAATGTAAATTCATACTGTATAAAAAAAAGTCTTGAGAATTTAGGAAATACATATCAAGAATATATAATGTATATAACATGAGGTGGGGCAGTAAATGAAGTTGATGTATTCTCAGCTCCTTTCATTGTCCCGGAAGAAGTATAATACCAAATTATCTTAAAGATGATAAACCAAGTTTCCATGTTTTAATACCTGAGGTGAACAGTAAAAAGATACTAAAAGATACCTGTCAAGCTTATGAGGTAGAAAAAATGGAATAATTAAAAATAATCTAAAAGGTCTATATCCATACCACCCTGAATATGCTTGTTCTCATCTGATCTGGGAAGCTAAGTAAGGTTGGGGCTGATTGGCACTTGGATGAGAGTCTGCCTGGGAATATCAGGTGCTATGGCCTAAGGAAAAAAAAAAAAATCAAAAAAGCAAAAGAGAGAAAATGAAAATAGGAGAGGCGGGACAGATAAAATAAGAATAATGACAAACTTAAATCCAAATACGTTAGTAATTATGTAACATGTAAGCAGACTCTTTACTCCAATTAACAAATTACCAAAGTAGATTTAAAAATATATATTATCACTCTTTGCATTAAAACCAAACTACCATAAACTGGGTGACTTAAACAACAGAAATTTATTTCTCACAGTTCTGGAGGCTGGGCAGTTAGAGAAGAGTGCCAGCATGGTTGGCACAAATCAGGCCCTCTTCCTGATTTGTAGTTGTCTGTTTTCTTGCTGTGTCCTCACATGGTGAAGAGCAAAGAAAGAGGGGAAGCAAGCTGTCTAGTGTCTCTTGTTGTAAAGGCACTAATTCCATGGAGGGCTTCGCCCTCATTATTTAATCACCCCCCAAAGGCCCCATCTACTAATATCATGTCATTGGAGATTAGGGTTTCAATATAAGAATTTTGGTGTGGAGGGAGAGGGGACACAAACATGCAGTCTATAAAATGCTTTTTAATTTTTTGAGACAGGATCTTGCTCTGTGGCCCAGGCTGGAGTGCAGTGGCATGATCTTGGTTTACTGCAATGTCTACCTCTTGGGTCCAAGTGATACTTCCACCTCAGCCTCCTGAGTAGCTGGAACTGTGGGCACACACCATCACACTCAGGTAATTTTTAAATTTTTTTAGAGAAGAGGTCTCTCTATATTGCCTAGGCTAGTCTCTAACTCTTGTGCTCTAGTGATCCTCCCGCCTCAGCCTCCCAAAGTGCTGCAATAACAGGAGTGAGCCACTGTGCCCAGCCTAAAATGCTGTTTTAACTTAGACAATAAACATTTCCATTAGAAAGACTAGTCTAATGACTCTTTAAGAGCTAGATAAAATTCCACTAAGCATATATAACAATTGATCAATCTTATTGTATGTAAGACTGCAACAAACTTTTTACCATTATAGGTATGACTACAAATAAGTATTTGTCATAAAGCATTTTAAGGGCAATTTAAATGAAGTAACTTTTACAACATTCACTTAAATGATATTTCTTAAGGGGAAGGCGGGAAAACAAAACAAGGTCCCAGCCTTGGAGGAATTTATAGTCTAATTAGGAGAACAGTATACATTAGGGAAAAAAAAATTACAATGAAAGCATACGACACTTATACTTCTTCAGAAACAGCAGAAATTTCTTAGCAGAAAAACTAATCAGAACATGTTGCAAAAAATATGGACTGAACTATGAAAAAGTGATATATCTTAATGGTTGAAAGAGTTCCAGGTCAGTGTGGGTATCATAACTTTTTGTTGGTCTTGAAAGCATTTGAGAACAGTTCTCACTCAGGATATTTCAACTCATCACAAAGCCCGAATGGTAAGCAACCAAGACTTTTCTCAAAGATTATGCTCCTAATTCCCTTGCTGAAACTACTGAATTTCTTTTCATCTCCATCATCTATCTTTTCTTCCCTTTCATAACCGTGCCCTTTCTTTGTATCTTCGTCAAAGACACCCACCTATTTTAAATAATGGAAACAGGAAAATTATTGTACTTCAAGGCAGGCAACCAACAGATAATATTATTATTCTACAAAATAAAAAAGACTGGGTGGCACTTCCTTAAAACATATATCCATTTTAATCATTAAATAGCATTACTTATATTACAGATTTTTCACATGTAATTGAGAGAACTGTGTGAAATAGAACATTAAAGGATAGTAATCAAGTTATTTATCAACTTGATTAAATAAGGAACATTGAACTCCATGATCTATTAAAAATGATAAGCAGATGATCAAAACTACGATTTCTTTTTATGGTTTTACTCTGGCAGGAATGGATTCCATTCTGATAGTAATCCCAGTTTTACTGTCACATAGAAGATACTTTGTGAACTTCAATGACTGCCAGGTTTAGGACAGATATTAAGAACCACAGTGTCAGAAATGAAAGAATACAATTTCACAGAATGTGTTGTTTCTGACAGGTTGATAGCCACTTACCTTCTCCATCTTTTCTTCCTCATGGATAGCAGCTACTTCCCACAGATACACCAACAGACAATTCCAGCCCCTCTCTACCACACTTACCAGTTGCAAGTGCCCTGTGGCTTGTCTATTTACAACCCTGTCCCTACACAGCAGAAGCGGAACCCTTCAGGAAGTTCTGGATTCATCCTCAGCAGGATCTGTTTCACAAACTATTCTCCAGTCTCACCTCCCCTCCAGCTATTCTGTCAGTACTTACGATTCCTAGATCTTCTTTAATTGTCACGCTGTTCGTCCCCCCACAAAGCCAAATTTAAACAACAACAAAACCCTCATACACTCAGTCTGTGTCCCTTTCCTGACATAAAGTAACTGACCCTGTGCATGCTTCTTTTGGATGGCTGAGAACTCCGATTCCTTTGGGTCATATACAGCTTGGATACCATACCCTCCAGGTACTCTGATAAGGAGGGTGAAATTTAGTATCTATACACCTGCCTACTCAACCTTCTTAACTTCCCTCAAAACTTCCTAGTTTCCCTTCCCAATTCCAACTTTATAAAAAACGTCACACTATGGCACAAAGTGAATTCATGGATGAAATTACTAACAGCTACAATTTAAGTAAGGATCCCCAAGTCGTGAGACAAATTTCTGGGTTGAAAGTGCTCTGTATATCCATTTCAAGCCTGCCTCCAGTACGACGTCTCATTATAATCAAATAAAAAGGCAGAAAAAGTTGACTGGAATAGAGTTTGGGAAAAACACAAAATTAAAAGGTGTATGAGAGTTTCACTTATTTGCATCTGATATAGATATATATCAGATAGAAAAAGAAAACCCCTCATACATTCAGTCTGTATCCCCTTTCCTGACATAAAGCAACTGGCCCTGTGCATGCTTCTTTTGGATGGCTGAGAACCCCGATATATCGATACATATCTGTCTATATCATAGATATAGATCACAGATATAGACAGATACCTATATGGAAAACGTCCATATTGGAACGTATTAAACAGGCAGAATTTTCTTCCTGGTTTCTCTGCTCTTGGTAGATGTTCTTCCGACTTCAATTGCCACCTGTGAATAGTGAAGAAACTTCTCACTATGAGATTCCATTGCCCTGAGGGAGGGAGAGCTACGGTACCCACTAAAGCAGGGAACAGAAGCAACTGAGGGGCAGGTCTGCGGAAATGAGGATATGCTAATAAGGGACCGAGTCGGGAAAGCTAGAGGGTAAAAAGAGGGCGTCAGTTAAGCTGAGACAAAACGACGGCCAAACGCGGTCTTGACACTCTAAATCACCAGGGTCTGGAGTCGACTCCCTTCGCGCACCCTCACTCCCAATCCCGGCCCCCTCCCGCCCCTCTCCCGCTCCCCACACCAACGTGTGCCTCCGTCACCTCTCAGACAGTGGATGCGTTCCTGCTGAAACCACCCAACCTACCTCAGGGTCCTCGCAAGCGCAGCCACTGCGCTCCGCCCGCCGACGTACCTGTGCTGCGCCTGCGCCTCCTCCGCGCTCTCAAGGTCAGCACCGCCCCCAGCCCATAACCTGGCACCCACGGAAGTTGCTTTAGAGGACGTCCTGCGTATCTTCACCTCTGCGTGGCGTGGGGTCGACGGCGCTCTGGAGAAGGGAGGAACTTCCTGTCCCGCGCGCGCACAACTTCCGGCAGAGCCGGAAGACCCTCTCTTTCGCTGTTTGAGAGGCTCCCGGCTCAAGGACCGGGAGGTGAGAGGTTTGGGACTGTCCCGGGGACTCCGGGGTGTCTGGTCCACGACCTATCCTAGGCGCCATGGTGAGTTCTTCTGTGAGAGCAGGAGTGACAACGGTGGGGCGAAAAGGGTGGGGAGGTCAGTCCTGTAAAAAGAGCCATCAGGTGCTCTGCTCAGAATGGAGTGAGTTGAGACGTTGGGATGAGCTGCTGGGCAGGACCCACCACCTGTCCTAGAGTGTCTGAGCCCCTGAGGAAGCAGCGTTACGCCTGCCTGGCTGGGAAACTAGCGGGCCGGAGGTAGGGGCGTATCTGTCAGGGAGTATGGACTGGGTAGCCTGCCTGTTAATGGCCCATTTACTGAGTATGGCCTGTGGCGCCAGGTGATCCCAGAGTTGACCTTGCCGGGTCAATCACCTCTTCTGCGCCCCCTTCCCCAGCCGCAGAACAGTGGCCAAGAACTTCGGATCTTGGAAATGCGTTTAGCCTCTCCAGGTGGACACAACGGGTCTCCTTCTTGTACAGGATCAACACCTGTCATTTAAAGAAACGGCAGTCCACTTATTCTTTACACTTAGCCATTTCATAATTGAAAAGGGTGTCAAATAGAAAACCCGAATTAGTAAGGACAGACTTTATTCGAAAGGAATATTGCAAGGGTGTGGAGGAGGTTGAAGGAACTGTTGCAGTAGGGAGAAGGACCATAAGATTTGCATGCCCCTTAAAGATTAGGCAGAAAGGGTTTGTCTTTTATAGGGAGGGGTAAATAAGACGTCAGGAATTGGGGTGAAAAGGTGGGTATGATCCGACAGTAACCAGATAATGTTTTACCCTGAGCCCATCTATTCTGAGGAGGAGCTGTTAAGAGAGGTTTGTATATGTTGTTTCAGACTGGGGAAGGACAAAATTCAGGTACCCCACGGAAGAGAATCTTGAAGTTTGACTAAGAAGTACTTTGTTCCGATTGATCTGTGGGACAGGTACTTCAGCAAGTCATTTACGGAGCAAAGGATGGGAATTAGAAGGGTCTGGTTATGGCCTTGTTTTAGGTAAACAAGGGGTAAGGGGGGTATGGATCGACCCTTAGGCTTATCTGAGTTCTACAGGAAAGGTGATTCTTTGCAGCAAGCCAATTTCTCAGAACACAAACAGGGGCAAGGGGTTTCTTACCCTTTGCAGTTTTTCCAAGATCACAGGGCTCTGGTGAAGTTCATTATTGTCATTTTCTTCACTGTGTACAAGATTTCAGACCCTCGCCTGCAGAGGCGTCTGTCCTGGAATTTAACTTCAGTTTGCTGTGTATTTTCAGGGCCAAATATTGCCAACGAACCTTATTGTGTGTGGTGATTGGCTTTTGAATGACTTAGAAACTTAACAGAGTGTAGAACAAAGATCTTCAAAATAATGTAGTTCCTGGTCCACTTTAACAGATAACCTATCTCTTTAAAGTGGTTTTTTTTTTTTTTTTTTTTTTTTTTTTTTTTTTTACCTCAGTGGATAATATGGTTTTTATTGAGTTGTTTTTCTTTTGTATCAGTGAAATTAGACAAGGATAGGGAAAACAGAACTGGGAGGAACCAAAGCCTAGTAATCACTCTTCCATCCCCAGTTTTACAGAAGAAAGAATCTGGAGTCTAGAAATTGACAGTGATTTATCTAAAGCAACAGTAGTTTGACAGTCTGGACTAAAACTCATATTTTCATTTTTAAAATTTTAGATTAACTTTTGACTTTTTGGTCTGAAAAGTTGAAGATAAAGTATAATTAAAATACTTAAACTCATCATAGTCACAGAAAAGCTGAATGTGAGCTTGTTCTCAGTGTTTTGGAATACTAGAAGTAGAACCCTTCTTATCCTGTCAGTTCAGAAGAGGTAGTTAATGTTTGGAACTAATGTAATCTTACGCTGTTTTTCTGAATGCCATTTTAGAGCTAACTAGTTGGCTCTCTTCCTTCTGGAATTGCTTATATTTCTGAGTTAATTATCTTGGCTGAGTTTTATCTTTCCCAGCTATGAAATTGATAATGTCTGTATATGCAAGTGTGGTTAATGCTTGGAATTTTTCAAAAGAAAGAGTTTAACCATTAAATGAAGTGAACGTGGGCTGAATTTATTGAGGATTCAGCTCGTTGAAATCAGAACTTGTTTTGCATTGCTGGGGCCTAATGATATTACGGAAAGAACATTAGTATTGAACCCAGAGGACCCAGATTCTGCTCATTGTTAGTTATATAGATTTGGAAAAGTCACTCAATTTTGATAAGAGTTCCAAATTCCTCCCAGATAAGAGAAGTGGGACTTGATGGGTACTAAAGCACCTTCTTACATTTGTGATTCCGTGACTACTCAGAACATTTTTCAGGATAGTTATGTGTTTCAGATTAAATAAAAGTCTGATTTCCACTGTTTTGTTTCCGTGCCATTTTGGTTTAAGTTTGATTTCCTTTATCATTCTCTTTTTCATTTTTTTCATAAGTCACATAGATAATACTTGGAATCTATGTGTGTTTGGCCAAGTCTTTCACTACTATCTTAAATACTGCTCCAGAATGGAACGCAACTCTTGGAATGTTTCGATTTAATTCTTGTTTTAATTAATGATAAACTAATTCTGTGCTCTCATTCTCTGACACATTATGTAAACCAAAACTCAATGGATACCTGTGTCTATAACAAGGTTTTTGTATTATGAATACAGGAGAATAGGATTATGATACAGACAAAATACTGAACCCACGCTTAATTTTTATGCTTTCAAGTTGTGAAGACAAGTCTATGGGAAATTTCCTAATGGAATAAAGCCATTTGCTCTATTGCACTTTCCTTTTTGAAAATTACAGACCAACTTTGATCAAATAGAAATCTTTCTACCATTCAAGCTAATTTGTGGGAGATAGGTAGATTAGAGCTAGCTCCTGGAATTGCAGATATCATGGCTTGCATTTGTGTATCATCCTGTAGTAACTTACTGCTGGAATTGAACAATGGTTTGTGGGCAGGTGTGGGAGAGGGGGCCGTGGGGAGGTTGTAAACCTTTGCCATAATCAAGTGGATTTAATGAGAAGTTTTCTTTTTGAGGGTAGTGGAGGGGAGTGTTGGGAAGAGTGTAGTAAATGCTATAAGAGAAATACATATAATAGTCTCAAAGAGTACAGCGGAAATAAATTAATTCTAACTGAGAGCAGGTTGGGTCACGTAGTAGGTCACAGGTTCCCAACCCCTGGGACTGTGGACTCCTACTGGTCCATGGCCTGTTAGGAACTGGGCTGCACAGCAGGAGGTGAGTGGTGGGCAAGTGAGTATTAATGCCTGAGGTCCATCTCCTGTCAGATCAGTGGTAGCGTGATATTCTCATAGGAGCGCAAACCCTGTTGTGAACTGTGCATGCGAGGGATATGGGTTGGATGACCCTTATGAGAATCTAATGCCTGATGATCTGAGGTGGAACAATTTCATCCCGAAACCATCCTCCCTCCACACTGCCCCCACCATGTGTGAAAAAATTTGTCTTCCATGAAACTGATTCCTGATGCCAAAAAGGTTGGGGACTGCTGTAGTAGGTGACTTCAACTGAGTTTTTAAAGTGGGTTAATATACTAGTTTTCAAGCTTGAGTTTGCGTAGGAATCATCTGTACTACTTTATAAAAACACTTCTCTGGGCTCATAATTTGTGGTAGCATGAAGTTTTAGAATTGTATTTTTAAATTTTTTAAAAATTTTTACTTTAAGTTCTGGGATATATGAGCAGAACATGCAGGTTTGTTACATAGGTATAAATGTGCCATGGTGGTTTGCTGCATTTATCAACCCATCATCTATGTTTTAAACTCTGGATGCATTAGGTGTTTGTCCTGATGCTCTCCCTCCCCTTGCCCCCAACCCCCTGACAGGCCCCGGTGTGTGATGTTTCCCACTCTGTGTCCATGTATTCGCATTGTTTAACTCCCACTTATGAGTGAGAACATGGTTTGGTTTTCTGTTCCTGTGTTAGTTTGCTGAGAATGATGGCTTTAAGCTTCATCCATGTCCCTGCAAAGGGCTTAAACTCATTTTTTTTATGGCTGCATAGTATTCCATGGAGTATATGTGCCACATTTTTGTGATCTAGTCTACCATTGATGGGCATTTCAGTTGGTTCCAAGTCTTTGCTATTGTAAATAGTGCTGCAATAAACATACGTGTGCATGTATCTTTAGAGTAGAATGATTTATAGTCCTTTGGATATATACCCAGTAATGGGATTGCTGGGTCAAATGTTATTTCTGGTTCTAGATCCTTGAGAAATCGCCACACTGTCTTCCACAATGGTTGAACTAATTTACCCTCCCACCAGTAGTGTAAAAGCGTTCCTGTTTCTCCACAGTCTCGCCAGCATCTGTTGTTTGCTGACTTTTAAAATAATTGTCATTCTCACTGGCACAAGATGGTATCTCATTGTGGTTTTGATTTGTATTTCTCTAATGACCAATGATGATGACCTTTTTTTTCGTATTTCTTGGCCATATAAATGTCTTCTTTTGAGAAGTGTCTGTTTATATCCTTTGCCCACTTTTTGATGGGGAGTTGTTTTTTTCTTGTAAATTTGTTTGTTTCTCGTAGATTCTGTATATTAGAATTGCATTTTTAATAAGTTCTGCTTTTAAGTTTTTTTTTTTTTTTTTTAAATCCTTACTCTAGTACTGGATGCAGTTCAGAGTTAAATTGGTGGACCTTAAACCCCTACTAGAGAGAAATGCAAGTATAAGAGACTTTGATGGAAATACTGGAGGTCCTTTTGCTAGCTCAGTGGTAATTTGACATGTACAGTTTGAAGGATGGATTCGGTCAGGTATTAGCAGTTAACTACTAAGGTTAACTTTTAGGTTTAAAACATTCAGGTTTCTTCTCAGTTCTCTGACTTTATTTTCTTCTGACTGCTTTCCTTCACTACTTTCTTACTACAGAGGCCTAGTTGAAATAATGTTATAGACTGACTTTTCTCTTGGTTAGTATTTGGTTGGTTCAAGGTTGGTTTTTAAGATTAGTTGATACTTTGGGCTTTGATCCACTTAAAAAAAAAATTGTGGCCGGGCGCGGTGGCTCAAGCCTGTAATCCCAGCACTTTGGGAGGCCGAGACGGGCGGATCACGAGTTCAGGAGATCGAGACCATCCTGGCTAACACGGTGAAACCCCGTCTCTACTAAAATACCAAAAAAAAAAAAAATTAGCCGGGCGAGGTGGCGGGCGCCTGTACTCCCAGCTACTCGGGAGGCTGAGGCAGGAGAATGGCGGGAACCCGGGAGGCGGGGCTTGCAGTGAGCTGAGATCCGGCCATTGCACTCCAGCCTGGGCAACAGAGCTAGACTCCGTCTCAAAAAAAAAAAAAAAAAAATTGTTTCTTTTGTTTTCTCTGGGACAAAAGCCTAAAGTGCATTAAGTTGATTTCAGAAAATCAGAAGATATTCTAAAGATATTCATTTCTAAGAGAGAAGTTATTATTTTCTTACTGTCGTTAACATGGTTTTGCCCATGTTAATAAGAATGAATACAGCTTGTCTCAAAGGAACTTTTTAGAAATAAACTTAAGTATAAACTGCCTTTCTACTCTTTGTATACCACTTACCTTTGAGTTAGAGAAAAAAAGAAATCCTTACAGTCATGGTGAAATGAATATTCTCTTGACTTCGAAATGACTGTACCTTTTGTTTCACCAAACTTTAAAAAAAGTTCTTAAATCATTCATTTGTTATGTATTCACCATCTGTATGCCAGGCACTGTTCTTGGCAACAGGGATATAACTGCTTAAAAGCAGAGACAGTCTCGACCCTCATTTATTGGGAGAGGCTGATGATAATCTCATGATGAAATGAGCATGTAATATGTCAGTCGTGATACATTTAACAAAGATAGAGTAAAGGGATAGAAAATACCTGTTTTAGATAGGGCATGTAGGGAAAGCTTCAATGAGGAGGTGACATTGTGGCAAATTTGGATGCATAGATATTCAGCCCATGTGACTGGTACCTATGCGTACATATTTATTAACTGCTCCTGAAAAATTATTGTAGTGCAGTGTATCTAAAAATCAAGCACAAAGCTCATACTGTTTTCAATTGTATAAATCTTTCCATAAATTTATTTACTGTCAACTTTCCAAACAGTAAACAGAAAAATAATAGAAGTGTGTGTTTTTAAAGATAGCAATCGATTATGTGAAATTTCATGTAATATATTTTATTTTTGTGTCACATTAAAATTTTTTTGCAGACTTTTTAAAGAGTAGTTTTAGGTTCACAGCAATTTTAAGAGGAAGATACAAGAGATTTCCTAGATATTCCCTGCTCCCACATATGCATGTCCTCTTCTATTATCAACATCCTTCTCCAGACTGGTAAATTTCTTACAACTGATGAATCTATATTGACACGCCATAATTGCCCAAAGTCCATAGTGTACTTTGGGGTTCATTCTTGGTGTTGTACTTTCTATGGGTTTGGATATAGTTGGAATCTTACAGTATGTAGACTTTTCAGATTGACTTCTTTCACTTGGGAATATGCATTTAAGGTTCCTCTCTGTCTTTTCATGGCTTAATAGTCCATTTCTTTATAGGGTTTAATAATATTCCATTGTCTGATGTACCACAGTTTATTCACCTACTGAGGGATATCTTGGTTGCTTCCAGATTTTGGCAATTATGAATAAAGTTGATATAAACATCTATGTACAGTTTTTTGTGTGGACAAAACTTTTCAGCTCCTTTGGGTAAAAACCAGCAAGTGCAATTACTGGACGATATGGTAGGACTGTAAGGAACCACAAACTGTCTTCCATAGAGGTTATATCATTTTGCATTACTACCATCAATGAATCAGCGTTTCCATTGCTCTACATTCTTGCCAGCATTCGGTGTTGTCAGTGTTCTGGATTTTGGCCATTCTAATAAGTGTGTAATGGTATTTCCTTATTTTAATTTGTATTTTCCTAATGACATGATGTGGAACATCTTTTCATTTTTTTACTTTCTGTCTGTATGTGTTTGGCAAGGTGTCTTTTAAGGTCTTTGATCCATTTTTTAAATAAGGTTGTTTTCTTGTTGAATTTAATTAAGAGTTGGTTATATTTTGTATAACAGTCCTTATCAGATATGTCTTTTGCAAATATTTTCCCCTGGTCTGGTTTGCTTTCTCATTTCCTTGGCATTGTCTTTTACAGAGCGGATTTTAATTGTAATGAAGTACAGCTTATCAGCTCTTTCTTTCATGGATCATGCCTTTGGTTTTTTGTCTAAAAAGTTGTTGCCTTGTCCACAGCCATCTATGTTATCTAACAGGACTTTTATAACTTTGAGTTTTACATTTAGGTCTATGTTCTATTTGAGTTAACTTTTGTGAAGAGTGTAAGGTGTGTGTCTAGAGTCTTTTTTTTTTTTTTTTTTTTTTTTTTTTTTTGCACATGAATGTCTAGTTGTTTCAGTACCATTTGTTGAAATGTTTTTTTTTTTTTTTTCCCCTCCATTGTATTGCCTGTGTCCTTTTGTCAAAGATCATTTGACTATATGTGGGTCTATTTCTGACCCCTCTATTCTATTCTGTTGATCTGTTTATTTCTTCTTTCATCCATAACAGAGTCTTTATTATTCTAGCTTTCTAGTGAATCTTGAAGTTGGTTCATGTCAGTCCTCCAGCTTTGTTCTTCAGTATTGTGTTGGCTCTTCTGGGTCTTTTGCCTCTTCAAATAAACTTTAGAACATTTCTTTTTCTTTTTCGTTTTTCTTCTTCTTCTTCTTCTTCTTCTTTTTTTTTTTTTTTTGATATCCTTAAAGTAACTTGCTTGGATTTTGATTGTCATTGCATTGAATCTGTAGATTAAGTTGAGAAGGACTGCCTCCTTGGTAATATCCTTTTCATGAACATGGAATATCTCTCCATTTATTTAGTTCTTTGATTTCAGTCATCAGAGTTTTGTAGTTTTCTTCATAGAGATCTTGGCAGATTTTATTAGATTTATCCGTTAGTATTCATTTTTTTTCTGGGTGCTAATGTAAGTAGTATTTTTAATTTCAAATTCCACTTGTTCATTGCTAGTATGTAGGAAAGTGATTGACTTGTATATTAACTTTGTATCCTGCAACCTTGCTATAATTGCTTATTAGTTCCAGGATATGCCACCTATTTTTAGTCTTTTAAGTTATTGCAGTTCTTAGAGAATACAATTACAACTCACTTATCCAATGATTTTTATGTTCACATCTTTTAATTGTATAAAACAGGCATAGTAGTTCTGTTGTTAAAGTAGGTTAAATATCTTTTGCGTTTTGGCTATAAACTATAAGATTTAGAAAACCTAAAACAGTTTAAACTTTTGCTACTTTGATACTGAGACTTGGGATCTTAGTATCTTATTTTAAATTAAAAACATTCTTAATCATTATGAAAATCGATGTGTGTGAGGTGTGCTGGCAAGCACCTGTAGTTCCAGCTACTTGGGAGGCTGAGGTGAATAGATCACTTGAGCCCAGGAGTTTGAGATTGCAGTGAGCTGTAATCATGCTGCTGCGCTCCAGCCAGAGAAACAGAGTGAGACCCTGTTATAAAACACAAAACAAAAACTAAAAATGACTATTTGAAAAGTAAAAATAAATACGTGGCATTAAAAGTGTTCTTGAACTAGAATTCTATGATTTTTATAGTTTGATTCAAGTTTCTGTGATTCTGATTGTGTAAATTTGGAAATACTGTTGATGAACATTTAGCTGAATGTACATTATAGGATACAAAGAGAGGAATATTCAGTTTCTATGAAATTCGAGAAGGGTTTCGTAAAGAAAAGTTTGGATAAGATTTTTAAGGGTGAGTAGCAATATGTCTGGTGGGTAAGAAATTAAATTTTACTTTTCCTCAATAACGATAGCAGCTGCATTTATTTTGCATTTAATATTTACCACGTATTATTCTACATTCCACTTATATTGACTCATTTACATCTTTATGAAGTAGTTAAATTCTGTTTTTTTAAACCTCTATCTTACAGATATAGAAATGGAGGCACAGCAAGATTAGATTAACTTGTCCAAAATCACACAGCTAGTGATGACAGAATTTGACTTTTAACCCAGGCTTCTTGTCCATTGTGTTGTTGTGCCAGTCTGACTATTGTTTATCTTGAGTAAGATTCAACTTATGAAAAGATTGAATTTCACAAGTTCAATCTCGTGTTTGAAATGCAAAAACATTTTCCTATAGAAATCATAATTAGTAATGATATTTTTAGAAAATGTTTCCCAAACCTAGTTAATACGTAATATATCTCTATAATATTCAAGCAATTAATCATTACTATCCAGCATAGCAGTACTGATTGACATTTCTAACTAGGTGTCAAACATATGTGCCACTGCTGCAGTAAGTCACAAGATTCTTTCATATTTCTTCTGCCTTAACTGCATCCACTTAAGGCACTGCTTTACACCAAAGCTTTAATTTCTCTTAGGCCTGAAGATGCACTTCTAGTAACACTGATGAGTTGAAGAGCAATTTGAGAAATTGGGGATGAGAAGTTCTCCTGAACTTGAATTTCTTATAAGTGTAAGCATTTAGTGAGTTGCACTTGTTCCAAGCCTATCTCACAGTTATCCCAGTTCTTTTCCTGAGGACTCTTCTTTCCACTTGGGCTATTTGCAACTAGAACTTTCTTTCTTCTTCAGGTTGCAAAGAAGAATGTAATGTTGTAGAGTACCTTGCCTTTCCTTCCATACATTCAGCAGACATAGTTCCTTTAAGGGATTTTACTGCTAGGAGAATTTCATAGGTCATATTCCCATGTTACTGCTTCACAGGTGTTTACTCATTTACTTGCTTATCACAGAGATCCTCTAGGGGAAAAAGAGACAATAATGATGGGATGTTCTAGTAAATTTTTGGAAGTATAGAGGTTCGGATTGTGAAGAGGAGATGAGATAAATAGTAAGTGGCACTGCAGAGAGAAAGGGAGATTTTTCTCTACTGGTAGAAGTGGCTGATGAAGAAGGAACTTCAACAAGCTGTTCTGCTCCATGTTATAAATATATGATTATAGACTGCCAACAGTTAATGCCGTGAGTACTTGATAACATACGGCTATGGCTGTTTTTAAAGTAAGATTAATACTTTTATCTTTGTGATAAGTAATTAGAAGCCCTTTGAAATACTAATCTAAAGTATTTGTTTATATAGCTATCTTATGTCTGCCCTTTACACAGCGCTTAGCTGATTTTTGTTATCTTTTACCTGGTGATTGCCACCATTTGCCCCAATGCACTGAACCACTTAGAAAAAGCAATGTCATAGTTTCCAGCTTTCTTTTTCTAAAAGAAAAAGTCATACAGCAAGGTTCTGTTACTGAAGCCAAGACTTCATTACCTTTACTATTATGGAGTATTTTTATTATTTCTGGAGATTTGGGGCCTTTTTACAATGAACATAAATGATCAAATTCTTATGGTTTATGGGGATATGTATTTAAGTGTTCGTGTTCCATAACTAGAACCATTTGTTTCTGCATTCACCCTTGGTCAAGAGAGAAAGCATGACATTTTTTCCTTGAAAGATTTGTTTTTATTGATGGTTAAATTTATTACTAGAATTTTACTTATGTTTAAATTAATGCTTACTTCCTCCTTCTTCCCTTCCTCTGAGAAGATTAATTAACATCAGGACAATGAAGCTTCATTGTATCAGTTATTACTAGACAGTTTAGTTGTTTGGGTAGGATATTGCATGTCGAATGTAACGGTCTTTTCTTATCACAGTCTTTAAGAAAAAGTAGAAAAGAGCCCGGATAACGGGAATTAAAAATAATTACCAACAAAATATGTTTTCTAGTCAGTAGGGACAGATAAGCAAGCTTTAAAAACATTCATTGTACTGCAGGTCATAACTTTAATTGAGGCATTTAGTTCTTGATGATTCAAACTATTTTCTAATTTGATTTCAACTAACATTTACTGAATGCTTATTCTTGATTTTAATAGAGAGCTTCCCACTTAATCATTCTTATCAGAAGTGTTTAATGTCATCATAGTTCCTTCTCTTGATAACCACTAAAAAGAAAACGTTTGGATTATAAAGAAAATGAATCATTTAAAAAGAGAGAATTGGCCACGTATCTGAGAGAGAGATTTTTTTTTAAACTATAGAACTGTTGGCATTCACAGGTCTTTCCTGAGAGAAATACCCACAAACTACTAATTGAGGTGAATATAATGGGTGGTGGGCTAGGTGTACTCCTTTAATTTGGAACTCGGATTTCCTTTCAGGTCTTATAAATATTAGCTCATTTAATCTTTATGAGAAAGAATTATTCCTTGCCATTAGCAATAATTACACAGGCTTTTTTTGTGGTTTAGAAATGTTAAATCTGTGAATGCCAGTGATTAATTGTGTATTTAGCTAAAATATTGCAATCATAGACAATATGATCTGTTTGGTATTTTGGAGATCATTTGCCAGCCTTGTCATTTTGTAGATAAGGAATGAATCCCAGGGAGAGCTTTTCTAATTGCTGTGTAGCTAGTTATTGACAGAACTACTTCGATCCTAGCGTGTTTAATTATTTAATGCATTAAAAATATTTACAATGAATGCATTTACCTAACAGTTAACATTAGGGGTACACATTAAATTTTCTTGGCTTTTGTGTATGGCTTAAAATTTAGTTCAGCTGAAATTTTTATATTAAATTTGTTTAATGAAGCTTTATCAGTGCACTTTGAGCAAAGTTTTGCTTTTTAGTTTGTTTAAAGGAAAAATTTTGTTTGTTTGTTTGTTTTTTTTTTGAGACAAATTCTCGCTCTGTTGCCCAGGCTGGAGTGCAGTGGTGTGATCTCGGCTCACTGCAACCTGCGCCTCCTGGGTTCAAGTGATTCTTGCGATTCTCGTGCCTCAGTCTCCTGCGTAGCTGGGATTACAGGCTGTCACTGCTACTCCTGGCTAATTTTCGTATTTTTACTAGTGAGGAGGTTTCACCATGTTGGCCAGTCTGGTCTGGAATTCCTGACCTCGAGTGATCTGCCTGACTCAGGCTTCCAAAACCCTGAGATTACAGGCCTTAGCCACAGCACCTGGCCTTAAAAGGAAAGTATTGTAACACAAAGCTATTGCATTAAACTGAGAAGATTGTCTTGTAAAAACAGATATACTCCTTCCTTTGAGAAAGGAGAAAGCACAATATATTGTATGTAGAAAGCACAATTTATTATCTTTTAAAGTTAATAATTTTCCTTATGCTAAAGCTTAGTGTGTGACACACAGTAGGAACCTGAATGCAGTGAAGAACAGTGGGAAAAATTTATGTTTTATCCATTTATTTTATCAAAAGGTAAAGATTTATTCAACTTGTGTTGAATATCTGTCATCTCCCACCATCCTGGGAGTGGAGGCTGAAGAAATGAGATGAATGCCATTTTAGAGGGGGAGAGATCCTTAAATTAGTGGTCACAATTGAGCATGATACAGGTTATTTTGGAGTTATGCAAATGTTCTTTAGTAGAAGTTGGAAAATCAACGAACGTTTTATAGTGCACATGAATGTTGAAGACTGAGTAGCAATTGGTCTAAACAAGCTGATTTGTACATGTCAAGCATGTCTTTTCATTAATTGATTTTGGCTAATGACTTCTTTGAATATATACCTGTAGAGATATTTTCTATAATGTTAGAAAATACTCTTAAAGAAGAGTGGCAGAATTTAGGAAGCTTTCTTCCATTGAACCTTTTATTTGTTACTTTTTAGTACTATAGTGAAACATTTATGCATGTCTTGGCTAGAGATGAAGTGGGTTGTTAATATGTTTAAGAATATTTTCTTCCTTGTCAACATTTTAATGACTATGGCATTGCTTTATATGAGATATTCATTATTTATTCAACCTCTTTTAACGGTGGAAAGTTATATTTTAAAATAAACAATTTAATTTGAACACCAATATGTTAAAATGGTTTATGTCTTATGTTTAATTAGAATGTCTTCTATTCTTATGAAAAAGTATCTTTTTCCTTGCCTTCTTTGTTGTTGGTCTTCCATTTGCCTTATCATTTGTACTACGGAAAATGTCTTTTTATTTCTAAATTTAATCAAAATCTGATAAATGATTTTGTATCGTCATCTTTATCCGAAAGTCTAGAGCTAGTATTTTTTAAGATAGTTACGTCAAGTTCACACATTCTACTGTTATAGTTCTAATCTTTAAAAAATTTAGAATGTATCTAGGCATTGAGGATTTATGCTTTTTGACCTTTGAAAGGACATTAAATTTCTTGTTTTTCTGATTTAGAAAATGGCAAAAAAAAATATGCTTTCACTTCTTAGGGAAATTAAAAATGTATTTTATGCTGTAAAACATTAGTGCTGACAAACCCAATTAATTCTGTAAACAATTACATTTGGAAATTTATCTGAGTTCAAATTATAGCCCCCTACCCCCAGTTTTTACTTCCAGTCCAGTTTACGGTCTGTAAGGGCTGCAGGTATGTTAGAAAACCAGTAAAGGCCACGATAGTGGGATACTAGAGAAGCTTTATGGGAAGGAAGTCTGGTGGTCTCTTCATGATTGTTTTATGGTGCTTTTATCAGCTTTGGCATTATATGGGAGAATTTCTCTTTTGGATTAAATATAGACAGTCTTCAGATGTACTAAAGAACCTATTGGAAATAACCATCTTCAAAAACCCAGTTTGGGTCCATCAGTTGCACATACTTTCATCACACTTTTCTTCTCAAGTTTCTAGACCTCTTAGTCATATTGCCAGAGTGGTAATCCTGGTTTTTTATCTTATGACATGACATTTTTTTCCTCCTTTGAAGACCCTGATCTTGGTGTGGTTGTTCTTCAAGTTTTTCTTTCAAACTTTGTCCATTTTGGTGCTTTCTTTGGTTCTTTTGATTACACACTTAATCATCCTGGATTTTCCTATTCTTGTAACCTGTATAAGGTCCCATGATAATCAATCTTTTTTCCCCCCCTTAAATTTTTTTTTATGGATACAGAGGGTCTCACTTTGTCAGGCTGGAGTACAGTGGTGCGCTCATGGCTCACTGCAATCTCAACCTACTGGGCTCAAGTGATTCACCTCAGCCTTCTGAATAGCTGGGATTACAAGCACATGCCACCATACCCAGCTAGTTTTTTCGTTTTTATTTCTGGTAAAGGGGTGTTTTGCTATGTTGCTCAGGCTGGTCTTGAACTTCTTCCCTCAAGTAATTCTCCTGCCTTGGCCTCCCAAAGTGTTGAGATTGTGGACATGAGCCACCACATCCTGCTAAATAAATCATTTTTCTGATGCTTTTACCTAATATGCTGAATCGTGCAGATTTGCAGGTGCTTGACAATCATTCCATCAATTCTATATTCCTCTTTTGTCAAAATTTTCACAAATTTTAGCTGTCCCTTCTTCCCCTCCTTTCTTTTACAGCTCAACTCCTTTCCCCATGGTGATTCTTAGGAGATGATCTGAGAATTTTGAATTTTGAAATAATCTATAATAAGTTATTAAGATAGCTTCCTATCTGCTGGAAGGTAGGAGATCTAGAACCTTGACCTGGTTTTTCCACTCCCCTGATCAAATTCATATAAACTGCGAGACCTCTGTTTTCAGAATTAATACATCTCCATACCTATTTGTGCTTTCAATTCAGTAGTATGTATGAGATCTTGTAATAGATAAACTTCTTTATGTTTTTGATTTCATCTATTTCTGACCCTTAAGCAATTAAATTCCCACATTTAACTCTTCAGCACCTCCCTAACATTGGTTCCTTCCCTTTTGCTTTAAGCATGTACATTTCTCTCTTATAATAAATATGTTTACATAATCACCTAAGTCTTATCTTACTGAAACTTGCAGAGATAATTACTAATCACATGCCTAATTTATTTTTTCTCTAAAAGTTTTAATTTAAAAAATTTTGCTTTTGATTTAGAAACTGTTTTGGTTCAAGATTTTATGGTATTGCTTGGACTATTTCAGTGGATTTCTAATATAGTTCCTTGCTTCCAATTACTTTTACCACTTCAATTTATTTTTTCCCATTATAGTTGCAGAGTCATTTCTCCAAAACATGTTTGATTTGGTTACTTCCAGGCTTTATATCCTGGAATTATTTCCAAGTACTTGCAGAAGAATCCATTTTGTGCAATCCATACCAAAGTCTAGCCATATGGAACTTCACATTATTTCTGGATTGTGCCGTTTGTTCTCTTTGTCTTTGTACAGGTAGGTATAACTGCCTGACCTTCTCTTCCTTTCCTGTTCTGATAGTGGAATACTCTTTTAAACCTTATCAAACTGATTCAGATGTCACCTCTGTGAACCAGTATTTCCCAGACCTCTTTTGTATATTTAATCACTCTTTTGGAGTGTTCCCATAACATTAGAGATTGATCTCTACCATACCACTTATATTTTATTTGTAGGTGGCAGTGAGGAGTGATTAACACTTAAAGTGTTTGATAAAATCCACATATGATGAAAGAAATGAGTTAAGTATTCCTTCCAGGACCCATGGTAGACTAGATTGTGGCCAAATTAATGGTATTTACATATCCAAAGAGAGTAATTTTTCGATAGGCTTTATCTAAAGAAAGAGTATATCAATAAAAATAGCTAGAAATGAACGTAATTT
This sequence comes from Macaca fascicularis, assembly GCF_037993035.2. Lineage (NCBI taxonomy): Eukaryota > Metazoa > Chordata > Mammalia > Primates > Cercopithecidae > Macaca > Macaca fascicularis. The sequence goes on along the minus strand of NC_088380.1, from coordinate 92,273,616 downwards.
ACCCCAAATCATTTGGGGGTTGACAGTATTCTACACTCTAGAGTGGTATTTTGTATATTTCATCAGACTTTCATCACTCCTTGAATGAAATATCCTTTAATGATACTTGCTCCTTTCTGCCCTAACTCACTACTCACCAAGCATCCTGTTTCTAATTTGGCTTCCAGTATATCATTAAGACAGTAATCGAATGGAACACTTAGTAAACCTAAATATCTGATCCACTTCATAGTTTGTTTCACTGTATATTAAGTGACAAAACTCTCACAAATCTTATTACAACCAGTCTGTCAATACATAAAGGTTGATCATCCTTTGTATATTAGCAAAAGCCTATTTGCTGTGTGTTCGGAAAAGCTGAGGATGCGCCCAGGTGCTTTCCTTGGGAGGCCTGTCTGAAGTTTGTCAGCCTTCTTTGTGAGTTTCTTTCAGTCTACAACTTTTCCTGTCAGTGGTTCTAGTATTCTACCAATCATCCAAACTAAAACATCTTGAAATAACCTTTGAAGCATTCCTCAGTTTTATTCTGCAGTTGTTTTATACTTTATGTTCAGTCACATTCAGAGTTTGATTTTCTTCTGAAGTAGCTTTTATTTTTGTTCTTTCCTTTTGTTTCAACTACGTTTATCTTATTCTTAGTTTTTGTCTTTAATAGATGAATATATCGCTATGTCTAATTTTCATCATGTGTTACTTGAATTATTTCAGCTCCCTACTCCTGCCTGTTTAGAAGTCCTAGGTGATCTTTCTATTAAACATTTCAGCTAAATACCTTCTCTTGGTTTTAAAGACTCAAGGAGCTAAAATTCAGTCTTCATCCTATTTTCCACAGTTCCTATTTATTTACTAAGTTTGCTTGGTTGAGCTAGGTGTTTTGCTATTGCATGTACCTTCTGTGTTCATGCTTGTCATTTAGCCTGAAATTGCCTTCTCTTTACTTTTCTATGTGATTTTAGTTTCTATCTTTAGGTTTCATCTACCCTATGAAACTTTATCCAATTTAAAAAATTTCTACAACCCATATTCATGGTACTGTGCAATTTTGTGCTCAAATATTATTTTAATATGTATATTTATTGTTACATAATATGTTAATCTTGGGTTTTAAGCTCTGTTAAGACAAATTCTTTTATAGTAGCCGCATTCATTCATTGAATTTTCAATGCTTTTTCTATTTATAGGTATAATTTTTATAGCGACATAATTTGAATTTACAGTGATTTTTAACATTAAGATCATAAATCATTTGTTATATAATTTATATTAATATGTAGTTCTTTTTGAAACCACCTTTGTGAAATTATGACAGTAAGAGAAATCTGACATAGGTGACTCCATCTTGCTTCTAACCTCCAAGCTGTCCTAGGTCATTTTTGGGCATAGGCCAGGCTAGCCTTGGGAGGCATTTATTTTATAGTTTAACTTAGAAGCTAGGATGATAATAGTTCCTGCCTAAAACTAATCCCTCCCTGTTGAAACCACCTGAAATTGCCGTTTAAGACTAGTGAAAGACCACAAGATTAGAATTATGGGAGGAGCTTGAATTCTATTAAGATGTAAGTGTAGTTTTTATAATCCCTTATTGCTCAGGAGTCATGTGGCCAGAAGTCATAAGATTTGTGACTTCCCCAATTACTCCTATAGATAACATCACTAGTAATACCTAAGATTGGTTTTTTTTGAGATGTTTTTCAGACTGACCACATGCAGACTGTAACTCATGACTCATCTGGTCCTGTGTCCCAGTTGAGTGTATGAAGCAGACTCCCGTTTTCTATACCCCTATGATTTCATCTCCAACCAAGCAGCAGTCCCCATTCCCTAGCCCCATTGTCCACCAAATTGTCCACAAAAGCTTTTAGCCTCTGAGACTTTGGGTGTGATCAGTCTCACTCAAATCAGTCACTTCTCACTCAGATCAGTCTCACTCAGTCAGTTGAGCCATTTCTTCCATGTGACTGGCCTTGCATTAAGTAAACTCTTTATTGCAGTGCCGTGATCTCTGTAAATTGATATTGTCTATGCAGCAGTCAGGAAGAGCCTATCAGGCAATTATAAATTTAGGGGCTTGTCTGGGGTCTGCGCTTCTGGGTGCCTGTCTGCTATTTGTCAGCTTTCCACTGGTACAGTGGAACTGGGGGTGAGCTCGGGCAGTTGCTTATTTGTCTCGAACTGAGGGCCATCTCTGATAGGTCTCTGCCAATGAGATGCGGTCAACCCTTTGTGCTTGGGCCTAATTGCAGTGAGGAAACAGTTCCTGGAAGATGTCTTTAAATTGGGCTGGTAAGCGTACAAAGCACTACCAACGTCCTCTTCCTTCTCCTGTTCTGGTTGGCCCCTTTTGGGCCAACTTAGCTCTCCCTAGATTGTACAGAGAGTCTTGGTTTAGCGAGATTTCTCTCCAGTTGGGTGGAGAACAAGGGCTTTTTTGGAAAAACACTCTTCTGGTCTGTATTCTGGTTCTGAGAGGCTTCTTGTCTGTCTTTGTCTGTGTTTTCTTACATGTATATCACGCTGGCTGGAATGGGAAATGTTAATGGGAGACTTGCCTATAGTTCTATGAAATGGAAAAGGATGATTTTTCTTTTGTAACATGTCTTGGCCCCCTCACCAAAGCCACTCAGAAAGAGGGAACCTAGAAACCCGGCAAGCTAACAGAAGGGTAAGAATTTCTTACCAGCCAGGCTTCTGGTCTTGGTCTCTCTCTCTCTCTTTCTCTCTCTCTGTGTGTGTGTGTGTGTGTGTGTGTGTGTGTGTGTGTGCGTGCGTGCGCGCGCGCGCGCATGCGTGCACAAACTGGCAGAGTAGATGGTAAAAATCACTGTCTCCTTTGCAAGATTTTGATTAATGGGAAAAAGGATTTATGAGTCTAGTCTTAGGATGTAATGAATCTGGTGTCTTTCTGTGTTGTTCTGTCATAGTGAAGGATACCATAGGATAGAACATAGATATAGGACCCCTGCAAGCCTTCTGGTCCAGCTGGCCCTGCAGATTGGTTAGTTCAAACTTTGTTGTGGGTTCCTGAGGCAAAAATGGGATGAGGTTTCCCTCTTGTCTTCTTTTGTGTCCATGGAGCTTGACTTTGTGACCACGTGGGGATACTCTCTCTTGGTCTCTGCCATCTAGAGTTACGAGTTTTAAGGTTCATGTGAGGCAGCTGATCTGAAAGGACTGAAAGTCTGAGAAAGGCCAGCACACTTTTTGGCCCCAGTGTGTCGAGTCCTTCAGTGAGTTTTGTCTTAAGAGGTCCCATCCCTATGGGCCTTTTATTGTTTTTTTGCTATCTTAAGCCCATTCTTTCTGAGAAAGAATTATCAGGGATAATTCTGGGGAGTAGGGATACTTCCTCTACTCCTTCTCTGGAAATACCTCTTGCTTATATGGTAAAAACCTGGAAAATTACGATCTGAGTTTTAAAAAAAGTTTTTGGGTTGAGTTGTCATTGGAACTAAGTACACGATTGAAAGAAAAAAAGATTTTTGAAATTTTTTGTTCTAAACAATTGAAAAGAGGTTAAATAATAGTGGCATGACTAGCCTTGAGAATCCCCTTGTTCAGTTAGAAATGCTTTGCAAGTTCAAAAATGACTGTGCTAGGCTCCTTCTGGGAAGAGTAATGGTGACTGCCCAGCACTGTAGCTCAGTAGCTAAGGATTTTGCCTTTCATGGTGATGGCTTGGATTCAATACCTGGCTTAGGGATTGAGTCCTTTCCGGTTTGACGTTTGTGAGACATTTTGCCTCTTATTGACCCTTTTCCCTTCCATGGACAGCTTTCCATTTCCTGCTTTCTTTCTGTGGAGGGCATACAGGGCTTTGAGGCCTTTGTATGTAGATGATTAGCTGGGAAACTGAGACTTTATAGAATGTGGCCAGACAGAAATGTGAGTTGTACCCAGTTTGCATCGCCAAACTTTCCTTTCTTTGTGCCACTTTGCCATTTATAAAACCACTTTTCGTTTCTTTGGAAATACCTGGTGTGTCTGTGGTTAAGTCATGATCTTAGTTAAGGCTTACTGGGGGGGGGGGGGAGGGGGGCAGAGGGGAGCGGAAGGCTTAAAAGCCAGAGGTGTCATCTGTTTGTCCTGGCTGGAGTCTGGTAATAAGAGATTTAAAAGAGCTCTATGGTTAAAAGGTGAATTAAAAGCTGGTAGGTAAGCTATACATATATTTAAAAGGCCTTTATAAGCTTTTTTTTGTCTTCTTGGATCTTGTTTTTTTGAGGAAGTTTTTTTTTTTTTCCCTCAGTCAACTGAATTGTTTCTCCATTTGCTTCTGTCTGTCCTCTTATTACCCTTGATGCCCACATGAGATGACCTAAGGCAGTTTCTGGCAGCCTGGGTCTCCTTGGGAAAAAGAGAGGTACCGTGATTTTGGGAGAAACCTCTGTTTTCCTCATGGAACCGCAAGAATTGTAAGCAGAGCAATCCCTCTCAGAATCGAAGTTGATGCTCTGTTTTGTGTAGTGTTACCTGACTTTTTTTTACTTTTGGAGACATCAGAAATTATTTGGCATTATGAGAGAACTTTTAGCCTTGGTGTGTAATAAGAGATATACTTTTAGGGCTGGCTAATGGCAGTTACGGAAGGGATATTCAGGTTTTTGCATGTTTAGATAAGAAAAGCATGCTTTTGACCACCTGAAAGGTATGGAAACATCCTACCTCCCACTGAGAAGTGAGACTCCTGTGGGAAGAATGGGCTTATTGACTTTGGGTTGTCCACCAGCCTTGGAAAAATGTCCTTACAGTGAAATTCACTATTTTGTCCTGTAGTGTTTCTGTCTTTTGGGGACCCAGGATTTGGTGTAAAAATGGAATCCTTGATTTTTATCTAGATCTTTCCATGTGAGGCAGACATCACTGATGATTCACAAAACTTCAGTCCACTGGGTCTTGACTCATACATTACCTTCCAAATGCCCTTTTACACCTTTTTGCTGTCAATAGTTTCTCTCTTCTTTTGCTGTGTTCTCATAGAATCCTCTTCCTGTCTTCTTATTACATTGTATTGTAAGCAGTTACAATTGCAGTACCATTACAATTGTATTGTAATGGTCCATTTACTCTCCTAGTGAACTGGCTGCTTATTGATGGCAGGGACTGTGCTTTTCCCCCATTGTTAGTGATCCAGTGCCCCACACATGTAGTTTGTTGTTCAATAAATGTTCACTGAATACACCAAATAGACTGGTGAAAAAAGCATTGAGTTGGAAATTGTCTGGGTGCCAGATACATCAGTAACCGGGTAGTTGAGTGATGTTTGTTGTTTGAACCCTGTTTTCCTTATACATAAATTGTTCAAAGATGGCTTGTTTAAATACGTCTAGTGTGAATTCTAAATTTTATGTGAACCTGGGTTGAAATGACAGTTTACATATTCTTTTGTAGTATAAATTATATGAGCATCCCTAAGAAGCCTGTCTCAACATATCATGCTGTCACTAAAACACGTAAACAGTCAAGAAACAAATGAATAGGAAGGTCATTGGGATATAATATCCTCTTTTTTATTTTCTCTTTTCTAACTTATTTAGGGAGATAACTGAAACCATTTGGGATGGTCTGAGTCCCAAGTATATATGCAGATATGCCTTTCAGTAGTAAACAATGTATGCTTTGTTTCCGTCTGTCAGCAGGAAAGCTAGTTTAATGAAACATAAATGTCAACTCCTGAGGTTGACACAATCCTCAAAGTTTGAATTTATAAATTGCAGCATGTTTGTATTTAAGTTTTTAGAGTTTAATTTTCAGTATTAATAAAGCAAGACAAAATACTGTTATTTGGTACATTTTATTTCTTAGAGAATTGTTTAATTTTTCTTAGTAAGAATTTGTGTAACCTTCCAAGAAACTATTACAAAAATTGTAAGGATCATTATTTTAGAGACTAAAGGCGGATAAGTTTTTCTTGCTCTTCATGGCCTTAGGTTAATAGATGTGGAAAGGTTGGAACCTAAGTTACCCCAATGTTTCACCCTTCTTGGGGCTTATGAGCTATTTTTTAAATGGCTTTCCCCAGTTCCAGTTATCAAGAAAATCAGTGCCTAGAGGCATTGAATCCAGACAGAAACCATCTCTTTGGTCAGTTATTGTTTTGGAGTGTTAATAAAACCATTAAGGCTACTTGAATCAATGACCCATATGGTTGTGTGTTTGAGACCTCAGCCATGATAAACTTGGTCAGTTTTCTATTGTGAAATTTATGTTTAAGATTATGGATAAATTTATTTAAGCATTCTCCTTTAATTAAAAATTATGAAGAATATTCAGGATATTTGATTTTTGAACATTTCAAAGTTCTGCTTTTTTATAAACTTACACAGTGACACTAAATTGGTTGGTGAAGACAGGTTATTGGAATGGTTTGTTTTTGAATTTTAAATGATTGTGTTTCTTAGTTAATGAACTGAGTACTATATACATTAATACATTAATCCCTGGCATGTACACTGTAATTGTCAATTGCATAGTAATATCTTAAAAGTTGATTTTAAGTTCAACATTAATAATATATTAAATTGATAATACATGTAATTCTCTAAAATGATTGCTATTTTGAAAGTATATTCTGAGGATTCGTTTTTAAATGTACATGAAATGGAGCAACTGTGGTGAACTGTTTTCCACATAATTTAAAAATTCTCTCTCCAAAAGCTTGCGTAGATTCCTGTATTGGAATAAAAGTTACTTTTTTTTTTCTTTTTTTCCAGTAGCACATATTTAGTCACCTACGAGCAGATACATTGTAGGATAGATCTGTTGACTTATATAGAAGAATATAATAATATATTTTTTTTAGCACAGTATTCAGGTGATGTTTTGGGAAATTATTTTCAGCCTCATTTAAGAAGACAGAAATGGCATAGTAAAGAGAGTGAGGTTACATTTTTGTATTGAACATTATTTTAGTTAAACATTAACACTGAGAATGTACCAACTATAGTGTGATGTTTGCCTTTCTTAGGGTCAGTCTCTTTAATTTCTTCTTTGCTTTTATGTTTGATCAGTCTCTGAATTCTTCAACAATGTCTCTAAAGTGTATTTCTCTTCTGGGTACCGAAGATACCACTGTAATTTAAAGTTTCATCATTTTTTGTCTGGATTATTACAGAAAGCTAGTTGGTATTTCCTAATTCTAGTCAATCCAGCTCACTGATTTTTGGTTGTTTGTTTTTGCCTTAATATAATTTACATCTTTAAAGGTAGATCTGTCAGCAGTATCTCATCATGTTTGGTGATTTGGAGGAAGGGGAGAGTTGGGCAAGATGCCCTCTTCCCCAGTTTATACACTGCCTCATATGTATCTTCTAGGTCAGTCTTTCTGAAATACCATTTAACAGCTGTGACTTGTAGTTGTGACTGAGACATAATTTTTGCTGTTAAGGAGCAGAAATCACATACTCTTAATAAATTATTATATATGTTTGTGAGAGATTTTACTGAATTATTACCTTGAAGATTCTGTGTAATGCTGTCACTTCTTTCAAAGCTAGGCTGATGTTCACTTTGTCCACAAAACTTTCCATGACTACAAAATGGTCTCTTGCTTTTAAGTCTATAATCTCAAATAGACCAACCTTCTGGCATACTTACTAATGTATTTCTTGGTCTTGTTCTGCCCGAAAGAGTTATTTGTAATGACATTCATTGTATGAAGATTGTAGAACTTCTATCACAAACTACACAGAAAATAGGATAGTAAATTCAAATGATAGGAAATGTGAAAGAAAAGGGTGAAAAATGCAGCCTTTGATGTTAGGTCAGTAGAAAAATGAACTGAACTTTAACCTAGTTGATAGAGTTTAAGACATTAAAATATCCACAAATAAAACCATAGTTGAGTCAGGTTTGGTAGACATTTTAAAAACAGTTGGGTAACATGATACCTCTAGTTTTGTTCTTTTTATCCCTGTTTGCAGATGACATGATTCTATATCTAGAAAACCCTATAGTCTGTGCCCAAAAGCTCCTTAATCTGACACACAACTTGAGGAAAGCTTCAGGACACAAAATCAATGTATAAAAATCAGTAGCATTCGTATACATCAACACCAAGTTGACAGCCAGGTCAAGAATGCAATCTGACTCACAATAGCCACAAAAAGAGTAAAATACCTAGGATTACAGCTAACTAAGGAAGTGAAAGACCTGTATAACCGGAATTACAAAATACTGCTCAAAGAAATCAGAGATAACGTCAACATATGGAAAAGCATTCCATGCTCATGGATAGAAAGAATTAATATTGTCCAAATGGCCATACTACCCAAAGCAGTGTACAGATTCAATGCTATTCCTATCAAAACTACCAGTGACATTCTTCACAGAATTAGAAAAAACTATTTTAATTCATATGAAACCAGAAAAGGTCGTATGGAACCAAAAAAGCTCAAATAGCCAAGGCAGTCCTAAGTAAACAAAAAAACAAAGCTTCGACTTCACATTATACCACAAGACTATAGTAACCAAAACGTCATGGTAGTGGTACAAAAACAGACACATAGACCAATGGAGCAGCATAGGGAACTCAGAAATAATGCCCCACACCTACAACCATGTGATGTTTGACAAAATCAATAGAAACAAGCAATGGGGAAAGATTTCCTGTTCAGTGAATCGTGCTGGGATAACCGCAAGCCATATACAGAAGATTAAAGCTGGACCCCTTCCTTATACCATGTACAAAAATCAACTTAAAATGGATTAAAAACTTAAACCTAAAATAAAAAACCAATAAAAACCCTGGAAGATAACCTAAGAAATACTATCCTGGACACAGGACCTGGGAAAGACTTCCTGACAAATATGCCAAAAACAATTACAACAATAACAAAAATTGGCAGATGGGACCTAATTATACTCTGTTAAAGAGCTTCTGCACAGTAAAAGAAACTATCAACAGAGTAAACAGACAACCTGCAGAATGAGAGAAAATATTTGCAAACTGTGCATCTGGCAAAGGTGTAATATTCCGAATGTATAAGGCACTTAAACAAATTTGCAAGCAAAAACCAGACAACCCATTCAAAAAGTGGGCAAAGGACATGAACAGACATTTTTCAGAAAAAGTGGGCAAGCGACACTTTTCAAACGAAGACATTTATGTGGCCAACAAGCATATGAAAAAAAAATGCTCAACATCACTAATCATTAGAGAAATGTAAATCAAAACCACAGTGAGACAGTGTCTCTCACACCAGTCAGAAGGGCTGTTAATAAAAAGTCAAAATATCACAGATGCTGGTGAGGTTATGGAGATAAGGAATCACTTATACACTGCTGGTGGAAATGTAATTTAGTTCAGCCATTGTGCAAAGCAGTTTGGCGACTTCTCAAATAACTTAAAACAGATTACCATTTGACCCAGCAATCCCATTTTTGGATATACATTCAAAGGACTGTAAATCATTCTACTGTAAACACACATGCATGCGTATGTTCATTGCAGCACTGTTCACAATAGCGAAGACATGAAATCAACCTAATGCCCATCAATGGTAGACTAGATAAAGAAAATGTGGTGTTAAATACATATATACCATCGAATACTATGCAACCTTTAAAAGAATGGGATCATGTCCATTGAAGCAACATGGATGGAGTTTGAGGCCTTTATCCTGAGCAAACTTACGCAAAAACAGAAAACCAAATACTACATATTCTCGTTTATAAGTGAGAGCTAAACACTGAGTTTACATTAACACAAAGAAGGGAACAACATACACTAGGGCCTACTTGTGGATGGAGGATAGGAGGAGGGTGATGATTGAAAAACTACCTATCAGGTACTATGCTCATTACCTAGGTGATGAAATAATTTGTACCCCAAACCACTGTGACATGCAATTTACCTGTATAACAAACCTGCACATATACCCCTGAACCTAAAATAAAAGTTAAATAAATAAATAAAATGGTCCTGTTTAAGAACCATTTTTAATTTCTTTTTTGAGAACTGTCTGGACATATTTTTTTCAAATTAGGCAATTGATCTTTGACTATAATTTATAATCTCTATAATATCCAATAAGTAAATTTATCTCTTTGTGATGAGTTATACTTTTCCCCAGTTAATGTTTTTACATTGTTTATATTATAGTTTCTTCATGCAGAAATTTTATTTTATTTTTTCAACTTGTTTTGGTCTTCTTTATCATTTAGGAGACTGCTGTCTCTTTTTGAAAGTCTTTATTCTTGACATCGTAAGAAAAATTTTGTCTTCTAGTAGTGATAATAACAATGACAATAAAAACAAATAGTACTAACATAACTCTGTACTGGGCACAGTTTCTAACCACAGCTTGATGAAGTAGATGGAATTTCTAACTCCATTTTATAGAAGGGGAACTAGACTTGCGGAATGTTTAATTAAATAACATGTCCAAAGTCATATAGCTAATAGGTGATGGAGACCAGCTTATAACTGAGGCAGTTTGGGTTCAGAATCCATTTTCTTAAACCAATAGGCCATACTGTTTTTTCTTCTTAAATTTTTTAACATTTTTAAGTGCTTTTTTGGTATATTAGATTTGAGGTAGGAATTCAACTTTGTTTTTGGAGTGCTTGGCTAGAGGAGGAGCCAGCAAAGGGGAGGGTAAAGGATTGATCATCAATGTAGTAATAAAGCAAGGAACGGGGTGTACCATGAAGTATACTACTGAGATTTAAGTTGAGGAAAACTAATTTGTCAAGATGGAGTGATCTTCCTTTATGGTATATGTTTCAGTGGAATATGCTGAAGTAGAAGTCAGATGGATACTGTGTGGGAGATAGGAGAAAATGGAAACAGTGAGAACAAGTCTTGAAAAGTGGCTGTGAATATGAGGTTGAGAGAAGGCTGTCAAACAGGGGGAAATTATTGTTATTCTTTAGAAAAAAATGAAAGAGACTTACAGGTGTTACACAATGCTGATAGGAAGGATTCAAAATAGAAAAGAGATTAAAGAAGATAGAGGAAGACTATTCAATGGCAGAAGTTCCTGAAAATCAAAGAGAGTGGGCTCTAAAGCATAGATACAGAGATTTGCTTTCTATAGAAGATGCTCTATTATTTCTGGGGTATAAGAAAAGACAGATGTAGATACAAGTGACTTTGTGAGCTTATTGGTGGGAAGTGAGAGAGTTCCCATTTGATTGTATCTGTTTTTCCTGTAAAGTAGATGTCCTCTACCGAGTGGAGAGTTAGACGTTTGAAGGGAGTTGGAGGGGTGAGGAGAGGAAAGAAGGTTCAAATTAGCCATCATGGAGAATATGGGAGGGATTGATGAGAGTAAACTAAGATAAATTGTTGGACATTAAGACTCATTCACTGGAAGTGGGTGGTAACAGCATGAGTTCAGTTTTCTTTATTAGTGACTTTCAGGCCAGTTCTGCCATCACATTTAGTACAGTTAATGGTTTATGATCACTACCACCTAGGATTAAAAACAGGCATATTACTTTTAAAGCTTGTCAAGCTAATGTTTTTAGTGTGTTGAGTAAATTGGAGAAGGATGAAGAAATCACTTTCCACTTCATTTTGATATCCTTAATTTATACAGAACATTTCTTGAGAATAGATTATAGATGTGTATGCTAAATCATTTTAAGTTTATATTAAACTATGTGATCTTGAATAACTAATTGCCTGAATTTAACAGTTGTCCCTCAGTATCCACAGGGAATTTGTCCCAGTACCACCCCATACCAAAATCTGAGGATGCTCAAGTCCCTTATATAAAATGACATAGTATTTGCATATAACCTATGCACTTCCTCCTCTATACTTGAAATCATCTCTAGATTACTTATAATACCTAATACAATGTAAATGCTATGTTAATAGTTATACTCTATTTTTAAAAATTTGTAATATATTTTTAATTGTATTATTTTTTACTGTATTTTTTTCCTGCATATTTTTGATCTGCAGTTGTGGAGCCTGCAGATATGGAGGGCTGAGAGTAATGTATTTTAATAGTAAACTCATTTTTCTTAAAATGTAATTTTCAAAATGTACAGAAAGTTTTCCAGCAATGTTCCCAAATCCAAATTCACTCATTATTAAAATTGTTTGTTTTTTTTACACAGGGTGTGATAGGTATACAGCTGGTTGTTACCATGGTGATGGCCAGTGTCATGCAGAAGATTATACCTCACTATTCTCTTGCTCGATGGCTACTCTGTAATGGCAGGTAAGGCAAGGATAGGCTGATTTCACCTGGCACTTTCAATCTCTAGTTTACCAAACTGATTAACTTCCTAGTTACTGTTTCTAAAAGTATAACAAAGGGAAGTCAGAAGAAAAATCTAGCTTTCTTGTTTCTCTTAAAAAATTATTATTTTTTTTTTCTGTGGAGACAAGACCTTGCTATGTTGCCCACGCTATTCTTCAACTCCTGGCCTCAAGCGATCCTCACACCTCAGCTTCCCAAAGTTCTGGGATTGTCTCGCTCTAGCTTTCTTATTACTCTTAGTTTGAGATATTTTTAGTTTATCTGTTTAGCACAAAGGTAATAGGGTCGTGGACAAGAATTCAGTCCTCTCACTGCTGCCTTTTTTTTTTCTCTGTCTGTGGGCACTGAAAACACCACATATTTTTCTAATTACCTTAAAAAAAATTTGGTCAACAAGGGGGTGAGAAATTGTAAATCCAAGTGCTTAAATATTTTTACCATTGTTCGAAGAAAATATTGAAAGCATATATTCTATTGGTGACTCAGTCCAGAATTTATTATTATATAGATGTTAGGAGGTCTCAGTTTTACTGCAAAGAATTTTAAACTGTTTAATTTAGCAAGGAAGGGGATGAAGTTGTGTTGTGGGATTTTAATTTTGTCTACTACACTGTAAGCTCACAATCCCTACTCCTTCCACAAAGGAGCTAAGTAGACTTGCTGAAACATGTACCTCCCACCCCCCAAAAAATTAGATTTAAAAACTATAGATATAGATACAGTGGGGCAAAATCAAAGAAAGTCTGCACACAGAAAAACATGCCAAAATCCTGTATAATTGTGAAAGGTAAGTGATAAATTTGGTACCGTGACTATTTACTTAAATTATTCATTTCAGTTAAATAACCAAATTTTGTTACTGCTTTGTATGTCCATTTTCTTTTGGTTAGGCCTATTAAAGTTAGAAAAAAATGGATACCTGTCCTAGTAATGATTTTATGTTCTACATGACAAATAACACTTTTCATTCAGGGTCTCCCCATTTACAAAGCTTAAATTTCCTTCACAGAATTTATTTTCTGTTTTAAATTATTTATATTCTTCTCTATGCTTTCTACTTTTTCCATATTGATGTTTAATATTGAAAAATATTATTCAGACTGCTTTAAAATTTGTTTGGAACAATGTGATACACAGGTGTGTGTATGTATAATGAATGTGTGAGAGCAGTTCACAAATGCACATTTTTAGGAGAAAAATAAATAATGACTAAAGTTTTGGTGAAGTGTAAAATAAGTGAAAATCAATAATCTTTAACTATTTTTTTTTTAACCGTGTAGGCTTAATATGCCTGTGCTATCTTGTTTACTGATTTCACTTATCTAAACCATTTTCGAAGACCAGGAAAAGATAAACATCAGCTGGGCAAATTATCATTAATTTGAAGTAAAAAGGGTCTCAGGAAACTACATAACGTACATTAAGGTAGCTTATTTTCTCCTGAGAATTGTGTGTTTCTAAACTATGTTTATGATGTAATGTCACTTCCGTATCTCCTTTGTCTGTAAAGACCTTGACAATTTTGTCCCATTTTAGTGTACGTGCATTTTCATCTTGTTACATATTCTACTTTCCATCTATTTCTATAAAATTTATGCTCACTAGTGAAAACTAAAGCCTGAGAGATCAAAAACCTGATTATCTTTATTAATATTGGAAGATTTATATTTAAAATCTTTTTGTGATAAGAATGTTTCATAAGTATACATAGATAATTTGAGGGTAAGCTCAGCCTTTAAAAAGCAACACAAAATTGGTTTTCTTTGTGATCTTGACTTGCTTTTGTAAATAGATTAACTTTTATGTTAATTAATGCTGCCTTTAATGCCATATCAGGGTCTAAGGATATCGAGACAGTCTAGTAATGGTTACTTTTCTGCTATAGGTAGTTTCATTTCCTCTCAATTTTTTTTTTTTTTTTTTTTAAGATTATTTACCTTTTTTAATGTTAAATCCTGAAATTTTGAGGTCATGTTGTCATTTATCTCAACTGAATAAAATTATTGATTTTATCCTTTTGGCATAATTATTGTTTTATGAGCTTTTTGTAATATATAATGATTCTGTTTTAACAGAAAAAAACCTAAAATTATAAATTGAATTGCCTATGTTAAAATATTACTGATGAGAAATGACAGTTTGCATTTTAAATCATATGATGCAGTTGGGTTGATAAATCTGAGGGCATTCTTTAGGGTCCATAAATGCTTAAAGGAATTAAAGGAATTTAAGGAGAGGATCATGATTTTTTTTTTTTTTTACAACGATGAATAGTGTAGGATGGCTTCGGAGTGACTATATTGAATAGGCTGGCTTGGGAGTGATTATATTGAATAGAACTATTTAAAAGAACTATTCAAGTAAATAGATGTGTAGATAACAGAGATTAATCATGAGTATGACAAGAAATTTGTTTCTGTATATATCATGTTAATATTCATGTATTCCATTGGTATCCTAAATTGTAAATAAATGTTCTTTTTTTTTAGTTATGGCTTCTCTTTTGGTGTCAAATAATCTGTCCCTGTCTCTCATTGACCAGCCAATCGTGGATCAAAAATATTCAGAAAAAAAATACAAATTTAAGTTTAAAAAAATACTATAAAAACTATTTATATAGCATCTACGTTGTATTAGGTATTATAAGAAACCTAGATATTATTTAATGTATAAAGGAGAATATATAGTTTATATGCAAATAAAAACTTTCATTATATAAGGAGTTTTAGCATCTTTGGATTTTGGTATCCTGGAAGGGGTGTTGTGGGTATTGGATGGTCCCCCACCTACCCTCAATTTCCCTCAGATACCTGGGGACAGTTGTATGTTGACTTAATGAGTAAGCCATTTTTCTTGATGAAATAAGCAATTATACTTGATGGAATAAGCAGCTTTTACTTACAAATTAGCAGTTTGTTGATTTTTAATATTAAAAAATTGACTTATTTTCTAGCTCTTGTTAAATAACACATATTGCTATTAGTATTTTTTTAGACTGTTCTTTTAAACTTTTTTTTTTTAAGAAACTGTGTATAGTCTTTAGTCTGGTTTAACTCCGTTAATATTATCCTTATAATTGTTTAAAACTTCTTTATACTGTTACAATTTTTAAATGTTTTGTTTCATTTAGATCTGTTCATTGAGCTAGGGAGATGTGGTGATATGTTGCAACTTCCAAAATCTCAGTGTTATAAAATTAATGAAAGTTTCTCAGTTTCTTCAGACACGAAGCAGGGTCAAATGGGGAATCAGAAAGGGATTGGGCAGCTCTCCAGGTAGGTCCTTCACAAAATGATGACTCAAGGGCTCAGCTATCCTCTGAGCTATCCTTCTTCCCTTATGGCTCCTCTGTTCCCCCTGCTACCTTAGAGTCCCCTGCTAGATTGCTGTGCCAGTTGGTGAGTGAAGAGAGAGTAAGCTGTGGATCTTTCAGGATATTCTAAAGTGTCAAACTTAGAAGTAGATACATCATTTTTACCCACATTGCATAGGTTGGGGCCCTGTGACTAGTTCTGGCCAAAGTGCTGGGGAGGCTGGGAAATAATACTTATGATATAAAAAACAAGATTGGTGAGTACCTAGTTGCTTTCTGCCATAGGTGATATTATCTCCATTTTTACAAATGACAAAACAAGTTTTAAATGATTTACTCAGTTTCACACACTGATAAATGAAACTGAAAGTCTGATTCACAGTCTAGTATTTATGTGATTTATGGCTGCTCATCAGTTCCACATCTTGTCCTGGAGCTGTCATACTTGAACAGAGTTTTAAATTTGGTCAGGGAGACAAATACAACTTTTTTACAATCACTGTGACTTTTGTTGGCAGTTTACAGGGTAATTTATTTAAATTATTTTCCTTTTCTATTTTGTTTTTCGAACCATACTTTGTCTTTTAGAATATATCCTTCAGGTTATAAGTAGTATGCACTTCACTTGCTGTATTCTTATGGATTCTTCACGACAACATAATCAGCTTTAATTTAAAGTAAATTAAAAGGCACATCAGCATTTGATTACCAAAAGCATGCTAAGTATTAAGTAGAGTTTAAGAACCTAATGCCCTCACACTATCTCTTTCTCTTTCCTTCCTAAAAGGGAATAAAAATCCTAAGAAGTTGCTTCTCTGTTGTGAACTGCTTTCCCTCATATAAGGAACACTTGTTCTAACAGTTGGTCATATCAGTTAAAGACGTTCTTATCATGTCCCACATACCACTGATTTGTAGCCAGAGTATTCACTACTTTGTATTGTAATAAAAGTTCCTTTTTGTTTTGAAGTTTGCTTGGCCCCTCTTTTCTTGGAGAGGTAAGTGTTAGGTTATATTCTTTGTACATTTGAATAGTGGGTTTTGCATGAGGAGTAGGATACTGCTTTTTCTCTGTGATAGCTTCCTTGCTGAACCTGCTTTCTGTTTTTTCTAATTGCTTAGTTCAAACCTCATGCATTTTTCTCTACCCCTTTATCTTCCTAAAACTACTTTGGTCTGCTGTTTCCCTTCATATGTCCCTCACTGAAGATATATTATGGTCAGATTTATTCTGATTTTTGTCTCATCCCATATTGATTAAAGAGGGTGTTATATCACCTTCATATTCAATTGCTCAATTGCTCTAATTCTTTGTGCCTGTTCTTTATTGCATGTTGCCTGATCCAGTAATCTGCAAGTTCCCTTTGGTGAGAGAAACCTACTATTCAAATGCACAGTAGGTGGGACCTATGACCTAAGGGAAAGGTTTAAACCTTCAGCTAGCACACTTATGGAATGCCTGAGTCCTTGCTCTCCTCGCCTTAGCTTTTCCAACTTCCAGTTCCAGAATGTTCATGATATTCTATCAAAATTTCCAACAAGTGTATATAATGTGTATAACAAATAGTATTTTAGCTACTTATGCTGAAAGATTGTCTAGGTTTTAAGTGGTATTTGTTTTCGCTTAAGCCTCCCCGCCACTGGTCAAAATTATAGAGATTTAGAATGGAGACTAAAACTGTCATTAGTGACTGTTTTAGTAGGTTAGGGCTGCTATTACAAAGTACCATAGACTGGGTGGCTTATCAACAGCAGAAATGTATTTCTCAGTTCTGGAGGCTGGAAGTCTGAGGTCAGCATGCTAGTATGGTCAGGTTCTGGTAAGGACCCTGTCTCAGGTTGCGGACTGCTTCTTGTATCATCACCTGGTGGAAAGAGAATAAGCTAGTTCTCTGACCTCCTTTTAAAAGGGCAGTAATCCTATTAATGAGGGCTCCACTCTCATGAACTAGTAACTCCTGAAAGTTCCCACCTCCAAATATCAAATTGAGTGTTAGATTTCAACACAAAAATTTGGGGGGGTGGGGACCATAAACATTCAGCAGTGACCTATGTTGTATATCATGAAATAGAGTTTTATATGATTATGTATTAAAGCTTATTTAGCTTGCGCTGTTAAAACTATGCTTTTCTGTGTTTGCTCACATTTAGGTTTCTATTTTAAATTTCTAAAAGTTTTATTTTTTCAAATTTCTAAAACACTATAAATGCTACTTAAATTTTAAAAATAAAGTCTAGGTCAGGACATTATTTTCTGCTACATATTTTTTCAGTGGTGTTGAACTGTTTTAGTATGAGTTGTAGTCTGATAATATTTTACATTAGAGGTTTATGTAAGAATGATCATTGAAAATTTTTTTTAATTATTTAGTAGAGTACAATATCAGATTGGCTTTATTATCAGAGTCACTGCAGATAATCTGAACATAAGTGAAAAAAGCCACCAAGTAGCCAAGGTAAAAGCTATGTACTGAAAAGTTGTATGTTTAACTTAAATATGAGAGACTTATTTATTTTAGAGACAGGATCTTGCTGTGTTGCCCAGGCTGGTTTCAGATCCTAGGCTCAAGCAAACCTCCTGCCTTAGCCTCCCAAAGTGCTGGGATTACAGGTGTGAGCCACCACACCCAACTGAGTTTTTAAGTGAGATTCTGTTAATACTTACTCTCTATTTTCTAAGAAATATATATTTTTCCCGTTTCAAAAACAGTACATATCTATAATGTGGAAAAATATAGTAAATTGATAAGTAAAATTAAAAGGCAATGAACTATATTCCCATCATTCAAAGACAGTCACTTTGTAAATTTTTTTGTATTTCTAATTGTTTCTGTTCATATTTTCCCCTCATGCTTGTGATATATTTTATGTCTAATTTTACATCATGTTCTTTGCTTAACATATTATCATAAAGCATTTTTCTCTAATTGTATTTTTGTGACCATTGACTTGCTGCATTCTAATGACTTTTATATCTGTGTCTGTTTTCCAAGCCCATATTAGAAAGGCACGCATAGTGCAGCAGTTGCAAGCAGGCAGTCATTTTACTGAGATAGACATACCACCTAATAGCAAAGGAAAAGACTGGAAATTGAGACCAGAATACAAAGTGTAGTAGCTGGGAACCATAGCATATGGAATCAAACTGTATATGCAGCACTGACTGCTAAAGAAAATTGTGAAACTGTACTTCTGGATTTTACTTGGAATCTATGATCACAGACCTTAGATGGCTGCTTTATACTGCCTGACAGAGTTTGTATGCTGTACTTCTCAGACAACGTTTTCAACCTAAATCCTTTCTCTCGAAAACTTAAGCATCCCTACCTCAGCCTTACCCTAAGCTCTTGAAACCAGAGCCCATCACTCTCATCTGTATACTACCAAACCACAACTCTGGTTAAATGTGCAGCCCGTCTTCTTTATCTTTAAATTTGTAAAATATATTTTATCACCTGCTCCATTTCAGTTGGATTATTCCTGTTACCACACACACTTTTTTTAAAAAAAAGTTCTCCCATTTAAAGTAACAACAACAAATAAAGAAGTCACAGCTCTACCTCTCTCCTCCTTAAAAAACGAAGCCCCTCCATATCCATTTCTTGGTTTTTGGCCATTGCTTTATTTCCCTTTGTAGCCAAATTTGTTCATATGTTGTCTACATAAACTTTACTTTTTCACTTTCTCAGTAACTAGTGTTACACTATCTTTTAGTTCCTTTTTAGTTGGTTTTATTAATCCCTATGGATTTAGATATCACAATTATATTATCACCTCAAATTATCTCTGAACTACAGATTCTAATATGCAGTTGCCCTCTTGTCATTTTTACTTGATGTCTCATGGGTACTTAAAACTCAGCATTTTTAAGTTCGTGATTTCTTCCTGATCTCTTCCATATCAGAAAATGTACCATCATCTTCAAATCAGAAATGTAGATATTATCCTGTATTACTTACTTTTGTTCACTCTCTACCTTTAGTCCATCAGCAAGACCTGTTGATTCACTGCCCTTGTCTCCTTCTAATTAACAGAACAATGAAAGGGATCTTAAAATGTGAATCGAATTATTTATCTACATTGCTTTGAGACCATTATTTAGCGTAAAATCTAAAGTCCATACTATGACCTATTAGCCTTTGCATGATCTGTTCCCATCTTACCTCTTCAGCCCCCTCTTATGTTTCTCCTTGAAGCTCTTGCCTCATTGGCTTTTAGTTACTGCAGTGTCTTATGTTCTTTCATGTCTCTGTGCTTTTGGACTTGGTGTTCTCTGCCAGGAATGCTCTTCCTCTGTTTTCTCATTCTTAAGGTTGCTGGTTAAATGTCTCAGAGAAGTTTGTCCTCACCTAATATCTAAGGCTGTCTCTCACATTTTCACCACTTGTTTCATTCTTTCATGTGGGATTAAAATTTATTTTTCACTATTTAATTGATTAAATTTTACCCCCCAACTGGAATATAACCATCAAAAAGGCAAGGGCTTTGGCTTTAATTGGTTGTGATTATATCTCCTCTGCCTAGCAGAGTATCTGAATACAGAAAATTCTCCCTAAGTGACTGATAAATGAATGAATGGGTAGGTGAGTTACAGACTAGAAGTGACCCTAAAAGTATCACGCATCCTTAGATTCCAACTTTGAACAATAATTCTCACTAATAACGATAACCCTGAGTTATCCCATAGGAAATGTAATAAATCTAAGCCATTTTAGAGAAATGAGTTTACAAAATAAGATTTAACAAGCATGAGTATATTTAAAAAGAAAATGTGTCTTAAGGCTGGGCGCGGTGGCTCACACCTGTAATCCCAGCACTTTGGGAGGCCAAGGCGGGCAGATCACGAGGTCAGGAGATTGAGACCATTCTGGCTAATATGGTGAAACCCCATCTCTACTAAAAAT
The DNA here is from genome assembly GCF_037993035.2 of Macaca fascicularis. Lineage (NCBI taxonomy): Eukaryota > Metazoa > Chordata > Mammalia > Primates > Cercopithecidae > Macaca > Macaca fascicularis. The sequence continues at coordinate 92,253,184 of NC_088380.1, read as the reverse complement.
ACAAAACATTAGCCGGGCGTGGTGGTGGGCGCCTGCAGTCCCAGCCACTCGGGAGGCTGAGGCAGGAGAATGGCATGAACCTGGAAGGCAGAGCTTGCAGTGAGCCGAGATCGCGCCACTGTACTCCAGCATGGGCAACAGAGCGAGACTCTGTCTCAAAAAAAAAAAAGGTAGAGAATGTGTCTTAAAATATTTCATTACTATAGGGCTCTAAATAAAACCTAATTTTTCCTATGCTGAGAGTTCTTTCACTAATTACTATTTCTCAGAGCTGAACAACTGATTTTAATCTTTATACATGAGTTATTCTGGATCATGTTCTTTTATATGAGTTATTTCTTATAAGTGTTCTTCTCAATGTTATGCACTCATCCTCATTATTTGGGGATTTTGTTTTGGGATTTGCCTACTTGCTAAAATGTATTTGTAATTCCAAAATCAGTGTTTTTGTGGTCATTCATGGACATAGACGGTGATGAAAAATTTGAGTGGTCTGTACGTGCATGCTCCTGCTTGAGGTCTAACAAGGCAACAGTCTGCCTTATTGTTTTGGCTGTCATACTGTAAACAAATCTCTTTTTTATGATCTGTTTAGGGCCACATTTTTTTTACAATTTTGCTTTTCATTGGTGATCTTGCTGTTTAAAATGACCCCCAAGCATAGTGCTGGTGGTAGTGTTTAGTATTCCTAAGCACAAGAAGGCTGCCTTATGGAAAAAAATTGCTGGAATGACGCACAGAACTCAAAACAAATGCTATACTTAATGATTACTAGTATTAGATAAGCTTTGTTCAGGGATGAATTATGCTTTTGGCTGTGAATTCAATGTTAGCGAATCAATGATATATATTAAATAAGATATATTTAAACAGAAACACACATAAAACAAGCTTGGGTATTGATCAGTTTATGAAAATGTTATGACCGGAAGCTCACAGGAACCTAACCCTGTATTTGCCCTAGGAGCAATGGTTCAGTGTTTGTGGCGACTTTATAAAACATAACTACCACGAATAATGAGAATCAATTCTGTAAGTTAAAATTCTGGACTTCAGTATAAATTCAGAAAGTGCCTCCTTACCTGTCTATTGTAATTTAGGGACTTTTAGATTGGGATATATATATTTTTTATCTTAAATTCATTAAGCAAAGAACTGAATTCATTTTGGTTCAGTTATCCTTTTTGAGCACTTACTATATGCCAATAACTACTAGCTTTGAAGTATACAAAAAGCAAGAAAGCCATAAAATCTTTTATCCAAGAATCTTTCACTTAGGGTAACATTCTATTTTAATTTTAATCCAACTTATCTGAAACCACCTGGATATGCTACGCTTGTATTCTGACAGTAATTACCTGGAGTTAGTACAAATCCCACAGGTTAAAGGCCAAGTTCTCCATAAGACTGCCCCTACTTCAGATACCAGCCTCAAGTTTTCAGGGTACCCAGGCCACCTGCACTTCTGACTTATTAATAGGTTACAAATCTGAGGATTCCCATGATCCCCTCAGGTCCAGTAATCTGCTAGAATGATTCATAGAACTTAGGAAACTGCTTTATCTATTATTACAGCTTTATTTAAAGGAAGCACATAGGGTTAGGTCTGGGAAAGAGCAGAGTTTCCATGCCCTTTCTTTCCCTCTGGAGTCTGAGGATGTCACCCTCTGGGCATATCAATGTGTTAACCAACAGGAAGTTCCTCTGAGCTTTGATGTCCAGAGTTTTTTTGAGTTTCATTATATAGGTACAATTTTAAGTCATTGATACAGAATTGATTTCAATGATCCAACTCAATTTCCAGGACCCATCCCTGGAGGTCAAGTTCCTGAAAGTCCTGACCCTCTAATCTTGTGCTTGGTGTTTCTGATAATCAGCTCCATCCTGCAGCTATCTGGGGCCCGCCTTGACCTACCTCATTAGCATAACAGAGATACTTCTACCACTCTTGTATTTATAAGGACTTTTAAAACTCTGTGTCAAGAACTGGGGACAAAGAGCAGATGTATTTTTTTTATTATACCACAAGAAGACTGCTTGTAAACACTAAGAGATAAATTAAGAGTTTGCCAAGTAGGGAAATAGGTGTTTACAAGGAGAGAAGAATATATGCAGAAAGCACCAAGGGATGAAAGAATTTGTGAGGAAGAAAGTGTCACTTCGTCAAGCCAGAAAGTGTCACCTTCAAATGAAAATGGTTGAAGGTGAACCTGGAAAAGTAGGCATCGGTCAGATCATGAAAGGCTGTAGAAGCAAGAGATAATGCATGACTCCCATGCAGATGTGGGCCTTGTAATATATGTTTTAATGGAAAATTTCAAGTATGCAAGGAGTAGATACAATGATGAATTCCTGTGTACTCATCACAGTTAATAGCTGGTGGCCAAACTTGTTTCATCTGTACTTACCCCACTTTACATTTCAGTGTATGTATCAAAAATAATGAGTTTTTTAAAATTACCACAATCTCATTATCGTACCTAAACTTTTTTAATAATAATTTTTTAATATCATCAAATATTCAGTCAGTACTCAGATTGCCAATTCTACAGTTGTTGGGTTTTTTGTGTGTTTTTTTGTTTTTGTTTTTGTTTGAGATAGGGTCTTACTTTGTTGCCCAGAGTGGAGGGCGGGGGCACAATGATGGCTCATTGCAACCTTGACCTCTCAGGCTCAAGCAGTCCTCCTACCTCATCCTCTCCCCCGACCACAGGTGCATGCCACCAGGCCTGGCTAATTTTTTAATGTTTTATAGAAGTAGGGTCTCACTGTGTTGCCCAGGTTGGTCTCAAACTCCTGGCTTCAGACAATCCTGCAGCCTTCTAAAGTTCTGGAATTACCAGTATGAGCCACCATGCCTGGCCTGCAGTGTTCTTAAAACAGCAAATCAAAGAGACCGTGTGCCATGACTAATGTTTGTAATCCCAGCATTTTGGAAAGCTGAGGAGGGAGGATCCTTTGAAGCAAGGAGTTTGCAACTCCTCTGGGCAACCAAGTGAGTCCCTATCTCTATTTGGGGGGGGGGGGGTGGGTAACAGCAATTGGGAAATTTCAAATTTAAAAATTCTAGATTTTTGTAATTGAAGAATTGGGGGGGGTCTAGCATACTAGATGGATTTCTTCCTGTATAATAGGGCCTTTGTCAAAGTTTTTGCCTAGCTGCCTTATTCATTGCTTTTCTCTGTGAGGAGCCTTGGAAGTGATTTAAACAGACATGGGTCTTGATAAGATTTGTATTATGGAAAATAAGTAAAGGTGGTCCACCTTTCTATAAGGTGAAAAAACAAGAAAACAATAACTAGAGGTAAGCTCAGATGGATTTGATGAGTAATGTGTCCACAGGAAGGCAGGGAGGATACCAGTGAGAGAATTTTGCAGTAGTCAGATGTTCAGAGGAAGATACACTGAAGTAAGGTCTCTGCAGTAGGGCAGAGTTTAGAATTTTAAGAGATGAGGAACAGAATTAATAATAACATGTGGAGAGAGCACATTGAAAATAAGATATAAATATCAAATTTAAGTGATTGGTAGATAGTTGGTACGACTAGGCAAGCCATGAAATTCAGGATGAGCCACTTGGTGCTTGGGAGGGAATAACTGTTTAGTTTGGATCTTGAGTATTCACTTCAGATTAAAGTATTTTGACTGTGGTAGAGAGGAATACAACCAGTTGTTGGATCCTTACCTGAGGAAGGTTAGATATAGCTAAAAGTAAAGTGTTTTGTAATACAATGATTTTCTCTAATTATTCTACACGTAAAGTTTGAGAATTCTCGAACTAAATTAAAAAAGCAAAAGAAAGGAAAGACTACCTGTAAACATGAGAGTTCATTCAAACAACTCTCTTTTTAAGATAATTCTCAGTTCCTTCAAATGAGGGATTAGTAGAGAATTAATGTGCTCCTGCCCATTTGGCTACAGACTTCACTTCATTTACTTTTAATAATAAGCTTGTATAATCTTAATATGTATTAATACATTGTCATTTGTAAGAAATATAAATACAAATGGCATTGCTGGACCTGGCATCTAGTAAGTGGTTGGTAAGTGTCTGCTGGATGTTTATCTAAACCCTTTTAAAGTTTAAGAGGTAGTATTTGTTTCAGATTACAGTTTTCACCTGATATTTCTCGACAGTGTCTTCACAAATATGAAACTTAATAAATATAGGATAAAGAATAATTCTGGTGATTTTAAGCGCTTTATTTAAAAGGATTCTTTTTTTGCTTAGTTTGAGGTGGTATCAACATCCTACAGAAGAAGAATTAAGAATTCTTGCAGGGAAACAGCAAAAAGGGAAAAGCAAAAAAGATAGGTAAGTTATACTGAGCTTGTAAAGTGTTAAATATTTAACACAATTTATATAAATATATTTTATGCTTTGAGTAAAGAAACATACCACTTATGTTGTAAGTAGTTGATAAATTTGAGATCAAAACCCATGAAAATCTAATCTGTAGTAATATATACACACAAAATAGTGATTATTTTACTCAAGAATGGTTAACTTTATTCTTTATTTAAATCATGAAAACAATATAGCCATCATACTAAAGAAAATGTAGTTGGGATTGATTGGGGAGAGACTTATAACCCGTATCTTTATCCTACAATTCATCAAAGATGTCAGTTGGTTTGGGTTATTTTCCAGTTTTTGCTGCTACTGTGTATTATGACATTGGGGAAATTAACCTGCTCTTGGCCTCAGTTTCCTCATTTTAAAATTAAAAGGGATGGACAATATAACTATGTAGGTGCCATCAGCTCTTGAATGTTCTTTTCATGTTTAAAGTTTATGAAGACAACTGCCTACTAATAAACCTCACAGAACAGACCATAGTAGCCTCATCTGTGAGATGGAAAGAGTAAACAAAACAATGTTTTGAATAATCCTTCCAACTTTAAAATTTTATATCTCTATTTAAATAGAATTCTTAGGGAGAGTGCATATTAATTACCTCTCTGAATGGACCGTAGTTTTCTCAACTGGGGATCCAAGAGGACGTCTTAGGTCCCCTGTGACTCTGAAATCATGATTGATTGACAACAAATTATAACCATGTTTCTCATGTATATCATAAAAATGCTAACCTAGCCTAATACATTTATAGAAGCTAAAAAATAATTAAACATTAATGATTATTTGGCATGAAATTGGAAATTTGAAAAGACTGTCTTTTTTAATCTTACTACCATCCTTTTTCACTTATCATTACAAATATACCTGGAAGCTCATTGGAATATTAATAGTAAACCTTCCTTCTTTTTAGTCCAGTAGTTAAGTTCTTTAATAAAATAGTCCTTCCTAACATTATAGTTTCCAGAGCACTTTTATACACAGTTCTACTTAATCCACAAAAAAAACCAAGAGTGTTAGCTAATAATTTAATTTACTCTTTATTAATGAGAAGCTATTGATCAGAGATATTAAATGAGTTGCCCAAGTTCACATAACTAGTAAGGTTATGTACTGGTAACCAGGATTTGAATCCAGGTTAGTTTTTAGTTTCTGTTTCTTTTTAACTATTCCACTTCCACCTGTTTATAGCTACCATGTTCAACATTTATAAAATTTAGTTATGTAGAAAGAGTCTCACTCTGTCAGTCAGGCCAAAGTGCAGTGGCAGAATTCTGGCTCATCGTGGCTTCAACCTCCTAGGCTCAAATGATCTTCCCACCTCAGCCTCCCAAGTAGCTGGGACCAGATGCATGCAACACCATGCCCAGCTAGTTTTTTAAAAAAAAATTTGTAGACACAGGGTCTCCTAGTGTTACCCAGGCTGGTCTCCCTGAGATTAAGCAGTCCTCCCGCCTCGATCTTCCTGGCCTCTCAAAGTGTTGGATTACAGGTGTGAGCCACTGCACCTGGCCTGAATCCTTATTATAATGCCTTGTAATGAATAATTATGTTCTAGAGTAATTTTTAATAGGTTGAACATGCCTTATAGTTACAAAAAGATACATTAACGTTGCTGTCTTATTCCTAGTAACAAGAATTATTTTTTGGTTTATTGACATGAAATTATTTTTTCCTGAGGCTTCCCAGTTTTTTATTCAAGGATAAATGCAAAGTTGTTTTTCAGTATTGAGATTAATAGTATTAAAACTTAGTTGAAGCTGGCCATGGGGGTGTGTACCTGTAGTCCCAGCTACTCAGAGGCTGAAGCAGGAAAATTGTTTGAGCCCAGGAATTTTGAGTCCAGCCTGGGCAACTGTGTGTCTAAAGAAATACATAAAATAATAAATTGAAACCTTAGTTTATTACTTTCTATATGTTTGTCTTTAAAAATTAAATTTGGAAATCATACAGATACACCAGAAGAATTTGTTTTCCTTCATTTGTGATTTTTAGTAAAAACTATTGCAAGTTAGTCTTTCATGTTTCTGAATTTCTCATACACATAAATCTTAATATAATTCTTCAACTCTGATTTGCATATGGTTCCGGGTCTGTTTATATGTATGTACGTGTGTGTGTTTATACACGTCACTTCAAGGAGAAGTGCACTTTGTCTTCATTTGCATTTACTCTTGTGCTTAAAGAAAAAAGAGAGTAGGAGAAATGGGTGTGAAATGCTAAGCTAGAAAAAAAGGTTTTGTTGCAGTAACTAATTTAGGTAATTATTTCCCTGGTAATCTGTATATTCACATAATAATTTACATTCAAATTTTATAGTACCCTTTTTAAAACTACCTTTGAGTACCTTACATCCTTATTGATGAAATATTAGGAATTCTGCCTTTACACTGTGAAATTTAAAACTTCATTTGTAATTAGTTTGAAACAAGCACTTGGATAACAGTGTAGGTAACTTGTTTTTTGTGTCACTTGTCTGATTTTTATAGGAAATATAATGGTCACATTGAAAGTAAGCCATTAACCATTCCAAAGGATATTGACCTTCATCTAGAAACAAAATCAGTTACAGAAGTGGATACTTTAGGTAAGGGAAATCTTGGTAAAATGTTCTATGAATCTCAGTTTTATATTATGGCAGTGAAAGTACTTTCATTTTAATCATTAAGTCCATTATACAGAATAAGGAATCTTTCTAAGAACTTAGATGCTCAAATGACTTCATTTGAATTGAATTTCTTTTTTTGTTCACCTAACTTGTATTATTTTTCCTATTTTCGGAAGAGGCTAACTTACACAAGTTTATTATGCAGTTTCTGTTTATTAGATTGAGATCACAGTCAATTTTTATTATCTAGAATTCTAGACTTCCTTTTACTCTTTGTTTCAGCCTGCCCTTTTCTAATGTGGCTTGCAAAACTGCATTTGAAATGTCTGGCCATGAGCAGCCCAGGGGTTGGGGTGCCTACTTTTATGCAGTTGAAAAATCGAATACAACTTTTTACTGCTCATGAACCTAATTACTAACAGCCTACTCCTGACCAGAATATTTACCAATAACATAAAAAATCAACACATATTTTTTGTGTTATATGTATTATATACTGTATTATAACAATAAAGTAAGCTAGAGAAAAGAAAATGTTATTAAGAAAATCATAAGGGAGAAAAAATATATTTCCTCTTAAGTGGAAGTGGATCATCATAAAAGTCTTCATCACTGTGATATTCACTTTCAGTAGGCCGAGGAGGAGAAGGAAGAGGAGGGGTTGGTCTTGCTGGTCAGAGGTGGCAGAGGTGGAAGAGAATCTGCATATAAGTAGATGTGCACAGTTCAAACTGTATTGTTCAAGGGTCAACTGTATTTCTATTGATTTACCCATATTTAGAGTAATTCAATTTTATTCTCACATATATTAGAAAGGAAAATGGTTTTAGAATAATGAACTGAATTAGAAATCAGAAAAATTTACTTATCCAGGATTTACTTTCATCCATTTGTTATTTCCAAATAGGTCATTTAGTTTTCCTCCTATAAATTATAGAACTGTAGTGTCTCAATTATTGTAATTATATAATGACTGTGATGATTCTAGTTTAAAATGATATGAATATGAAATTATTTGAATCTTAGAAGGAAGAGGCATCTAAGGTGATATAATTTAAAACACTGGTTTTTAAACTTTGGGATATATCAAAATCACTTGATGAGTTCTTTGAAATGGATTCTCTACTCCCATCCTTGAAGATTCAGTAAATGTAGAGTAGGTTTTGGGAATTTACATTTTTAAAAGTGCTCCAAGTGATTTTGATTTTTGACTAGGTTTGAGAACCACTGGTTTATGTGATAAATGAAATGATGCGTGTTTTTTAAAAATAATTCTGATAATGTCAAATAAGGTGTCATTATGTAATTTGACCCTTCTTGGGTTAAATCATACCACCATCAAAAAATCTTAAGAGGTCTAGCATCTCAAATAGTATTATTTTATGATACAAGGTGGCTTCAAAATACGTGAAGGTTTATTATTACATCTGTAAAGGTTGTATGTGTATGTAAAGCATGTCCTAGAACTAAAAAATATCAGTGAAGAGCAATATAAATCACTTGTCTAATATCATTTAGACTCTTTTTTTTTTTTTTTTTGAGACGGATTGCTCTGTCACCCAGGCTGGAGTGCAGTGGTGTGATCTCGGCTCACTGCAAGCTGCACCTCCCAGGTTTATGCCATTCTCCTGCCTCAGCCTCCCGAGTAGCTGGGACTACAGGTGCCCGCCACCACGCCCAGCTAATTTTTTTGTATTTTTTAGTGGAGACGGGGTTTCACCATGTTAGCCAGGATGGTCTCAATCTCCTGACCTCGTGATCTGCCCACCTCAGCCTCTCAAAGTGCTAGGATTACAGGCGTGAGCCACCGCGCCGGACCCATTTAGACTTTTAAGACTGGTTATGTCTTCCTCTTTTTTCTTTTTAACTATTTTACATTCAACATTTAAAACATTTAAAGGCACTTTGACTTTTTGATTAGTAGTTGTCACATATGTTTCACTACTCCTAAATGTGCTTACTTGTATAAAATGTTCATAGATACGTATAAGTACAATAATATATAAACGTTCTTCCTGATTTTTAGTAGTTTTGACATTTTTACAAATAATGTTTATTGAATAATTTGTCAGCTAGCTTTAATAAGATCTTAAAATTGTTGAGTATCAGACATTGTTACAATATTTTACTTGTATTACCCCATCCTCACAATTCTGAAGTAGGTAACTGTTATCAGTTTTTGTTTTTGTTTTTTTAATTCATTAGGAAGAAGAGTTAAATAACTTGGACAGGGTTACACACTGAATGTGGTACAGCCACTCAATGAGAACTAGGCTATTTTAATGAACTTAAAAAAAAAAAAAAAAAAAAGAATTTAGGGTATTGTAGCTTTAGCATGTAGTTTATGGAGTATTTGGTTTCACTTTTAGGATTTTTAGAACTAGTCGCAAATGATACTCGTTTATCAACTGGTCATGTAATATCAAGAGCATTTCCAGTTAACCAGAATAGCAGGGAGATGTTCATATATGTTTGTAAGTTTTCTTAGTCATTTGTGAATGCATGTTGTATATGTGTGTTTAGGTGAAAGTACAGGGTTTTCTGTCTTCTTTTGACTTCAATATTTTATTAAAAGGCATATATATAATTGTATTATTGATTACACAAAGAATGTAACATGAGTTAAATAGCCAAGAATATATATAATTTGTACTTTCATGGAATGTATATATTATTGATGTCTCAATAATTATCATAAAAGTCTATCTTAATTTGTATTAACTATGTATTATAAGAACCTCTTAAAGAACATTAGAACTTTTGAATGTCACTTCACTGTTTGCTATGAGTGAGTTCCATGGAGGAAGTCCCTATGAGTATGGGTAGGTTTGGAGAATTAGAATGCTTACTTAAATTATTGATAATAAAACTGAAAACTTTAAATGGATTTTGGTCTGTCCTTTCCATCCACTTCCCGACCTCCTTCCAGATAGAAAGCTCAGTATGGGTGATTTTTTTTTTTTTTCTTAGCAGGAGGAAGGGATTGAGGGTAAGCATCCTGTAACTGCATCAGAATCTTTCAGGCTTATGTTCAGAAGCTGTAGGTAAATCGCAATAGAAGACCTAAAGCAGGGCTGTGGTTCATGCCTGTAATAATCCCACCTCTTTTGGAGGCCGAGGTGGGAGGATGACTTGAGCCCAAGAGTTTGAGAACAGCCTGGGCAATATAGTGAAACCATATCTGTACAAAAAATTTAAAAATTCGCCAAGTTTGATGGTGTGCATCTGTAGTCTCAGCTACTAGGAAAGCTGAGGTGGGAAGATTGTTTGAGCCCCAGAAGCTGAAGCTTCAGTGAGCTATGATCACACCGCTGCACTCTCAGAAAACCTAAAGCAGTTAACCTAAAAGTTAAAGTACATTGAAGTAGATTAAGAGTGTTACAATAACTTGATGCAAATTTAAATATCATAAAAGGATTTTGAATTATCAAAATTTTATGTTCATCTTATAGAAATGGTATAAAATTTGGTTAGTTTTGATACTACTTTTAATAGGTCTTACTGTATGTGATATTTTCTAAATACTTTTTCTATAAGAATGTTGTATTTTCAAGTGTAATTGTATTATATTTTATCACTAAAAACTGTCCAAAGCAATGCAGATCATTTTATTATGTGCCATAAGAACATCTGAATTGATGGTTATGTACGTGATTTACTTCCACATTTTTAGGAGGCCTTCTAAAAAATGATGTTGATGTTTTGGACTACACTCTGGTAGAAGTAAACCAGAATACCTATGCCAACTGAGATGCAAAGGGTGATGGAATTATATTTACTTTCAAAGAATGTTAATTTCAATGTAAACTCTTAAGAATGGAATAGTTTGTTGAAAGGGTATGGTTTTATGGAAGATTAACAGACATTTTATAAACTTTTCTTGCAGAACAAAATAGGGTATAAGAGTTATATTTAGTTCATTATTTTTCTTGAGACAGAGTCTTGCTCTGTCATTCAGGTTGGAGTGCCGTGGCGTGAACTCAGCTCACTGCAACCTCCGCCTCCCAGGTTCAAGCTCTTCTACCTCGGCCTCCCAAGTAGCTGGGACTACAGGTGCCTGCCACAACGCCCAGCTAATTTTTGTATTTTTGGTAAAAACGGGGCTTTGCCGTGTTGGCCAGGCTAGTTTCGAACTCCTGACCTCAGGTGATCTGCCTGCATTGGCCTCCCAAAGTGCTGGGATTACCAGCGTGAGCCACCGCGTCCGGCCTTATTATTTTAATCTGTAGTATTTCATAGAATTACTAGTTTACAATTAGTACAGCCAATAATTGTAACATAAAGTTTAACTCTTACTTCACAGAAAGTGAACAGTATAACTAAATTGTTGTGTTCCAGACTAAGTTGTTTTCTGAAGTGAAGGTATTTAAAATAAAACACTTATAATTTCTGTAAAAAATAGCTAATGAGTTAATACCAATAAATTTGCAATCATACTTTACCAACAACTTAAATAACTTTGGTAATCTTTTAAGGTTTATTTTAATTTGTGAGGTATTAAAATTTAGTTTTGGATGCTAACATCCTCATTCTATTTCCTGCATTTTTAGATTCATATATTTGTAAATCTTACATTGCAAATGAACAAATAAAGTCTAGCATATTTTAATTATAAATAAGTCCTCATGAGTTATTTATGAAAATTTAAGTGAAACTTTTTTTTTTTTTCCCCAGCATTGCATTACTTTCCAGAATACCAGTGGCTGGTGGATTTCACAGTGGCTGCTACAGTTGTGTATCTAGTAACTGAAGTCTACTACAATTTTATGAAACCTACACAGGAAATGAATATCAGCTTAGTCTGGTGCCTGCTTGTTTTGTCTTTCGCAATGTATCCTTCAAAACATCATTAATATTAATTTATTTTGCAGATAACACCATTAGGTCTCATCTCTGATTTGAGAAAGATTTTATGTTATTAGATAACTTTTCTTTATTGAAATCTTTTTTATGTAATTGAAAATATTTTCAAAGTAATAGAGTTAAATAATTTAAAAAGCTAAATGTAAGAAAAATGCCAGTGCCCTGCTTTTCCTTTTTATCCAAGTCTAATGTCACAGAGACAGCCACGTTCACCCCTTTTAGGCATTTATTTTAGGAATTCCTTCCTTGTGTTTAAATATTATGTGATAATGGTACTATTTATATATTACTGCACCTTTCTCCCTCTTCTCTTTTCTTCCCTTCTTTCATTCTCCCAAAATAGTTAGAGATAACATTTTATTAAATTTATAGTCAGTTTTACCATGTTATGCCTATGAAAATATTATTTACAGCTGGACATTATAGTGTATTATTACTACTATAAATAATTTTTTATTTTTGTAATTGTGGAAACTATAAACTCTTCCACAGAATTGGTAGAACCTCAGTAGTTCAGATACTTCATTTGGTTTTTTTTTTTTTTCTCATAGAAATATCCTCCTGGAGCCCTCAGTTTTCTAAACTTCAGTATAACTAATATCCTGTGACTTTCTTCACTGTCTTCCAAAAATTCCCTCTACCCCTTTCTGGATCTCATGATTTCCTCTTCCTTGGTTTATTCTTTTTTTTTTTTTTTTTTTTTTTTTGCAGAGCACATTCTCCTATGGTGTCCTTAGAAAGGGTGCTAAAGTTTTATTTTTAAATCTTGCTTTCCTGGAATTATCTTTATTTTTCCCCTCATACTTGATTGATAGATTGGCTCAGTAGAAAATTCTAAGAAAGAAATAGGTTTGCTTGAGAATCTTGAAGTCTCTTGAGAAATTGGATGTCCTTTTGTTTTTCATATATACCTATCCTTCCCCTAGTACATACACCCTCTGGAAGCTTTTTCTTTTTATTCTTCTGGTTTCTGACGTTTTATCATTGATTGTGCTAAGTTCTAGATTTACCCTTTAAATCTGAAAACTCATGTCTTTTACTACTATTTTTGTTTTCTTATTTTTATTAAAATTAAATATGTTCCCTGCTCTTTTCTTTATTTCCGTCTCTCCAGCGGCAACTTCTTCTAGCTCTTCTCTGTTTGATGCTTACTTTTATATTTCCATGTACTTCCAAGGCTGTTCCTTGATTTTAGTTTTAAGCATAACTATTGCCATTTCAGTTTGGAAATAAGGATTAAGCACATATCTTTGGGCTGCCAGTTAACCACTGATCATTTTCTATTCATCTTCCACATATAGTAATGTCATGTTTTTAGAACAGTATTCAGTGTTTATGCCGTGATCATGTAAACACCACTCACAGATGAATAGTTAATTGCCTTAATGTATTCAGAAGTATCAAGTAATATGTCAATTTCATCTTGAATAGAGTTCCTCCTGGAGCCCTCAGATAAGCCCCAGTCTAGATTGGTTGACCTTCCCACCTGATGTGCACCTATTCCCCTGGTATCACTCATTATCATCTTCTTAGAGATTCTCTTTGCATCTCCCTCAAATTGGAGCTCTTTTTAAAGATACTCTATGTCTACCTCCTACTTGGTTTACTTTCTGATTTTGGTGGAGCATATTCTTCAGTATCATCTTCAAAAAGGTTGCATGGGAACTACATTTTTTGTGACCTTGCTGTTTTGAAAATATTTTACATTTTCCCTAAAAATTAATTTTTCCTTTGGCTGAGAATGTAATTCCATGCTGAAAATTATTCCCTTGATAATTTTGAAGGCATTATGTTTTTGTCTTTGAAGTTCCATTCTTACTCTTAAGAACTGAGCTGCCAATCCAATTTCTCATTTATTTTCTTTTTCTTTTGAGACAGGGTCTCACTGTGTTGCCTAGGCTGGAGTACAGTGGTGCAATCACATTCTCTGTTTATTTTTTGTAGAGGCAGGATCTCCCCAGCTTGCCCAAGCTGGTGTTAACTCCTGGCCTCAAGGCTTCTCCTGCCTTGGCCTTCCAGAGTGCTGAGATTACAGGTGTGATCTATTGCGCCCAGGAATCTGATTTTTTTATAAGTTCTGTTTTTTTCTTTGTGTTATCATTACCATCTTTTTTTAGCTAGCCACCTGGTGTGCTAAAATTTTATGATGATGTGCCATATTTAGGGTCTGTTTTCATCCCGTGTTGGGACTTTACCAGTCTATGAACTCATGTTCTTGAGTTCTAGAAAATTGTTTTGAATTATTTTATTCGTATCTACAGCCATACCACCCTGGACACACCCAATCTCGTCTGAATTATTTTATTGGTGATTTTTCTCTTCTCTATTTTCTCTCTTTCTGGAATGCTTATTATTCAGATATTCGATCTCCTAGACTGGTTTCCCAAGAGTGTTATCCTCTTTCTTGCATGTATATGTTTATGTTTATATTTTTATATTATTTGTTTTTCTGGGACATGTTCTTAACTTTCTTAACTTTTTATTGAGTTTATTATTTTGAATTTCTGCTATAATTTTTAATTTTCACAACCTCTTTTTCTTCTGTTCCACTGCCCCTTTGATGGAATTCTGCTCATTTTATGGTTACATTATCTTCCCGTGTCTGTTTAAGATATTAATGATAGATTTTGTTAAGGTTTTTTTCTTTTGTCTGCCTAGTATCTTTTTACTCTGAGTTGCTTTTGTTTGGTTGCTGTCTTTCACGTTGAAGGCTCTTAGAGAGCTCTAGTGACTGATGTTTGCCTGTCCGTAATTAAGTGTGAGACACTAAAAAACTGAATGGAAGCTCTGAGCACATGGTGAGGTAAGTTGCTGAATCATCTGGATAGGCCAGAGATTATCTTTTTACCCTCTCGAAAGCATAAATCTCCATACTTGCTTCAGATGTGGGCAGATTGAACTGGTTACTTTTAAAAAGTACTGATTTCATTAGTACTTATTTTTAATACCTCCTATTATTACCGCCTCCCCTCCCCCTGCCGCTGCCGCCACCACCACACACACATTCAGTAACCAGCACTTTCACCCTAGTGTAGAGAATTATTTGTCATCTAACCAATTTCCTTATCCTTTTGTGGAGTTTTGCAGTAAAAAGGCAGATTTCTTCTTGGCTGTCCGATTGAGCTTCTTCATTCTGTTGAGCCTGCTTTCTAGCTTCCACAATTTTTTTGCTTTTTCTCTTACTTTATTCATGTTTCTTAAAACCGGATTCCTTTACCATCATTTTGGTGGGATTTAGGAAGTGACAAAAAGTAACTGATTTGCTTAATCTGTCTTAAAGACTTTTTTTTTTTAGAGACATGGTCTTGCTCTGTTGCCCAGGCTGTAGTGCAGTGGTGTGGTCATAGTTCACTGCAGCCTCTAACTCCTGAGCTCAAATGTTTCTCCCACCCCAGCCCTCCGAGTAACTGAGAGTACAGGCACGTGCCATCACAACTGGCTAGGTCTGGGAAGTCTTAATAACTGCAGTACAGACTTTTAATCTTCCTGTTTTATCCATTCATCAACCCTGTGTTTGAAGGTACCTCGTATCTCCAGTACTTTTCCCAGGTTTCTGATGAACGAATTGGCTTTCTTCTTACTGAGTTCCTCCCCTTGCAGATCAAGTATAGCAGAGAAAGCTGAAACCTAATTGCTTTTCTCTATCCACTTAACATCTTCCAAAATTTTGTTGATTTCTTATTTATTTACTTACTTACTAATTTTTGTCTCTTTTTCTATTCTCTATTCTTGAGGTTTTTGACTTTTTTATGTGCCTTGCTGAGTTAGATTGTGACAATGAGCAGAGGAAATGCATGTCTTACGTCTTAATATTCAACCGGAGACTGTAGCACATCTTTTAAACTTGTTAAGTGGATACCATTTAAAATATGTGACATAATTTTACAGTTCATCACCAGCATACTACCCTTCCGTTGCCTCTTTTGGATTGATTTAGGTATAATTTAGACTAGGAGAGCCAGAAAAAAGTCTTAAGAGTCAATATCCACAAAGTATGTAGTATACTGGGTAGAAATACTAATCACGTGTGTTAGTTGAGAAACATCCTTAGATATCCAGTGTTACAGTAACTCTAAGAGCAGTTTTTAAATTCAAGCTCATAAAATATTCCTGTTTAATTCTGTGGTATTAAATATGTGAAAATAACAATCAGAATAAAGACCTATCCCTAGATATCAAGTCATATAAAACACATGAAAAATATTTTCCCATGATAATTAACACGAGCTGATTATATGTCATGTTACTTTTTTTATACTTCAGTGAGTTCTCATGTTCTCCAAAATACTGCCCTTTCTTTTTTTTCCCCCAGAGACAAGGTCTCACTCTATCGCCCAAGCTGTGGTGCAGTTGCACAGTCCTAACTCACCGTATCCTTGAGCTCCTGGGCTCAAGTAATCCTCCTGCCTCAGCCTCCAGAGTAGCTAGGACTACAGTTGCACCCAGCTAATTTTTGATTTTTATAGAGATGGGATCTCACTATGTTGTCCAGGCTAGTCTTAAACTCCTGGCCTCAAGCCATCCTCCTGCCTCAGCCTCCCAAAACACTGGGATTACAGGTATGAGTCTCTGTTCCCTGCCAGTATTGCTTATTATTGAATATTCTTTTCTTCACTTTCTTCATGGCTAACACCTATGTGGGAACACATATACTTGATTTGCAGTTTTATTTTAATGTGATTGAGCCCTTGATACATCCCTACCAGATAAGTTAGAAAAATATGCTTTTTAATAGCTATTCATATTGTTTATGTGAGTAAATTTTATGTTTCAGTTTACTCTCTAACGCCTAATAATGCGGGAGCAAAGGTCCCACACAGCCTTTAGCACTGGAACTGACTTTGCTTCGTTTTAAGTAATGCATTTGTGAAAGGCATCAAACAGTAACATCTCTGCAGGAATCCTGTAGCTGGCTGTCTCCCTATCCCAGAGAGGACAGAAAGTGCTGAAGAGCTTACAGGCCAAGCTACTTTCTGCCGGCTTTGATACTGCACAAAGAGGGTGGGGAAGGAGGCAGTAAAATTGTGTGTATGCTTGGGTATGTGATTTTTTGTTGTTGTTCAAACCTGTAGCATGTGATGAAGTTACCTACCACCTTTAAAGGCATATAGGAGACCAGAATTAAATTCCAGATATCCAGATTAACGCCAGAAAGAAATACGTTTACAGCCTATCTTTTATCTTTAGATAGGCTGGAATATAGCTGAAGTAACCCCTGTCTGTCTTCTCTTTGTTTTCTTATTGTATGTGCCTACTTATTAGTCAAACACATGTCTCCATTGATTACATAGGACAATAGCTTTGCTTAATTCCATAGTCATACATACTTCAGTTAATTCAGAAATTCTCTGCAGTTGTTACTGATGAAATGGTCTTTGTTAAAATGGTCCCTAAATTAAATGGTCCCCAAAATTAAAATGGTCCCCAAATTAGACACATAAAACTTTAAAAATCAGTTCACTTTAAGGAAGAAAATTAATTTCCATGATTTTTTTTTCTTTCCCTCATCACTTATATGTGACATACATAGGACAGCAAATTATGCTTTCTGCAGCATCTTAAAAGTTCTAAAAGCACAGGAATGACTTTTTAAAATTTGACACTAAAACCTTGAACCCTGAAACCTAGAACTGAGTCTTCTCTTGTCATCAGCTCTGCTTTCTGCTTCACCTGAGGTGTTCAGGCATCTCAGCCATCAGAGCTGCTTTGAATCTCACTCCTAAAGCCAAACTAATTCTCAGCTCTACTCTACTTTCTTTCTCATTTGTAATTCTAACCATTTTCTCTGACCAAGTCTGTGTGTTCCCCTTCCATTTATGCCAAGTTACATGTTATGGGGAAGGAAAAAGGTAAAGAAACCCTTGCAGTGAGGATGGAGTATTTCTATTAAGTGTCTTTCCTGTATGATGGCCCATGAAGTCTTAGAGTCACTGTAGAAATGTGTACTGATTTTATGGATATGAAGCATATCGTTTTCACTTATGAAAAAATGAAAAGTAAAAAGGTAAAAATGTGGCTTGCAAAGCCCGAGGTCCTTCGGTGGAAGTAAAACTTTAAAGAATGAAAATATTCTACAATGTATAGATTTTTTTTTCCCAAGAACCTTTCTTAGAAATAAGCTGTAGCACAGAGAGTAATACTGAGTCAATTATGTGAATTTGAGTGAGAAGAAAGCTATTCTACAAAGAGTGATAAAGCTTCTCAGTAGTCCTATTATATTTGGTTAAAGGCCTGGATCATTAGTCACATTTCCACAGTGCTTGTATTTTACAATGTGGAGGTTTAAGGTACAAAACCCTATTATGTATGTTTTCATGGCTACGTTAAAATTTTAATTTTCTTTCGTTGCCAGGCATACAAATTTTATGCAAAGCTAAAAACTGTGACTAGTTTAAGTTAAAATAAATTCTAAAGTTTTCTGGTTTAATATTCAGTTCTGTATGTAGATTTGTATATTAAAGGTCTACAAATGTTGCATTTATTTGCTGTGGGAAATAGACAACTACAACAAACTAGTACAACTTAGTCACCATTTCCAAATGCCTTCAAAGGCTCTAAGTTACTATATTCTTTTATTTACAAAAGTGTTCTGCTTTAGATTAATAAGGAAAAACAAAACATTTAATCCTGAAGTAAACTGTGTAAGATTTCAGTTCTAGTGAGAAAAAGAATGAAACTCAGAGTTATTGAATCTGAGCCAAGGTACTTGTTTTATGTTGAAAACTTGTATATGGCGTGTTATATCAAAGCCTGTTTGTTGTATGAACATGGAGATTTTTTCGTGACATTAATGCTGTCGTATTACTCAGATTTCAAGACAAAAAACTAGAATTAAATAGGGATTTGGGGTAATAGGACGTTATTTCTGTTTATTAATTTATAATTGAGTCTGACTTTGCTCTTTTAGCTGGAAAGTGATTTTTTTTTTTCTAAAACTAAAATTTTGTTCTGAAAATAAAAATTTTTCTGAAACTAAAAGATAGTTTTCTTTTGTATTTTAAATAAACGTTGTATATTATGCTTTTAGAAATTTTTGGCTATTATTTCTCTTTACAGTCTGGTTAGGTTGAGGCTGGCTCTAAGCTTTTTTTGTGGAATGGCGTTTTAAACATGCACGATACTTTTTTGCATATATCTAAGGGAATTTTAGGTTCTTTTTCTCTATAATTAAAGTAATGGAACTTGCATATCTAAGAAAGTATGAAAAATGTTTTAGTTTAAAACTATTTTTGTTAAAAAAAATTTTTTAACATTGGAAGATACAATCATATTATTTTTAAGACTTTTACTTAATAGGTCATTAGGATTAATGTACTTAGTTTTCAGTGTATATGTGTAATAAGTTCTTGGTATAGTTTGTAGGTTTCTTTGCAATGTAGAATGTGAAGTATAACGTATTTTTAGTATTTTAGTTGCCTTATGGAAAAACAAACATGGAAGATTTAATTGTTTGAATAGAAAAAAAATTAGGGATTTTATTTAGTACCAATGGTCAGAAAAACAATAGAATCTTTTTTCACAGAACAGAAAAACTCAGTTTGCATAAAAATCACTTAATTGAGTGGAAATATGTTCTGTTTTAAAGAGATAATCATAAATTTGTGAAAGTTTTTTGAGAAATCTCTGTGTTTATTCTTTAGGATACTATTTATCATTTTTGTGTATTAGCAACAAAATATTTCTTCTTGGAATATGGGTCTATTTCTTTTCTTCTCAAAAGAGCATTGATAAAATATCTTTGAACAATCTCGGGATGTTAGCGTATAGACAGTGTTTTCTTAATTTGAGAATTGGGCCTTTAAAGCAGTTTCTAAACTAAGTTGAAACATAATGGTACTTTTCTTTTTTTTTTTGAGATAGTCTCGCTCCGTCGCCCAGGCTGGAGTGAAGTCGTGATCTTGGCTTATTGCAGCCTCAGCCTCCTGGGTTCAAGTGAGTCTCGTGCCTCAGCCTCCTGGGTAGCTGGGACTATAGGCCACCACACCTGGCTAATTTTTTGTATTTTTAGTAGAGATGGTGTTTCACCACGTTGCCCAGGCTGGTCATGAATTCCTGAGCTCAGGCAATTTGCTCACCTCGACCTCCCAAGGTGCTAGGATTACAGGTGTGAGCCACTGGACCCGGCCCATAATAGTACTTTTATAAGTATATGTTATTTAAGTTGTTATTCTAAATCTGAGAGAAATTTGCCATTTTAGACCTAAAAATTGAACCTGTTTATCATTTGGAAGCTTATCTTCAGCTTGAAGGTAAACCTCCTGAGGAAATTGTACTACCTGTCCTTGACTTTTCTTTCCTATTACAATTTAGTGTTTTTATTTCTTGATTTGTTGAAATGTTTTGGTGGCGCTTTCTGTTAAAGCATGCATGTGGGGTAGGTAGCTATTTTTAGACTTTGCAGTTTTGAAAGTTAATTTTATACTCATTCTGTTGTTGGCATTTGGTTGGTTATAGAATTCTAGGTTATCTGTATTTTTCTTCATAATTTTGAAGGCATTGCTCCATTGTCCTCAACCTTGAAAAATGCTATTAAGAATTACTTATGGTGGGCCAGGCGCGGTGGCTCAAGCCTGTAATCCCCGCACTTTGGGAGGCCCAGACGGGTGGATCACGAGGTCAGGAGATCGAGACCATCCTGGCTAACACGGTGAAACCCCGTCTCTATTTTAAAAATACAAAAAACTAGCCGGGCGAGGTGGCGGGCGCCTGTAGTACCAGCTACTCGGGAGGCTGAGGCAGGAGAATGGCATAAACCTGGGAAGTGGAGCTTGCAGTGAGCTGAGATCCGGCCACTGCACTCCAGCCTGGGTGACAGAGCGAGACTCCGTCTCAAAAAAAAAAAAAAAAAGATTTACTTATGGTGATATTTAGTCTTTTGCATATACCTAATTTTGCTTTATTGTTCTTCTGAGGAAACTTTTACAGTTGTCTCTTGGTTGGTCTTGTTTCTGAAGGTTCATGATGATGTACCTCATGAGGATCTTTTTTACTTCTTTGTGGTGAGCTTTTGGTAGGCTCTTTAATTTGGAAACATCAAGTTTAGAAAATTTCTTTGATTATGTCTTTGAGAATTTCTTCTCTCTGTCCCTCCACTCCCATTTTCTTTCTCTGTCTCACATTTGTTAGTCAGATGTATGTTCTGGATTAACCTCTCATCAGCTTTTGTCTTTTTTTCTTTCTTTCTTTCTTTTTTTTTTTTTTTGATGGAATCTTGCTCTGTTACCAGGCTGGCGTGCAGTGGTGCGATCTTGGCTCACTGCAACGTCCATGTCCTGGATTCAAGCAATTCTCCTTCCTCAGCCTCCCGAGTTAGCTGGAATTACAGGCGCCCACCACCATGCCCGGCTAATTTTTGTATGTTCAGTAGAGACAGGATTTTGCCCTGTTGGCCAGGCTGGTCTTGAACTCCTAACCCCAGGTGATCTGCCCACCTTAGCCTCTCAAAGTGCTGGTATTACAGGTGTGAGCCACCATGCCTGGCCTTGTCTTACTTTTCATTTTGTCTTTTTGTTCTGCTTGATGGAACTTTTAATTTTTTTTTCTTGTTTTTCCTGTCCTGTTTCTTGTTGATGCCTAACCATTCCTTTTTCATAGCATCCTGCTCTTATTTCAAAGATGCATTTATCTTTGTCTAGCTTTATGAAATATACATATCCTATGTTTATAAATACCTAAATAAAAATGTGTGTATCTGTTTCTGTATATATAGTTATATATCTAAACTTCATTCTGCTGCCTTTATCATCTCTTTTTTTCTTGAAGTTACTTTTTTTCTGTTGCTGATTTTAGCTCTTTCTTTTTTTAAATAAGATGTGATGCTCTAATACAGATATTGCCTAACTATGACTTGCAGTATCTGGGTTGCAGCCTGTTTTTGTACAGCTCTTGAGCTAAGAATGGCTTTTTGACATTGTTAAAGTATTAGGGGAACAAAGTAGGCAGAAGAATATGCTACAGAGACTGCATATGGACCACAAAGCCTAAAGTATTTACTATCTGGTCTTTTATAGAATATGTTTTCCAATTCCTTTTTTAATGTCTGAGGATTCCTTTCATTTTTAAGAGATGGCCATTAAAAGCTGATTGGAAGCTCTGTATATAATTAGGGCTTGGTTAGTTTCACTAAGGAATACCTTGGTAATACTAAAGCCAGCTTTATTTTAGGTAGCCCAAAGTGTCATTGTTTATTGGTCTTTTCCTTGAGGCTTTTCAGTTTCTCTAGAGGAGAATCTCTTAATCTCCTGCCTGGAGTGTACAAACCTGCTACACATGTTTCCAAGGTGAGTACTACCTTTGAGTGTAGACTTTCACCTGATCATCCTGTTTTTGATGCAGTTGACTAAATCTGTACTCTCCTGTGCCTCAGGTTCAGTTTCTTCAGAGGCAAAAATCTTAGTCTTCTGCTGGAGTCAGAGTGGTCTGGCTGCATAGAAAGAAAATCAGTGGAGAGTTGTGAGCGCAGTTGCCACTTACATAGAAGTCAGTGCATACCACATCACTGCCTGTATACTTCTTAATCTTGTACCTCTTAAATTAAATTATCGAATTTTAAAGATTTAAACACAATCAGGAATGGTATCATTATCTGTTTGTATTGTATTGATCCATATGTTTTTGTATACATTCCCATAGTTTTGGTATTACATGTTAAATATTTAATTCAGTTATCTAGAAAACATTTAAGTTGTTGCTGAGAACTAGGATGATTTAATCTTTGATTTTCAAAATAACCCTGTGAGGTTGTGGATTGTGGTGGCGGCATTTTACAAATGAAGAAACTGAGACACGGAGAAATTAATTTTCATGTAGAAGATCACGTAGTTTAGTAAGAGTAGAACGAGGATTAAGCCAAACACTCTAGGTCTAGAGAATGCTTTCTTTACAACTTGGTCACACTATAGTTTAAAATAGTATATTGACTACATGGCAAGTGAATTATATTAGTAAGTGATACAATAAGTTCCAAAGAGGAAAAGAATGGCCTCAGCTGAGAAGGTAATGGTAAGTATCATGAAAGATGTGGAGGAGCTTTTGTTGAGTCTTGGATTAGGTAGGAGGAGGGAAGAGGGCAGTTCAGATGATAGATAATGATCGAAGACAGTGTAGTGATGACACTCAGGAGATGGTAAGTACACTATTCTGATTAAGGTGAAGATTTGGGGACTATGGAATGAAAACTTGAACATGTGGGTGTGGCCAGATCATAGTATTACATATGGGTTATTGGGAGATGGTGTTCTAATATGGAACTCAATAAATAATTTCGTTTTTAAGATTTATCCAGTATGCAATATGAAGTGAGGATGCAGTGATTATACCATTTTAGGCATTTGTGGTGTGGGACTGTAAAGCATTAGTGATAAGTGCAAGATCATGCTTCATGTCTGGATCAGGCTGCATATAATTTTGTTTTCCTTTAGTGTTGACATATTTTGTAATTTCAGTATTCTAGGATAACAAAGTGCAGTGGTAGGTGTAATTTTTGGGAAATTTTATTCTGATGATTTGGTACCACTTTTGGCCAAAGATACTATTTTGTTTTTCAGTGTAAGCAAAGAAGTTGGAAATTGTCTCCTTATAGATTCTAGTAAACATTTTCAGTAAAAATAAAGCAGTGTTTTTCAAACCTGGGTTTAAAGCATTTAGGCTATTAGAGATCATCGCTGTATCTTAAAAGCAATTCAGTTGTGGTTTTGCAGCTTGACTATATTCATCTTTCTTTGTCCTCTTCTAATATGTAAGCTCTTTGTTATAATGCCAAGAAAGAGATGGATGGACCTGTATTGTTTGATACAGGTTGAACATTACAGTCCAAAATCCAAAATGCTCCAAAATCTGAAACTTTTCCAGTACTGGCATGACACCAGAAGTAGAAAACTTTACACCTGGCCTCAAGTGAGAGATTGCAGTTAAAATGCAGTCAAAATTTTCTTCATGCATAAAATTATTAAATATATTGTATAAAATTACCTTCAGACTGTGTGTATAAGATATATATGAAAGGATTCTTTTGATGATGAGAATGTTTTAATTCTTTACTTCTGTCAGGGCGTTCTATTTTGAAAAGATTTTATGTGTTACTGCTATAAGTACCACATTGACTTAGGTGCTATGTACAGTTTTTTAGAGGCAATATAATCAATTGTTAAGTGCACAGATTCTAGATCCAGACTGTCTAGTTTTAAATCTCAACTTTCTCTAATCTAGCTGTGATTTTGAGGTTTTTACTTTTACCTCTCTGCCACAGTTGTTTTTTGTTGTTGTTGTCTGTTTGATTGTTTTCTGAGACAGAGTTTTACTCTTGTTGCCCAGGCTGGAGTGCAATGGTGCTATCTAGACTCACTGCAACTTCCATCTCCTGGATTCAAGCAATTCTCCTGCCTCAGCCTCCCGAGTAGCTGGGACTGCAGGCATGTGCCACCATGCCTGGCTAATTTTTGCATTTTAGGTAGAGATGGGGTTTCGCCATGTTTGCCAGGCTGGTCTCAAACTCCTGACTTCAGGCGATCTGCTCACCTAGACCTCCCAAAGTGTTGGGAGTTTATAGGCGTGAGCCAGTGCGCCTGGCCCACAGTTTGTTTTGTTTTGTTTTTTTAAGTTTTTTTAAATGTCTGTAAAGTAGCAATAATAATGTGGTTAATGTGAGAATTAAAAGTTAATTGGTATTGCCCGGCACATGGCAAGTACTAAATGATAGCTGTTATTTTCCATGCTTGACATAAAGTTTACGTAAAGGTTGCTTTTCTAGGTTTGTTTGCCAAGCACCTTATTTTGTTTGTTTTGCGATTTCAAGGAGAACAATTTGGTGTATAATGGAGATCTGAGTTCTAGCTTTGGGCCACGCACTGATTTAACCTTGATTAAATCAATTTGTGTGTGTGTCGGGATGGTTCAGATAAGATAATCTCTTCAGCCTATTTTAATAGATGAGCACGTTGAAACTTTGGCTGTGTTTGAATACTCAGTTGGAACTTGTTTTCTCTAAAGATTTTCGCTTAATACTAATGTGAAGTGGTGATCCCAGACATTTAGTTTTCATACTACAGATCAACAATAGCTACTAGTAAAATTCTCAAGTTTTAACTTGTTGAATTATTATGGATGATTCCTGTGTTATGTGTTTAATTATAAATGTAAACTGGTTTAACAGACATGCCTAATAAAGACAGTTCTCTAGAATAACCTCTACCCTGGCTTTTCATGTCACTGAGAACGTATTGCATAAAAATCTTGAAATAATCTTCTAGTAAAATTTGAGATAAACTAGAAATACATTCCCTAGCTATAACTTAGTATGTGGGTGCTCTTTTCCTTAATTTAAAAATGTTATAAACTCCACTTAGAAATAAATGTTGTAGCCAGATTTTATTGGAATCAAGTCCTATCAAGATCGTTGTGTATAGTTCCCATAAAGTTATTGTGGTTTTTCCTGAACTTTTCCTTCTGCAGCAAAGTTCTATTTTCATTAACTACACACTATTTTAAAGTAGAAGATGGTGGTGAAAGATCTGTTTGTGTCACCTTTGGATTTTTTTTCTTTGTCAAAGCAATGGC
Source organism: Macaca fascicularis (assembly GCF_037993035.2). Classification (NCBI taxonomy): domain Eukaryota; kingdom Metazoa; phylum Chordata; class Mammalia; order Primates; family Cercopithecidae; genus Macaca; species Macaca fascicularis. Next base: position 92,227,802 of record NC_088380.1, on the reverse strand, counting down.
AGTATTGATTGTAACAGAAAATTATCTGGAATTTGGACTTGAAACAGGTAATAGTTTCATACAACTTTAAAAATCAATTTTGCTTTATCTAATGCTAATATTTTTGACCTCAGTATTTAAGTTTTATATCTGATAAATATTTAAAATTAAATTTAAAGTGTATACTCTGTAATGTTCTAAATAATTAACCTTTATTATTCTTAATTAAGATCTTCTTTTTTTGCTTTTGTTTTAGCTAAGTTTTTAATTAATATGTTTTCCAAAAATACTGTCTCATTTTTTTCCTTACAGTTAAATAAGTTTCTGTAATGCTAAAGTTTACTCACATAGTTAAAGAATTAATGCAAATTTTATGCACACTCATGGAATGTACAAATATCAAAGGGATGTTTTCAAAGCCTGTTCCTGCTAATAACCAAATTTTATTGCGTTATGGCATACTAATTAACACATGAAAGAGCTAAGCTAGTCACTTCAACATTTAAGATGCTCTGTTTTCTAGCATTTTATTTCCACAGAAAGATTCTATATTTCACATCTGTGATAAGAGTAATCTGTTTTTGTTTTTTTTTTTCCTACAGGGTTTACAAATTTTTCAGACAGTGCGATGCAGTTTCTTGAAAAGCAAGGTTTAGAATCTCAGTAAGTCTTTGAAAAATTAAGCATTATTTAAATTTAACATTTTATATTTTTAATAAAGCAGTATTTAGTATAGCTGTTTTAAATTAGTAAAGAGTTTTAAGTTGGACTGTCACTTCTAGAAACATCCTTACTCATAATTTTTATGACTATATAAAGTTAGTATCTTTCATAGAATTCTTATATAAATTTGCATTTCTTAAATTCATCTCCCTCAAAAGATTAAATTTCTATCCAAGTTATATATCAATTCCTTGTTGAATGTGTAAGTTAGGTTGTTGTGACTGCGACTAAAGAGATGCCTCATTTAGTTTACAGTTCACCAGAATCCATTATAGGTACTTGAATAATAGCAATCTTTTTGTAGAAATTTGCTTTGTTTTACTGTTATTGTTGTTTGTAACAGAATTGATTAGAAGAAAGGAAATTCTTCGAAAGCTAATTATAAAAATTTATCAGCTTCTTTAAAAATTTTATTTTTAGGAGTCCTGTTTCAAAACTTACTTTCAAATTTTTCCTGGCTATTTTCTGTTCACTCATTGGGGCTTTTTTGACATTTCCTGGATTACGGCTGGCTCAAATGCATCTGGATGCCCTGAATTTGGCAACAGAAAAAATTACACAGTAAGCGGAAAATGTACATAAGCACATGCAGATAAATATATGTTTTCCATCTTAATGAAGGTATAATATTGTAATGTAATCATAAATTATTGTATTGAAAATTAATAAATAACTATTTGATGTCACATTACTTCCTCTTTCAACTATAAGCAAGTTTCTTTTATTTGCTTCTAAATTTTAAGTCTTGTATTTAAAAAGATACACCATCAATTACTAAATTTGTCTTGCCTGTTAAAATGAAAATCTCAAAATTTATGTTCTTTCTAATTCAGGGGCTTACATTGAAATCTCTACAACTAAACTGAGGCTCCATAGAAATTTCCCTTAAAAAATAAGATCATTTTACTTTAAAATATTGTTTTAAGTTTTTATATGAATCTATTTAAATTAACTTTTTAATGTAAAATTTTATTTTAAAACATTTTAAAACTTAAAGTTGTATGTAAGAGATGTTTGTTTTCCTTAAGTTATTGACCTGCTTATTGACTCTTATTAAAATAATACATTAGTTTGGAATTGTTAATACTCTACAATGTTATATGTTGTACATTACTTCTAACTACCAAATTCTATCTTAGTTCTGAAATTCTACGTTTGGACAAGTTATATTTCATCTTCATATGTAGTTCAAAGCCCATTTACTGTATTCTTTGTGGTTGTCACAGATTTTTTTTGTTGTTGATGTAGACATCTTGGCAGAAAGATAGGCTTATATCTACTTCAACTCATATTCAGATCAAAGTTCCTGTCTCATCGTTTTGTTTTGCAGTAGAAGCCCAACTTGAGAATATTTCATTTTGATACGTGTATTTATAATCATTAAGTTTCTCTGGGTGATCTTATTTCCTAACATTTCTATTCTTTAAAACCTATTTTTAATGAGGCTGAGTCTTTAGTCTTTGCACATTCTTGTCTCTGTTACCTATGTCATTTCCCTTTAATTTAATTTTGACTGTCTTTTTTTTTTAACCTCACTTCCATTTTTCTACATATGCTTTATATGTGTGTTTACCTATTGTCACCTTCCACTACACACTCCTTCATCCTTCTTTTTTTTTTTTTTTTTTTTTTCCTTCTTTTACTCAGCGTGCTTTTGGCTACATCCTGCCTTTCTCCCACCACCCGTATCCCTAATGGCTTCTTTTAAGACAAAACCTGGTTCTCCCCCTCCTCTCTACACACACACTTCAGTCCACTAACCCCAGTGTTATGATTTAAATAAGCTGAAAAGGGTGGGTGGAGGGGAGCCCTTCACAAGCTACTGAAACCGCTGTGGGCTGCTCCTTGATACTAGAGTGTTCCCTAGCAACACTGCATACCTAATACTGCTTCTTTCTTCCCCACATCCGATGGTTTACCCAGGCTGTGGGATGAAAGAATCACTTTATAAAAACATTTCAAGCATTTAGTGGTGGTTGGGGGTGGAGCACACATTTTAGTGCCCTTTTTAGTAAAATGTGGCTTCATTTTAAGATTTTTTCCCTTTGGGGATTTGGGGTTTTATTTTCAGTTATTGCAGCCCCTCATTGTGTTGTAGCACTCTGCCTTGATATAAGGGTGTGGGCAAGCTAGTTCTGTTGTGAGAATAACATGACTGGCACAAAGAGCAGCATTCTCTTCACCCCCATGGCCAGGCACTAGGACCTGTTTTCATATCAGAGGTTAGAGCGAGAGTTCTGCCTTTCCCTGTCAGGTGTTCATGGCTTCCTGACCCAGCCCTGTTCACTCACACAGATCCCTGTCATTTGCCTGTGTAGTAATACTTTAAAATGTGGTGTTTGTGTGTATTTTGAATCCTCCAGTTTAGCTCTTAAGTGTGGTTGATAATGAAAGCAGTTTATGGTAATAAAATGTGTGAAGAATTTGCCTTTTTTCTGAAATAACAAAAATGTTCATCAGCCATCTGTCTCTGTAGGGTACAAACTTGGACAATTAACAATGAAGTTATAGTGCAGACCTGAAACCTTTGCTGTATTAGGTATATTGCCTTGTCAGGAGTAATGCAAATTTTTTTGATATATATATATATATCAAATATATATATATATCAAATTTTTTTGATATATATATATATGGGATAGGGAAATTATTTCAAGTGTGTTCATACTCATTCAAAAAGAAATTAAAATGTGGAATCACTTATGATTTTAACAATGGAAATTAAAAATTATACATGATCATTACACATTGAAAGGTTCCTCAGTTGCAGGTTGTTGGAGTAGGTTCCATCTGCCATATGCCTTCTAGTCATATGGACCTGGCTAATCACTATCATTTACTTGTAGATAATGAGGAGACACTTTGTTTCATTTGCACTAGAAAGTATCAGATGACTCTTCTGTACTGAAAATCCATTAGATTCATTGACTATCTAAAGTTAGAATCATTAAATACCTGCTTATTAAATCAGGAATAAAGTATGGGATTACTAAAGAATACTAGAATAGAAGTGAACAAATCTGAATTTTAGTCCTATATTTACCTCTGGCCTGTTATTGCCAAGAGCAAGTCATTTAACTTTTCTGCATCTAAATGTTCTCATTTGAAAAATTAAGATAATGACATAATTTCTCACAGGCTCAAATCAGTGTTAAATCATAATGATAAATATAAAATGATGGTGACAGTAGTACCGTAAGTAGTAGAATATTGCAAATAAGTTCCTACCTCCATTTTAGTAAGACCCAAGCTTCTGTAGTTTATTAGCACATGTTGTTTCTGAATTTTTATATTTATTTCTTACATATTTTCAGAACATTACTTCATATCAACTTCCTGGCACCTTTATTTATGGTTCTGCTCTGGGTAAAACCAATCACCAAAGACTACATTATGAACCCACCACTGGGTAAAGAAAGTATCCCTTTGTAAGTATGGGCATTTGAAAGCTGATTTTTATCACCAAAACTGCTTTACTAAATGTTATTTACTGTATTTGTTTTTCAGTGATAAAATCAGGACACTGTCTTTTTCAGACATTAATAGGAATGCTAAAAGATGTGTTAGAAAATTGAAGCTACAGAGCATCATTTAACATTTTTGTGATCTTTATTAGTTAAGGATTATTACTTTGCACTAATATTATCTTATACACTGTTTTTTTCTCTTCTTTACGTCCAGTCATCATCATTTTTCTGTTGTCATTGTGCCTATTGTTTAGATACTTTCTGGAGTTCTTTTGTTTTAATTGTGAAAATTATGGAGAAAAAAAGTAGTGTAAATGGAAACTCATATACTCAACCCCTATATTTGACAGTTGTTAACATTTTCCATATTTGCTTCATCCATTTTTTATTTTGTTTTTTGATGAAGCATTTTTGAATTAAATTAGAGACATAGCAGTTTTATCCCTTCATACTTTAGCTTGCACCTCTAAAAAAAAAAGGATATTTTCCTATATAACAATAATATCATCGTACCTAACAAAATTATCTAATACTAATACCTTAACATTATTATCTAATACTAGTTTATAGTTCTATAGTTAGGCAACTATATTTTAGCAGAAGATGGTGAGGAAACAAACAGTTTATTAATAGGCGTTAATAACTAGACTTGATATGTTAGCCTTGTAGAACTGTTAGAGTAATAGAAAGTTTCAGACAGAACTGGTCCAAACTCCAGCTCTCCTCCTCACTAAAATCTTTGCTTGAGGCAGATTACTTAACCACTGAGCCTCTGTTTCCCCATGTGGAAGACGAAGATAATAGTATCTACCTCACAAGGTTATCATTGGAGTAAATGAAAGAACACATGTAATGCAACCAGCTGGAATTAAGTGCTTAATAAATGTTCTTTTCACTGCTTTGCCTCATCAGAATTAAAATAGAAATACTTGACTAGTCGTTGACTCTGCAGTGTACCTTTTATATTGTGTACTTCTTTTAGATCCTGGTACCAGTTTTTCTTGGAGTATATATAAAATCAGTGATGACCATGATAATTTTTCTTTTTAGATTTAATCCTGTTGAACCCGGGAAATAGCCACTGAAAAAGTAATGCTTCCCCCCTGCCGATATACACTAATTACCTTAATGGTAATTTTAACTTGACAGATTCCTTAAGTATTGAAGAGTAATTCTAAGGATCCTAGGGTTCTAGAAAAATCTCAGAGAAACTGGTAATTCATATCTTTGATACTGAAAGCATTCCCAATCCTTCCTTGAAATTTGGTCGTGGAAACTGGATTTCATACTCCTGTCATTATGTTCTCTGATTTTATATTTGCCTTAGTTAAATTGAGAAAATAAGGAAACTAGCATTTATGATACACTTATACCAGTTATTATGTGAGATATTGATACTTTACATATTGTATCTTTTTATGGTAATTGTGCATATGTTGTTGTTCTCATCCTGTTTTATAAATGAAATAACAGGCTCAGAGGTTAAATAATTTGACTAAGGTTATTCAGCCAAATCGTGTGTACATAAAACACTTGGTAGTTATACCAACATTCACTTCCCTCTTCCAGTCTGATTAAATTACATGTGGATTCATTAGTAGTGAATACTTTATTTAATGGAAATGGGAATAAGGAACTTTTCCCTTGTGTGTATATTAAATTATAGGAAAAATGTGGTTTGTACATAAAGACCTGAGGTTCTCTTTCTTTGGTTTTACCTCTGCTCTCTTTTATTATTCTTTAATTTGAATTCATGGTTATTAGAGGCAGTTTTTAATTTTTGTTAAAAATCTAAAGTGCATATGGTAGATTGTGAAAAATGGCTTCCCATCAAAGAGGGTAGGATGAAGGAAAAATGAAGTGACAGGTTCTTCTTCTGTCACAGACAAATTGATTTGTGGAAAGGTGTTTGTAATCAGAAGCAAAAAATATGGTATAATGTAGTTTCAACCCAGAAATGTATTTGAGTCCATCATGTGTTCTGATAAAGCATTGAAAAAAAATAAAATATTGGTAAACAGAGTCCATGTGTGCTTATAACCTCATAAAAAGAACACAGCATACACAGGAAAGCTCAGAATGGCATCAGGAATTTAGGGTGATTTCTTCTGCCTGTGCTTTACCTGTGTACTTTAAGCCCCTCCTCATGCTCCTTCTTGAGATACTCTATCAGATCAATTTTTCAGGTATTTATGATGATACTGAATAATCTAATTAGAAAGTAGTATTTAATGACTATCATCCTAAATCCTGAACCCATAAACTGAGCAAATAATTTTCTAGTTCACTACCTTCTATTCCTTTCATTCACATTACCTGTTATCCTCAAAGGCTGTGAAATAGCTGTCTTCAGGCTGCTCCCAGTTAGTTGTCCTTGTTGCACAACTGGAGGGAGCACAGTATTGTTTATAGGTCCCCAGGAAAGGGTCAAGGCTGTGGGTAGGCTTGTGTCTTATGTACTGTTACCCTCACATGATGGCTCCCTAATCTCATTGTTCATTGTAGTGGAAACATGTTGATAAAATGTTACGCCTTTATCTTTCTTAGCGAACAGTGCATTTCCATTGGAATTTTATGTCCATGTCCCCTCGTGACTTAATAAAAAGAGAGAGTATATAAAGTAAAGCCTTTGTCCCATTCCCATTTCTTAACTCCATTTCATTAACAGTTCGAGCAAAATATTACACTTCAAATTTTCCTATATTATAGTTTTAGTTATGAGGTTTTTGTTTTTTTTTTTTTTGTAAATCTTTTCTCATTTGTTCTTCTTTATATGCATCCATTCTACCCTCATGTTCTTACGAATTTCAGGGAGACCCTTCTCAGTTCCAGGTTTTACCTGGCAAATCAGTCTGTGCATTACAACGGTCATATTAAGTGCCTGGTAGGTACTAGATATAAGACTAGATGCCAAGGGTGGTCTAGTTACTACATTCAAATTACTTGCAATGTATTTCTTCATCAGAGCAGAAACCCATGGTCTTTTAAAAACATTAAACACCAAAAGGACATCAGAAGTTATCTCTTTTTTCTAAAATTCTTTAAGCAGCCCTCATCAGTGATCTGGTTTCTGAAACGACGTCTTTTTTTTTTTTTTTTTTTTTTTTTTTTTTTTTTTTTTTGAGTCGGAGTCTCGCTCTGTCGCCCAGGCTGGAGTGCAGTGGCCGGATCTCAGCTCACTGCAAGCTCCGCCTCCCGGGTTTACGCCATTCTCCTGCCTCAGCCTCCCGAGTAGCTGGGACTACAGGTGCCCGCCACCTCGCCCGGCTAGTTTTTTGTATTTTTTTTTTTTAGTAGAGACGGGGTTTCATCATGTTAGCCAGGTGGTCTCGATCTGCTGACCTCATGATCCGCCCGTCTCGGCCTCCCAAAGTGCGAAATGATGTCTTTACGTTATGTGTTTTCACCTAGAATCCTAACCTTAAGTTTGAGGAATTGCTTAGAACCAAGCCAGCTTCAATGCATAACAAGTTAAATGAATTGTTGTAGAGGAATTTCAGGCATCTGATATCTTTCATAATGTATCAGAAGTTTTGATTTTCCAGTGGTCCCAAGTGAAGGCTCAGCAGAGTGGAAGATCCCATGCAAATAGGTGTATGATCAGGCAAAGCTGTACCCAATGATGTTTGGTGATTGACTTGATTAGTCCCACAGGCAATCCCTGCAGTTTTCTTGCTTTCCCCAACTTCTCTTTTCATGTCACAGCCAGTTTTTATCCATGGAGGAGGGTATATAGAGAAAAGGGTATCATGTATTGCTCTACTTTTTTCTTCTAGATACCTGTTAACTTCTTATGCTTTCATAATACATTTATCTAGTTCTGTTATTCAAGTGAAAGTATTATACAGATAAGTCTATGGCAGAGTCAGATTCTCTTGTGTGTCTAACTGTTACTAAGTATAGACTTCTTATATTTTATATGGTGAGCATTAACATACAACAAGCATGCTAGCATATTGTTGTCTTTGAGAGCACTATATCAACTTTTTGATCTGTAGAATGACAGAAGCCACATTTGATACTCTGCGACTCTGGTTAATAATCCTGCTGTGTGCTTTGCGGTTGGCCATGATGCGTAGTCACCTGCAAGCTTATTTAAATTTAGCCCAAAAATGTGTGGATCAGATGAAGAAAGAAGCAGGGCGAATAAGTACGGTTGAGCTACAGAAAATGGTAAGTTTTATACCCTAGTCAAAATGAAAAATAGCAAAAACCACACTTTAAGAAAAAAGAAAAATATTGGTTTCCTTTAGTAGATAGTATTTCAACCCGTCTTATTCTTATTGTAAATAAGCAAAACAATCTTAAGCTAACAGATATCAAAGAGACCTTTTTCTGATTTTGGTGCCACGTGAAGGAAGGGGTCTTAATTCTTCTTCCTGCCTTAAGTGCTTGGTGTCATACAGTGGGTGGTACAAAGCTGTTTTATGCCTAATATTGCTAAATGGGACCCTTCTAATTGATTTGAAAGACGTTATAACATATTGTCCAGACTTTAAGACTTAAAGAGTGGGAAATACTACTTTTAGTGGCTACATTTATTCATTTTAAATGTACTTGAATATGAAATGTAAGTATTTAATTTATTTGAGGCTTCCACAGAAGAAAAGGACAAGGAATCCATCTGCCACTATAATGGACCAATAACTTGATTGTATCTTTCTTTAAGAGAGGTAGTTTTAGCTACCTCCTTTTACTATTATGATTGTTATTTTATTTTTTTGTAGAGACAGCATCTCTCTATATAGCCCAGGCTTGTCTTGAACTCCTGAGCTCAAGCAATCCTCCTGCATCACCTCCCAAAGGATTGGGATTACAGGCTGAGCCACCATGCCCAACCAGCTCCAGTTTTTTATTCACCTCCATAGTTAGAGGCATTTATTAAGATTTAGACAACTTTTTTTCTGTTTTACCTTTTATATATTTTTATATTTTCCATAGTTTGACTTCAAATATGTTCATGTAGAATGGGGACTTAATTTTTTATTTATGAGGGATTTATGCTCATATGTGACTCTGCCTACTATTGTTATTTAGTTGGATATTTTAGGTAGATGCCCTTACATTTTGTTTTATCTTTGAAATATGAGTAAATGTATACCATTTGAATCTTAGTCATTATTTTCTCCAATATATATACATCATTTAAGAATTATTTTTAAGGAATCTATTTTAATGTTCTCACATTCCAAAAACTTGTCTTCAAATTGAGCCTTTCCAGAGTCATTTTGGGGACATTTAGCATTGACATTTAGCTTCCTTCTTGTGAAAGGATTATCTCTTAAACATTTTGGTATGACAATTATATGAAAGTTTAATTCACTCTTAACATGTCAGTTGTATTAGACACTTAAGAATGTTGTTGGTTGCAGGTGGCTCGAGTCTTTTATTATCTTTGTGTCATTGCACTGCAGTATGTGGCGCCTCTGGTAATGCTGCTTCATACAACTCTGCTTTTGAAAACACTAGGTAGGCATGCCCTGGCAACTAGGAAGCATCTTTTACTTTCTACCTATAATTAATAAGGCTTTTTGTCACCAACAAAGAAATGCAACTCTTAAAATTGTTTCTCTTTTTAAAAGCTGTAAAAAAGAACCATGGGAAAGTTTTAGCTGTGGAAGGTGATTTATCATTTTCATTTTGAAAACTCAGACCCATGGTTTTATAACTTTATGCTTTGTCTTCAAGAATTGTTTACTAAAGGTTAAGTCTCAGATTTACCCAGTAACTTTAGTAAGCACTGTTGATCTTAGTTACTTTTGTGTTATAAGAAAATGATTTAAGGTTTTGTTATTGCCTAATATTTATATTATTACAAGGCAATTATAAACTTAAATAAATTACAGAATGCTATGGTAAGTTCTAGTTTAGATAACTTACATTGAAAGGGTGAAGATTTCTCAGTACAAAATTCTACAAGTCTCTTCATTAAGCTATCAAGTACCCATGTGGTGTTATTCAAGAAGTATCTATTACTGCATTAATCATTTCCCCTTTTTTGGATCAGGCAATCAGCCACTGTTAGGGTTTAAGAAACCCAAAGGAACTAAAAGTATTATTTGGCTTCATGGACTTAGTGGGTGTTATAGACCTGATGATAGGTGTAGGTGCCCTGTAAGAATCTATGGAATGTAAAGGGATAAGTAGTTCAGTTGTAAATTAAGTGACTCATATCCTGTCCACTATAGGAAAGTATATGATGAAAAAAATTTCTGGAAGCTATTAATAGGTTTTCATATTGAAATCATAGATAATTTCTGAGAAGGGAATTTATTTTGATATTCTAGAAGTAGAAAATATTTCTCAGAAGTTTTTGAATCTGTCCTTGTCACTCCAGTAGAGTTAGCTGATTCATTTCTTATACAGTGAGGAAATTGTTTTTGTTATTTTACCCATTTTTAGTGCACATAATTAAAAGTATATCAGACTTTTCGCTTTTATGTGTACCTTTACTGATGAGGCCAGATAGTCTCTAGTCACGTTAACTTTTTAGGGATCTAGAAGGATTATTATTTTACTTTATTTTCAACATAAAATGATGTACTATGCCTCTAAACTTATTGTTAATTTCAAATATAGTAAAGATCTTTTTTTAGTGAAAAGCTTTGTAATTAGTTACTCTTCAAATTGTATTTGTGTCTTCGATTTTCTAGGTAATCATTCCTGGGGAATTTATCCAGAATCTATCTCTACCTTACCAGCGGATAATAGTCTACTTTCCAATTCTGTTTACTCTGAATTACCATCAGCTGAAGGGAAGATGAAGGTAACTGTTACGCAAATAACAGTGGCACTGAGCAGCTTAAAAAATATTTTTACTCCTCTTCTTTTTCGAGGACTTCTGTCTTTTCTGACCTGGTGGATTGCTGCTTGCCTCTTTTCTACAAGCCTTTTTGGGCTTTTCTATCACCAGTATCTGACTGTGGCATGAATCTCAGTTAACAAAAAAGCATATCCAAATCACACTTTAAATTCAAATATTTGTGCCCTTAATGGGCTGATGAAAACCAGAAGAAAGCAAATACAATGGAAAAAAAAAAAAACATATCAGAATGTCTTGTATTAAATGTTTCCTCTGTATTCTCAGGGTGAATTAATGTTGTAATATTTAAAATTACAAAATAGATTGTTATCTGTTACACTGTGGCATTGGAATTTTAACTCTTTGTATTTACTGGTAGGAGAGGGCTATCTACAAGGGTAATATTTCTGATTACCCTGGTTTACAGAAACCTCCAGCAGTCTTTGAAACATCTCACATGACTCTAGTTACTGATTGCTTTTAATGGTATTATGGTACTGTTGATAGTCATAGTGGCTGCCTATAGAACGATCTTCAAACTGAGCCATGCTTTAGGAGAGGGAAAGGGGCTAAAGTCTCTTCTGTTGGTAATATATTAGTTACTCTTGAAACAATAAAATCCAACAGAAAGGAAGAGATAGCTACTGTATATTACAGTAAAGAAAGCTGCATAGTTATTTTAAATTTAATGGAGATGAATATGGTTAAAATATATAACTACTGCTGCTTGAGAATAGCAAGAGTATTGTTTTAAAACATATTCTACCCAACTTGAGAGTTCTTTTAAAATGACTGGCCATATGAACATTTGTAATCTTGCCATTAGGTTTGGACCTGCCATATTTTATTTTATTCTACGATCCTAAATAGTTCCTTTTAATAGGCTAAAAATATTTATCAATACTGATCAGACTTTAAAGAAATTACTTTGTAAACCTGCTGACTACCTGTATGTATTGTATATATATTATATATTAAATATATAATATATTGAGATTATAAAAGATGAAAATATTGAATCCTTATAATATTTTAAGTTGCAGAATGTATGTTAAAAAGTGACTTGAATGAGATGTATTTGTATCTAGAAATTTTATTTCTTTTTGGAATGAGATTAAAATACATTTTGAAAGTTCAGCAGAGTAAGCAATTTATTTGTATTGCCTATGTGTGAGTGTATTTAAAGTTTTATGGACGCTTAATAATTTCTCCCAAATTAAAATTCTTTTTCTGTCATTTCTGAAAATCAGAATCTTTCCCTCCCAAATCAGGTCTACAGGTATCATGTATGCCTTGGTTAAATAGGACTCATTTTAAATTTGTAGTTTCTAGAATAAGAAATATTTTTGTTTTACTGGCCAAAGTTGAGATAATTTGAATGAAACATTCAAGGGAAATGAAAAAAAATAAAACTCTTTTTGATTCTTTTTACATCTAAAGTTTAAAATGAAGGGTCAAGATTGTAAAATGTATAAGAGATAAACAAAGGTAGTTTTTTTCTCTTTTTAAATAAATGAATAAATACTTTTCCATATAACTCTTAGGAGGCTGTCTTTATTTTCAGTGCCGTTACCACTGTTGAAAGCAAGTTTGAAACCCTTCTTTTGGAATAACTTTCAGGGCTTAAGGTTCACATTCATTTGAAAATTTTAATATAGCAAATTCCTGTCTTTGGGTGTAGATTTAAATATTTTGGAAATAGCCATGTTTTAAAAGAAAAGGAATGCTTATACACTGCTGGGGATGTAAATTACTTCCACTCCTATGGAAAACAGTATGGAGATTTCTCAAAGGACTAAAAATAGAACTACCACTTGACTGAGCAGTTTCAGTATTAGATATCAATCCAAATGACAGGGAATCATTTTATCAAAAAGAGACCTGCACTTATCTGTTATTGAAGCAGTATTCACAGTAGCAAAGTCATGGGGTCAACCTAAGTGGCCATCAATGGTTGATTGGATAAAGAATATGTGGTATGTATGCACCATAGAATACCATGCAGCCGTAAAAATAGAATGAAACCATGTTCTTTGCAGCAACATGGATGAAGCTGGAGGCCATTGTCCTAAGTGAACTAACTCAGAAACAGAAAATGAAATACCAGATGTTCTTTTATAAGCGGGAGCTGAACAATGAGTACTCATGGACATAAAAATGGAAATAATAGACACTAGGGATTCCAAAAGAGGGGAAGTGGGAAGGAGACAAGGGTTGAAACACTACCTGTTGGATACTATATTCACTATTTGATTATGGGTTCACTAGAAGCCCAAACCTCAGCATTGTGTAATACACCTATATAGCAAACCTGCACACGTACGCCCGGAAACTAAAATAAAACATTTTAAAAATTGAGTAGTAAGTACTTAAACTGGATAAAACTCTTTGAAATGAATTGTGAAGATATCCTAATGACGCTTCATGTGTATTTCCAAAGAAAGCATTTCAAATATATTTTGAGAGATATCAGCATCATCAAAATGTGTTTGTTTTGTAATAAGATGATACCAAAATTTAACATTTGTTTTGTTTCTGAAAGTTCTCACATGTTGGTCTAGAAAAGAATCTCACCTGGTATTTATAATCATTCTTACCAAAGAGCTACATTTTAAAAAGTAAAATTGAAGTTATTCTTTTGAGTTTCAAAGATTGTACAGTGGAGTAATATGGGGTAAAAGACATAGAATTCATTATTGGATGGAATAATGTGTATTCCTTAAGTTCTGTTAGTTCATTCTTTTTAAACTTAAACTCTAAGTATACTCTGGCTTGGGCAAACCAAGTATTATTTTAACAGGTTTAGTTTAGTGTTTTTAGCCTTTCAAAGCAAATTTGAAATAATTGGTTTATTTATGCATTTTGTCTTTGAACCTAGAGTTATGTTCTCTAAATGCAAAAGGGTTTGTACTTTATGTAAACCCAATAATGTTTTAATATCCCCAAATTAGACCAATATATTTCTTTTATTTTGTATTTTATACTTTAGTCAATATAATATTGCTTCAAAGCATATAGTTATTTTTATTATATGTGTTTGCCCTTATAATCTTGCTTTTGTATGATTAGTAGGATTGTGACAATTTATTGGTTCATGTCTTTCCTACTCTCCCACTTGCTAGCAATTGCACTATAAGATCAGAGCTGTATTCTTCCTGCTACCCCCATTGATTTGTCTGTAATGAAAAGGATATAATTTTTTTTTTTTTTTTTTTTTTTTGAGACGGAGTCTCGCTCTGTCGCCCAGGCTGGAGTGCAGTGGCGCTATCTCGGCTCACTGCAAGCTCCGCCTCCCGGGTTTACGCCATTCTCCTGCCTCAGCCTCCCGAGTAGCTGGGACTACGCCACCTCGCCCGGCTAATTTTTTTTTTTTGTATTTTTAGTAGAGACGGGGTTTCATTGTGTTAGCCAGGATGGTCTCGATCTCCTGACCTCGTGATCCGCCCGTCTCGGCCTTCCAAAGTGCTGGGATTACAGGCTTGAGCCACCGCGCCCGGCCAAAAGCATATAATTTTATCTTAATATCCATGTGCATTTTTATTATATTGGTATTTCTCCCAGAATCCCAATTGATGTGCATAAAATGACCAATGCATGCAAGCAGAATGGGCTCATTGTCTTATTGTTTCTGATACAAATATCATTGGTAAAATAGTGGCATTTCTTCCTCAGTTGTGATTCAGAAGAGAGATTCATCCATTAATGGAATTGACAGGTCCAGGAAGCAATAAATAGAATTCATTATGAAATCTATAATTGGAACTTCACTGAATAGATTTTATTCTTTCAAATGAAAGATTAAATTCTCAGTATTATGAAGCCTAAGGTCTCAACATTCTCTGAATTCATACACAGTTTCTGAACCATCACGTAATCGAAAATGGTCTATCAAGGTGTATGGCATTATTCAGCAAAATAAAACTAAGTGATTTTTAAATGCAGATCATCCTGTGTCTTTGCAAAGATTTAGGTGGCTTAAGGAATCGGATTTAAACACACTAGTGATACTAGAGCTTGAACCCAGTGTCTCGAATAGTTGTACCATCTCATCTTTTAACTCCTATCCATCGTATTATGTTCGCACCTCGGCTTTAGAACTGAGCTCGTTATGTGCTGTGAAGACTCTGACATGGACACCAAGGATGATCAAAAAGCTAATGTCTTGCTTGATATCTTGGGATTAAAATAAAAGCTAATGTCAAACTTTTCTTTTTTAAAGTGGTAAACATTTTCACATATTTTTGTTTTCTTCCTAAGTTGGGGAACAAAAATAGGTCGAGCCTTTTTATATGTTTGTCTTCTGTTTCCACTGGACTCCTTTTTTAGCTATGAACTCTTCATGTTGGACAGGCCTATTTTTAATGGATCAGAGTGTGTATTTTTCCATCCTATTGTTTTTTGTTTTGTTTTCCTCCCATCACTCCCTGCATGCGGGTACTGTTCTTTCTCCCGTTTGGGAAAAGACAATTTATTTTCTTAAATAAAGTAGTAGCATAATTTTGTAGGTAGAATGCTAATCTAAGAATCAGAAAACATCCCATTTCTGTCTATAGTTTTTTGTTTGTTTGTTTTTGCATCTTTAAAATGAAGAATTTACATTAAATGTGTGGCTATATATTTCTTTCTTTTTTTTTTTTTTTTTTTTTTTTTGGTGAGATGGAGTCTCTTTCTGTCACCCAGGCTGGAGTGCAGTGGCGCGATTTCGGTTCACTGCAAGCTCCACCTCCCAGGTTCACGCCATTCTCCTGCCTCAGCCTCCCGAGTAGCTGGGGACTACAGGTGTTTGCCACCACGGCTAGCTAATTTTTTTTTTTTTTTTTTTTTTTTTTTTGAGACAGAATCTCGCTCTGTCGCACAGGCCGGAGTGCAGTGGCACGATCCCTGGCCACTGCTAGCTCTGCCTCCCAGGTTCACGCCATTCTCCTGCCTCAGCCTCCCGAGTGGCTGGGACTACTCACCACACCCTGCTAATTTTTTTTTGTATTTTTAGTAGAGACGGGGTTTCACCATGTTAGCCAGCATGGTCTCGATCTCCTGACCTCATAATCCACCCGCCTTAGCCTCCCAAAGTGCTGGGATTACAGGCATGAGCCACCGCGCCCAGCCGGCTATATATTTCTAAATGTGGTAACTGATTTATCTGTGTTATGAGAAAAACATAACAGCTATGTTTGATTTTAGGAATGGTTACAGATCATGTTGGAGGGCATTCATTTTTTGTTATTTGAAAATGACTTCACAAAGAGTGTTTTCTCTGGAATAATTTGGTTTGTACCCATTTAATTATTTTTCAATAAATATCTGTTCAGTGCCAGTAATGTGCCATAGGCTGTTCCACGTACCCTAGCTACAGCAGTGAACAAAGCAGCAAAATCGCTTCCTTCCAAGAGCTTAGCATCTAATGGGGAGAATGCAGACAATAAATTAAGATGAAGAGTCTAATATGGGATATCTGTATGTGTATTGTTGAGCTGATGTCCCTGTTGGGGCAAGGAGGGCCTAAGACTTTTTCTTCTGCCATCTTGCTGACGTCATTCTCCGTTTGGAATTACATCTTTAATATGCTAAAAGAAAATAGCCACTAATGTAAGATTCCATGGCTTTTAATAGAAAGACTTTAAAAAGAAAAACTAAGGAGATTTGTGGTCAGGATGAAGGGCAGTAATCATAGATGAAGACATGGAAATGGACAAGGAAGGCATTTTAAATATTTGCAAATGGACAAAAAACATTTATTGAATGCCTCGTGTTATTTTAAAATTCAGCATATCTAAAGTTCACAATAACAATGGAAAAGGAAAGGATAAATGAAGTTAAAATAATATGTTTTTAGCAGTATCATGAAAGTGTGAATGTAATTTGTATTGTGATAAAAGATTAATGTACATTGTAATCTCTAAGATAATCCATAAAAGAATCCATAACAAGTAAATAGAAGAAGGAAATGGAATAATATTTAAAAGATGAAAACAAACCATATAGGACTGCGATCAAAAGTAGTGGAAATGAACACAACTATATCAGAAATTAGATTAAATGTAAATGGACTAAATACCCCAAACAAAAGTATTTTCAGATTACTTAAAAACAAAACTGTATGACTATATGGCACTTTTAAGAGTCAAATCTAAAGTTAAAAAGGCACAAAATTGAAAGTAGTAAAGTGAAATACTAAAGGAAACCTAATTTAATTACTCTATTAGAACAAAGTATGCAGTAAGACAAGAAGCATTACTAAAGAGATACATTTCATCATAACAGAGGTCATTCACCTTTAATACATTTCAGTGGCTGAAAACTCACACGCACACACAAGACCATAGAAATTCTAAACAATGTTGGACCTATAATCACGAAACAGTAATAATCACATTCAAGATTACATGGAACTTTATCAATATGACCACTGTATTAGGATTTTCTAGAGGGACACAACTAATAGGATATATGTATATATGTAGAGGAATTTACTAAGGAGAATTGACTCAGACAATCACAAGGTGAAATATCACAATAGGCTCTCTGCAAACTGAGGAGCAAGGAAGCCAGTCCGAGTCCCAAAACCTCAAAAGTCAGGAAGCCCAGCCTGCAGTCTGTGGCTGAATGCCCAAGAGCCCCTGGTAAATGAACTGGTGTAAGTCCAAGAGTCCAAAAACTGAAGAACTTGGAGTCTGATGTTCAAGGAAGGGCAGGAAACACCCAACACAGGAGAAAGATGACTACCAGCAGACAGCAAGTGCAAGTCTCCACTTTCTTCTGCCTGCTTTATTTTATCCTTTATACTTTTTGTATCCTTCAGTCCAATCAAGTTGACACTCAATCATCACAACCACAGTCTGGGCCATTCAAATAAAAAATAGATTAGGAAATATAAAAATACTGAAATTATTTGTAATGTTTCTCTGACCACGATGGAATTAAGCTAGAAATGATCAAAAAGATGGCCAGGCACAGTGGCTCATTCTTGTAATCCCAGCACTTTGGGAGACGGGTGGATCATCTGAGGTCAGGAGTTTGAAACCAGCCTGGCCAACATGGTGAAACCCTGTCCCTACTAAAATATATATGTGTATGTATATGTGTGTGTGTATGTGTGTGTATATATATATACGCACACAAAAATTAGCTGGACATGGTGGTGCACACCTGGAATCCCAGATACTCAGGAGGCTGAGACAGGAGAATCACTTGAACCTGGGAGGCGGAGGTTGCAGTGAGCTGAAATCACGCCACTCTACTCCAGCCTCGGCAACAAGAGTGAAACTGTGTCTCCAAAAAAAAAAAGTAAAAATAATGAAATCATTTGTAATGTTTTCTGACCACCATAGAATTAAGCTAGAAATGATCAAAAAGACAATAAAATTTCAACTGCCTTAACTTTAAGCATTCTATTTCTACATAATTCATTGGTTAAAGAGCAAATAAAAAGAAACTCAAGTATTTTGAACGGAAAGGTAAAGAACGTGACATCAAATTTTGATGCTATTTAACCCATTGTAGAACAAAATTTATAAAGTTTCCCATTCAAGAAGCTATAAGAGGTCATCAAACCTAAGGAAAGTAGAATTAAAGGAATAATTCAGCAAAAACCAATGAAATACTACACAAATGTATAATAGAGAAAATTAATAAAGCTAAAAATGATTGTTCCAAAAGATTAATGAAGTTGATTATATTCTTACCAAAAATAGCTCAAGGAGAAATAAAGTTAAAAACGGTCACCCATATCAATGCTAATTAAAAAACAGTAATCAAAATATGAGATGACTACAGACATTTAAAAAGACAGTAAGAATACAAGCAATGAATACTTGAAAAATTAGTAATTCTTGTTACAATAGTGTCAAAAAACAAGTTAGAAGTAGCTTTTTACCAACATATATAAGACCTGTACACTGAAATCTACAAAACAGTAAAAGAAATTAAAATAGACATAAGTAAATGATATCTTTCACATGAATGTATTGGAAGACTCAAAATGTTACATAAATGTATAAATTAACACAAATTTTATATAAATTCAACACAATCTAAATAATAGTTTCACCGAACTCTTTTAAATAAAAATGTTCTATCTGATCGTAAATTTATATGGAAATGTAAAGTACCTAGATTGTCCAAAGTATTTTGCAATGGAAAAATTTAGAGGATTTGAAATTTACTGTAAAGTGACATTGTGATTCTGCCATAAAGACAAACAAATGGATCAATGAAAGAGAAAGCTCAGAAATAGACTCATACTTACACACTCATTTAATTTTTGACAAAGGTGTCAAAGCAATACAATGGGGAAAGGAGAGTCATTGCAGCAATTGGTGCTAGATTAATTGGATGTCCACATTTAAAAATAAATGAACCTGAATCCCTACTTCATACTATACACAAGAATCAATTCAAGAGCCAAATGTAAAAGCTACAACATAGTTTGGCAATTAGTCGTGGGTATAGATTTCTTAGGACACAAAGTATTAACCATAAAATTGGTTTTTTTGTGGTTTTTTTTTGAGACAGAATCTCACTTTGTTGCCCAGGCTGGAGTGCAGTGGCACGATCTCAGCTCACTGCAACCTCTGCCTCCCGGGTTCAAGCAATTCTCCTGCCTTAGCCTGCTGAGTACAGGCGTGTGGCTAATTTTTTTTTTAGTAGACACATTTCGCCATTTTGGCCAGGCTGGTCTCGAATTCCTGATCTCAGCTAATCCACCTGCCTCGGCCTCCCAAATTGCTGGGATTACATGTGTGAGCCACCGCGCTCGGCCCCCATAAAATTGTTTTTAATAATGAAAGATTTCATAGAAATTAAAAATTTAGGCTCATCAAAAAACATAAGGAAATAGACATGCTACAACTTGAAATGAAATACTTGCAAAACGAGACAAAAGACTGGAATCAGGATATATAAGGAATTTTAAAAAATAGGAGATGGATGAGAAATTTGAATAGGCACTTCACAGTTGACAGTTAAGCACATGAAAAAGTGTTCAACCTCTAGCAATTTGATTACGATGATCCTTGGTATCGTTTTATGTTTCTTATTACTTGGGTTCATTCAGGTTCTTTGATCATTGGCATTTTATTTCAGGCCATGTTAAAGGCTGACTAGTTTTTCCTCCTGAGAAAAGAGGAGAAATTTGATTGCAATGCTTTGTTGGATTTTACAATTTTCTTGACATCTCTTTCTGCAAAAGAATGTGTTTAAAGGGTGTTATATTCTTTTTTTTTTTTTTTTTTTTTTTTTTTTTTTTGAGACGGAGTCTCACTCTGTCGCCCAGGCTGGAGTGCAGTGGCGCGATCTCGGCTCACTGCAAGCTCCGCCTCCCGGGTTCACGCCATTCTCCTGCCTCAGCCTCCCGAGTAGCTGGGACTACAGGCGCCCACAACCGCGCCCGGCTAATTTTTTGTATTTTTAGTAGAGACGGGGTTTCACCGTGGTCTCGATCTCCTGACCTTGTGATCCGCCCGCCTCGGCCTCCCAAAGTGCTGGGATTACAGGCGTGAGCCACCGCGCCCGGCGGGTGTTATATTCTTAAGTGTCAGGATGGCTACATAAAATTTTTAGTAAAAGCACTACCTGTATAAAAACATGTAAGACCTTTCAGTTACATACTCAGACGTACGGAGTAAACTTAATACTATTAATAGTTTTCTTTGACTCTTTATAGGTGTCGATTTTGCTTGAGAATATTGAAGGTCTTGACAGAAGTTGTGGATTTCAGTTTTAACAAATGCGTTTTAAGTGGAAGAGCATTTTCCTGGTCTTGTCCCTCCAATGTGAGAATTAGAAGTGCCATGTTTATGATTATTCAGCTGTATTTGTTGCTAACTTGTAAAGCAATACAAACATTTTTTGGTCCGTTTGACTGACTTTGTCCCACAGCTCATTGTTGCTCTGTTCATGTTTTCCAGGTTTCTTTTTTCTTTCTGTGTTTCATTTTGGATAGTTTTTATTGCTATGCTATGTTTTCAATTTGTCTTTTTATTTTTGGCAGCATCCTGTCTAATATTTAATTCAGTGAATTTTTCAATCTCAGACATTTTTAAAAACGTTTAGAACTCAATTCAAATTGAGTCTTTAAAGGTATGTTTATGCTTTCCTCTACTTTCTTGAACATATAAAATATCGTTATGATAGCAGATTGAATGTTCTTGTCTACTAATTTTATCTTGTGTCTGTTGACTGATTTTTCTTTTCATTGTGGGTCATGTTTTCCTGCTTGTTTGCATCACTGAAAATCATTGACTGGATTCCAGATATTATGAGTTTTGCCTGTTAAGTACGGGATATTTTTTTCCTTAAATAGAGTCATGTACTACATAATGACTTTTTGGTCAACAATGAACTGGGTACATAGAGGTGGTCCCATAAGATTATAATGGAGTTGAAAAATTTCTATCACCTAGTGATGTCGTAGCCATAATAACATCGTAGTGCATTGCATTGCTCATGTTTGTGGTGATGCTGGCATAAACCTGGAAGTCATATAAAAGCTTAGCACACAATTATGCACAGTACATTGTACTTAATAACAATAATAAGCTACTATGTTACTGATTCATATATTTGTTATACTTTTTATTATTATTTTAGAGTATAGTCCTACTTATTAGAAGAAAAAAGCAGGTCCTTCAGAAGGTATTCCAGAAGAAGGCATTGTTATCATGAGAGATGACAGTGCCATGCTTGTTACTGCCCCTGAAGACCTTCCAGTGGTATAAGATGTAGAGGGTAAGACAGGGATATTGAGGATTCTGACACTGTGCAGGCCTAGGCTAATGCAGGTGTGTCTTGTTTTATAACAAAAAGTTTAAAAAATAAAAAATAAAAATAAAAAGCTTTGAAAATAGTAAAAAGCATATAGAATATGCATATAAAGAAAGTAAATATTTTTGTACAGCTCTGTGTATTTGTGTTTTAGGCTAAGCTATTACAAGAACCCAAAATTAAAAAATAAAAACTTTATAAAGTAAAAAGTTACAGTAAGCTAACTTTAATTATTGAAGAAAGACAATATCTTTGTAAATTTAGTGTGGCCTATGTATACAGTGTTTGTAAGTCCACAGTAGTGTACAGTAATGTCCTAGGCCTTCACTTTGCCTCACTACTCACTGATTCATCCAAAGAAACTTCCAGTACTACAAGTTCCATTCATGGTAAGTACCCTAGACAGTTATGCTATTTTTAATCTTTTATACTGTATTTTTACTATACCTCTTTTGTTTAGCTATGGTGAGATACACAAATACTTAAAATTGTGTTACAATTGCCTGCAGTATTCAGGACAGTAACAAACTGCACAGGTTTGTAGCATAGGAACAATAGGCCATGCCATATAACATAGATGTGTAGTAGGCTGCACTATCTTGGTTTGTGTAAGTCCACCCTGTGATGTTTGCATGATGATTAAATTGCCTAAGGACACATTTCTCAAAACCTATCTCCATCATTAATTAGTGCATAATTGTATTCTTGAGCTTTGTGCTGGGATCCAACTAAGTCAATAGGAAACCAAGGAGGCAGTTTTGATTCTTTTAAGGCTTGTAGTTAAGGTGAGATCAGACTTTAATTTCATGCTAATTTTTACCCATACTGAGGCAATACCCTTTTGAGTACTCTACCAGTGCCTCATGTATTAAAAGGTTTTCCTACTTTGGCTAATGGGAACAGGAATTACACTATTCCTATCCTTGTATGAATTCAGAGGATTGTTCTGCCTGTCCTTTTTGGTGATTCTTTCCCCAACACTTAGAAATTTCCTCAAATGCATGCATTGGGCAGAACTTGGCTGAAGATGTGAGGGAACTCTCAACCTCTGTAGAGCTTTCTCACCCCGCAGCTTTCCTTTCTGGTACTCTTTTCTGTCAATTGTAGTTCCCTTAGCCTTACCAGATTCTCAACTCAGGAAGACTATTGGGCTCTGTTTAGTTTTTCCCCTGTGCTGTGACTGTACAATCAAGTCAGTAAGCTGGAACAATCAAGGTTTCATGTAGAATTTCTTTAGTTATTTAGTTTTGTAAAATACAGGAGTGGATCTGGTCCCTATTAATTTCACCTTAATTGGAAGAGGAAGTCCCCAGCTTCTGATTTTAATTTCTTACTAGAGAATTTTTATTCCCCCAGTAATATTCCTTTCAGAGACAGGCTTCCATTCACATACAATTTTAAAAGATGTGTAACTCAACATTATTGGTCATCAGGGATATTCTAATTAAAATCAAAATGAAATACCACTATACCAAATGTAGACAAGAATATGATGCAACTGGAAATCTGATACTTTGTGGTACAACTACTATGAAAATGACACGGCTACTTTACAAAAAAAGTTGTAATAGTTTCTTATAAAACTAAATTTACGCCTGTCCTGTGACCCAGCAATTTTACATTTATGTGGTTACTCAGGAGAAAAACACATCTACAAAAAGGTCAAGAATGTTCATAGCAGCTTTATTCAAAGTAGTCTCAGACTAAAAAAATGCCCAGGTGTCCATCAGTAGTAGAATATATACACACACTGGTATAAATAAACAATGGAATAATAGCAGTGAAAAAGTACAAACTGATGATTTATGCAAAACCTGGATGAATCTTTAATATGCTGAAATAAGTCTTATACAACAGAGTACATACTGTAAATTCCGTTTATGTAAGTTTCTAGAATAAACTAATGTACGGTGGAAAATATCAGAAGAATGGTTGACTTTTGGGAATGGTGGAGGTGGGGATTGACTGGGAAGAGGTATAAGGAAACTTTCTGAAGTGAGAATGTTTTATATCTTGTTAGGATTTGGGTTAAATGCGTATATGCCTCTGTCAAAATTCAATGGATGTCCACTTAAAATTTGTACATTTCATGTAATGTGAATTTTACCCTAGAAGGAAAAAGCTATGAGGAAAAAAAACTAAACATATTGAACTCTAATAATATGCAAAGAATATTTAGGGGAAAGTGTATCTGTAATTTACTTAAAAATTCCCACCGAAATAAGATAAATTGCTAGAACTATGAGTGATGAGTTGGTAGACATATACATTTTAAAACAAAATATTCATGGTAGCATCCAAGTGAAGCGTACATGTGTGTTCATTGTAAAATTCAACCTTCCAAGAATATTTATTACTTGAAATATTTATAATAAAATTTTGAAAAATGAAGAATATATAGGTTGAGCATCCTAAGTTTGATAATCTGAGATCTGAAATGCTCCAGAATCCAAAACTTTTGAGTGCCCACATGATGCTCAAAGGAAATACTAATTGGATCATTTTGGGTTTCAGACTTTTGGATTTGGAATGCTCAACTGGTAAGTATAATGCAAAAATATTCCAAAACCAGAAAACGCCCAAAATCTGCAAGGCTTCTGATTGCAAGCATTTTGGATAAGAGATAATCTCTATTATGAACAGCCTTACATCAATAAATTTGACAAATGAAGTGAAACATTTATTGGAAAAGGCAATTACCAAAGCAGCAAAAGAAGAAATAGAAAAATCTTAATAGTCTACTAGCTATTAAATAAAGGAAATTCATTATTTAAAAACTTCTGTACAAGGGAAATTCATAGCCCAGATGGCTTTATCTGCGAATTTTGCCCAATAGTTGAGGAAGATATAATATCAATTTTGCACAAAGTCTTCCAGAGTGAATGGTTCCTTACTCTTTTTATAAGCCAAGGTAATACTGACTCCAGAACCCGTTAAGAGATGTTACAAGAAAGGAACAAATTAAAAACCAATCTCTCTCATAATTATAGATGTAAATACCCTTGGTAAAAACATTAGCTAATCCAATTTAGTGCTGTATGCATCAAAGCAAGTGAGATTTAATCCAGGTTCGCTTTACATCTAAAAGCCAGTTAACATAATTTATCAGATTGAGAGGAAAAAATGCACAGAGCTAAACTAAATATTATGATTCAGGAAAAGCATTTAACAAAATGTAATAGCCATTCACAATAAAGCCTTTCAGAAAATTAGGATGAGAGAGAAGCATCCTTAATTGGAGGAAGATTATCTACTAAAAACCAATGGCAAATATTAATTATGAAGCATGTTATTGAAGACTTTTGTGCTCAGAAAAGAGACAAGGATTCCTACTATGACCATTTCCATTTGATCTTGTACTGGAGGTCCTAGGCAGTAAAATAATGCAAGATCAAAACAAACAAACATTAAGATTAGAAGGGTCAAAACTGTCATTATTCACTATTGTGTATGTGTACCTAAAATATGTATTTGAAATTCTTCATCAAAATATAAAAACAAACTGTATTTTGCAAGGTTGCCGTACACAGGTCGGTAGTAAAAAGTTAGTTGTATTTTCACATGCCAGCAACTGACTGAAAACAATATTTTAAAATGTTGCCATTGACCGTAACATCGAAAACTCCCAAATGTATAAGACTAAATCTAATAAAAGATGTGCCAAGACCTCCTCACTAAAAAATTTCAAAACATTTTTGTAAGTGAAGAATTTCTAAATAAATGGAGAGATATATAAAGTATTATTGCACAGATGTCAATCCCTCAAATCTACAGTTTCAGTACAGTCTCAATAAAAAGCCCAGCAGGTATTTTTGTGGAAACTAGTAAGTTGATTTAAAAATTCCTATGGAATACAAAAAGCCGAGATTCGTTGATGCAATTTTGAAAAAGAAGAATCCAGAGAAAATGATACATTCTAAAGTTCTTCTGATAAAGTCGAAGTGCTATTGCTAAATGGTTTTAGAAAAATGTGACCAATAAAACAGACAAGAAATTCCAGGAACTGACCCATACATACACAAACACCTACTTTAATTGTTTTTAAACTTTTATTTTTCATGGCTATGTAGTAGGTGCATACATGAGATATTTTGATACAGGCATGCAATGCATAATCACGTCAGAGTAAATGGAGTACCCATCACCTCAAGCATTTATCCTTTGTTACAAGTCATACTGCAAGTAAGTACAAGAAGTGATCTTTTCAATTAATGATGAATCAGTTGCATATCTATATCGAATAAAAATGTATGTTGACCCTTTTCTCAGACCATACAAAAAATTACAGACAGATTGCAGGTTTAAGCTGCGTGATTTTAATTAGGCAAAATTGGGGAAACTGGACCAAAAAAAAACCTGCTAATAAAGAAAATTGGTTAAATGGACTATATTAAAATTAAAAACCCCTGTTCACAAGAGAAAAATACCATTAAGAGGGTAAAACAAGGCCTTATAATGAGATTTTAAAAAATACATTCCAAAAAACCTCATACCCATAATCCACAAAGTGTACTTACAATCGATTATATTTATATATTTTTAAAAGACACCGAAAAAGAGAAAATGGCATGTCACAAATGAGGATATCGGAGTGGTCAATAACATGAAAACATGCGTGACTTCATTCATCATCAGGAAAATTAAAGTACAATGTGATACTACTATATATCTAACAAAACGGCTAAGTTTGAAAAGGTGGAAAATATCTTCAACCTCATTCTGATTGGTAAAATAAGAAACAAAAGATGGAAAATATCAAGTATTGGCAAGAATGTGAAGAACTTTCACAATATAAATGAGGATTTAAACTGCTATACATTCTAAGCAATTCCTATGTATTGCTATGTATCCTAATTGCTATACATGTTAAATTGAAAAAACGTAGTCATTTTCTTCTAAGGTTTAGCATGTTTCCTTGTGACAATTTCACTAGTAAGTATTTACCCCCCAAATTCCATACATGTTATAAAATGACATGTACTATACCATAGATAATAGCAGTTTAGTCCCAAATGGAGAAATATTCAAATGTCCTTCAACATTAGAATGAATAGATAAATTGTGATACATTCACAATGAGTGACATCAAAATGGATAAATTGTGGTAGAGTCATAATGAAATACACAATATCCATCAAAATGGATAAATTATGGTAGAGTCACAATGAAATAGTAGATGTAGTGTAGAGCAATGGGAAGAAATAGTCTATAACAGAACACAACAATGTAGATGAATCTCACAAACATTGATACTAAGAAAACATGCAACAAATGATACTTTGCAATTCCATTTATGCAAAGTACTAAAATAGACAAAACAAACATGCTGTTGGAAATCTGGATGTTGTAATTATTTCAAAGTAGCTCGAAGGGGGATTCTGAGGTGCTGGAACTACCTTGCATCTTAATCTAGGTGCTAGTTACAGAGTTGTGTTCTATTTGTGAAAATTCAAACTATGAAGTTATAATATGTGCAGTTTCCTATATGACTATCATACTTCTGAGAAAAAGCTAAAATTAGTGATGCTACTGATAAGTATATGATAGGCTGTTAAAATAGTGTGGCTCCCCCCACCCAGCAAACATTATGAAATCATACATAAAAATATATTTATTTTGAAATCTCAATTTTACTCCTGCCCACTCCTGAAAGAAAAAACAAACCTAATCTGATATCTATTTGCTGAATATGAAAGCCTAAAATGGCTACAATAAAGGTTTTTATAATTTTAGTAATAGTATTTTAGTATTTAAAATCTTAATCATACTGATTGGGATTACCAAATAGATATTGAAGAATGGAGTTGTAAATGTACAAACTTGTTTCAATCAGCATTTTTAAGAATTGTTTTCAACATTGTTAAATCAATCAGTTTAAAGTTTGAAAATTATCTTGCTTGCTCTTGAATGTGGTGATGACTCTTATATGTTTGATAACTTTGACTTTAAGTCATGCCAACTGAATAATACAGCAACTGTAAGATCAAAGGTTAATAATTATTTTAACTTTCAGTTGGGTGGTTGATCACATTATTTCTCTAAATACCACACAACCTGGTTCTTCTTAGCTCCTGCATGTCATGAACCAAAAGGAACATCATGTAATCCTTCAAAGCATAGCACCTAATCCTTGATTGATTACTTGGCACTGGGGAGTGTGTATGCTATTTTTAATAATAAAGAAGACAAATAGATTCTAAGAAGCTATTATTAGGTTCCTATTTATACCAATGTCTAATTATAGGATGGATTTGTTATTATTTGGCATTTGGGATTCATTTTTTGGATCAGGCTTTTAATAGTTTTAAATAGTATGTGAATATAAATAATATATGTATAAATGTTAAATATTCAGACTTATTATGTTGCTCTTGGACAAATTAAGAATTTTCAGTTCTTATGTGTATTCTAGACAGTGTAAAAACTGTCTTTTACTCTGGGTCATATTCCTACTGCCTTAACATATAAGCTTTTCAAGAGGAGTCAGGAGTTGGGAAGGAGTAGTAGTCTAAGGCTGCTTCTGCTAATTTACTATGATGTTATTACATGTAATGATTCATTTATTCACTGAATCATATATTTATAAATAAAATACATACATGTGTATATATAATATAGCAATGAGCCATCACTACATTATCATTTGGAATGGCTAACATCCAAAAACCCAGCAATACCAATTGCTGGCAAGGATGTGAAACAAGAACTCTCATGTGTTCCCGGTGGAAATGTAAAATGGTACAATCACTTTGGAAGACAATTTAGCAGTGTCTTATGTAGAAAAGTTTTTCACATATGGAAAAAAGCTCAACATCACTGATTGTTAGGAAATGCAAATCAAAACCACAATGAGATACCATCTCAAACCAGTCAGAATGGCTATTATTAAAAACTCAAAAAACAACAGATGCTGGCAAGGTTGTGGAGAAAAAGGAAGGCTTTTACACAGTTGATGGGAGTGTAAATTAGTTCAACCATTGTGGAAGACAATGTGGTGACTCCTCAAAGACCTAGAGGCAGAAATACCATTCAACTCAGCAATCCCATTACTGGGTATATACCCAAAGGAATAGAAATTGTTTTATTATTATTATTATTATTATTATTTTGAGACAGGGTCTGGCTCTGTCACCGAGGCTTGAGTGCAGTGGCATGATCTCGGCTTGCTGCAACCTTGGTCTCCTAGGCTGAAGCAATCCTCCCACCTCAGTCTCCCAAGTAGCTGAGACTATAGGCATGTGTCTCCACATCTGGCTAATTTTTGTATTTTTGTAAAGATGGGATTTCATCATGTTGCACAGGCTGGTCTCGAACTCCTGAGCTCAAGCAATACACCCGTGTTGGCCTCCCAAAGTGCTGAGATTACAAGCATGAGCCACCATGCCGGGCCTAAATCATTTCTATTAATATTATAAAGATACATGCATGCATATATTCATTGCAGCACTATCCACAATAGCAAAGACATGGTATCAACCTCAATACCTATCAATAGTAGGCTAGATAAAGAAAATGTGGTACATATACACCATGGAATATTATGCAAGCCATAAAAAGGAATGAGATCATATCCTTTGCGGGGACATGGATGGGGCTAGTGGCCATTATCCTTAGCAAACTAATGCAGGAACAGAAGACCAAAACCAAATACCACATATTCTCGCTTATAAGTAGGAGCTAAACGATGAGAACACATGGACACATTGGGGGAAACAACACACACTGGGGCCTGTTAGAGGGTGGGACATGGGAGCAGGGAGAGCATTAGGAAGAATAGCTAATGGATGCTGGGCTTAGTACCTGGGTGATGGGATAATCTATGTAGCAAACTACCATGGCACATGTTTACCTATGTAACAAGCCTGCACATCCTGCACATGTACACCTGAACTTAAAAGTTGGAAATAAAAAAACAGTTTTTCCATACCATTCAGGAACCACACTCCTAAGGTATTTGTTCAACTGCTTTGAAGACTTAGGTCAATACAAACCCCTGCATACAAGTGTTTATATCAGTTTTATTCATAATCACCAAAAACTAGGAGTAACCAAGATGTTCTTCAATAGGTGAATGAATAAACAAACTATGGTACATCCATGCAATGGAGTTCTACTCAGCAATGAAAAAGAGTAAATTATGAAGTCAAGCAAAGACTTAGATGAATCTTAATTGCATATTACTAAGTGAAAGAAGCCAAACTGGGGGTGGGGGGCATGGGGTCTGGCTCTGCCTGGCTAGAGTGCAGTTGTGCCATCTCGGCTTACTGTAACCTCCACCATATCTTAGTTTCTAATACCATTAGTCAGCAAATGAATCAGCGCTCTTTGAAGAAATGGCCAATTCTAGAATTGGGGCAGTAAGTATACAAGATGAGCATGGAGCATCTTGTGCCAGAATGTACAAGAAGTACTCAAAACAAAACCACCAACACTACCACCAACAGAAAAGCCAGAACCAAAGTCAAACCCAATAAAAATATAGGAAAAAAAAAATATTAAGACCATGTCAAAGGGACACAGGAGCCAACTTAAAAGTACTCCCAATGTTCAAACTGGAACAATTTGAGCAGCACAGTAAAGTGGTATTAAATTATAACCCAAAGCATAACGTGAACATCCATGAGTCCATACTGATGGAAATAAATGGTTGAATAAGTCAGTAAGTAGGGCAGAATAGATAAATCTCCAACGCAGATCAGTTCCAAATAATTTGCATACATATTCTACCCTCAAGGAGGGTGAGCATAACTCCTTATTTATTTATTTATTTATTTATTTATTTATTTATTTATTTATTTTTGAGACAGAGTTTTGCTCTTATTGCCTAGGCTAGAGTGCAGTGGTTCAATCTCGACTCACTGTAACCTCTGCCTTCCGGTTTCAAGCAATTCTCCTGCCTCAGCCTCCCAAGTCACTGGGATTACAGACTCCTGCCACCACGCCCAGCTAATTTTTTTGTATTTTTAGTAGAGACGAAGTTTTGCCATGTTGGTCAGGCTGGTCTTGAACTGCTGACCTTGTGATCCACCAACCTTGGCCTCCCAAAAAAGTGCTGGGATTACAGACATGAGCCACCGCACCCAGCTGAACTCCTCATTTCTTAAATGTGGGAAATGCAAAGCGACTTTCCTAGGAAAAGTACAGTATGAAAAGGAGAAAAAGAATAACCTGATAATGAAGAAACCTGAAAAACATCATCTTAGCCAAGTGATCAAGGTTAACATCAACAATGATAAGTTATGTTAATAGTTTGTACCCTAGATATGATGGGATGAGAATGGCATTTTGCCTCTGTGGTGTTTCTCCCACAAACCCATAATACCAGTAGAATCATGAAAGAAATATCAGAAAAATCCCAACAGAGGAACATTTTACAAAATACCTGACCAGTACTACTCAGAAATTTCAAGAATACCCAAAACGAGGAAATTCAGAGAAACTTAAAGCCAAGAAGTGACTAAAGAGACATGACAACTAAATGTAATGTGGTGTACTATACATGGTCCTGGAAAAGAAAAGGGACATTAGATAAAAACTAAGGAAATGTGAATGAGGTATGGACATCAGGTAATGTATCAAAAGTGGTTTATTAGTTATAATAAATGTACCATACTAATGTAAGATGTTGCTAATATGGGTACCTGGGTTTAGGGGATGTGGAGCTCTCTATACTATCTTTGCTATTTTTCTGTATGATAGTTACCCCTTATCTGCAGTTTTGCTTTCTGTGATTTCAATGATCAACCTATGATCAACCATTGAAAATACTAAATGAAAAATTCCAGAAATACACAATTTACAAGTTTTAAATTGCACACTATTCTGAGCAGCAGGATGAAATCTCTTGCTGTCCCACTCCAAGACATGAATCATCCCTTTGTCCAGTGTACCCATGTTGTATATGCTACCCACTCATTGGTCACTTAGTAGTCGCCTTGGTAATCAGATTGACAGATCACAAGAAGGGTGAGTACAGTACAATAAGCTATTGTGAGAGAGAGAGAGAGACCACATTCACATAACTTTTATTAGTACGGTGTTATAATGGTTTCATTTTATTGTTAATCTCTTACTGTGCCAAACTTATAAATTAATTTATAAATTAAACCTTATTTTATATATAGGAAAAAACAGTATGTATAGGGTTTGGCACTAGCTGTGGTTTCGGGCATCCACTGGGGTTTTAGAACATACTCCCAGAGGGTTGCTGGCAAGATGGTTGAATAAGAACAGCTCTGGTCGCAGCTCCCAGAAAGATCGACGAAAAAGGCGGGTGATTTCTGCATTTCCAACTGAGGTACCCAATTCATCTCACTGGGACTGGTTTAACAGTGGGTGCAACCCAAGGAGGGTGAGCCAAAGCAGGGTGGGGTGTCGCCTCACCCAGGAAGCACAAGGGATCGGGGAACTCCCTCTCCCAGCCAAGGGAAGCCATTACCGACTGCACCGTGCACTCCAGCCCAGATACTGCGCTTACCCCACGGGTCTCTGCAACCCCTAGACTAGGAGATTATTTCCAGTGTCTACACCACCAGGACCCTGGGTGGCCTGGGCGGTCTTTTGAGCAGATACCAAATTAGCCGCAGGAGTTTTTTTTTCATACTGCAGTGGTGCCTGGAATGTCAGCGAGACAGAACCATTCACTCCCCTGCAAAGGGTACTGAAGCCAGGGAGCCAAGTAGTCTGGCTCCGCGGGTCCCATCCCCAGGGAGCCCAGCAAGCTAAGATTCCCTGGCTTGAAGTTCTTTCTGCCAGCACAGCAGCAGTCTGAGCTCGATCTGGGACACTGGAGCTTGGTGGGGGGAGGGGCATCTGCCATTGCTGAGGCTTAAGTAGGCGATTTCACCCTCACAATGTAAACAAAGCCTCTAGGAAGTTAAAACTGGGCGGAGCCCACCTCAGCTCAGCAAGGCCACTGCGCCAGACTGTCTCCTCTCTGGGCAGGGCATCTCTGAAAAAAAAGGCAGCAGCTCCACCTTATAGATATAACCCCCACCTCCCTGGGACAGAGCACCATGGGGAAGTAGTGGTTGTAGGAGCAGCTTCAGCAGACTTAAACGTCCCTACTAGCAGCGGATCTACCAGCACAGCATTCCAGCTCTAATAAGGGACAGACTGCCCCCTTAGGTGGGTCCCTGACCCTCGTGCCTCCTGACTGGGAGACACCTCCCAGCAGGGGTTAACAGACACCTCATACAGGAGAGCTCTGGCTAGCATCTGGCAGGTGACCTTCTGGGACAAAGCTTCCAGAGGAAGGAAGAGGCAACAGTCTTTGCTGGTCTGCAGCCTCCACCAGTGACACCCAGGCAAACAAGGTCTGGAGTGGACCTCCAGCAAACTCCAGCAGACTGCAGCACACGCGCCTGTTAGAAGGAAAACTAACAGAAAGGAATAGGATCAACATCAACAAAAACGATCTCCACTCAGAGACCCCACCGAAGGTCACCGACTTCAAAGACAAAAGATAGATAAATCCACGAAGATGGGGAGAAATCAGCGCAAAAAGACTGAAAATTCCGAAAACCAGAATGCCTCTTCTCCTCCAAAGGACCACAACACCTCGCCAGGAAGGGAACAAGACTAGATGGAGAATGAGTTTGACGAATTGACAGAAGTAGGCTTCAGAAAGTGGGTGTTAATAAACTCCTCCAAGCTAAAGGAGCATGTTTTAACAATGCAAGGAAGCTAAGAACCTTGAAAAACGGTTGGACAAATTGCTAACTAGAATAACCAGTTTAGAGAAGAACATAAGTGACCTGAAGGAGCTGAAAAACAGCACGACAACTTCATGAAGCATTACAAGTATCAATAGCCAAATTGATCAACTGGAAGAAAGGATATCAAAGATTGAAGATCAACTAAATGAAATAAAGTGAGAAAACAAGATTAGAGAAAATAAGAGTGAAAAGAAATGAACAAAGCCTCCAAGAAGTATGGGATTGTGTGAAAAGACCAAATCTGTTTGATTGGTGCACCTGAAAGTGACGGGGAAAATGGAACCAAGTTGGAAAACACTCTTCAGGATATTATCCAGGAGAACTACCCCAATCTAGCAAGGCAGGCCAACATTCAAATTCAGGAAATACAGAGAACGCCACAAAAATACTCCCAGAGAAGAACAACCCCAAGACACACAATTGTTATTATTAGACAGATCAATGAGACAGAAAATTAATAAGGATATCCAGACGTGAACTCAGATCTGGACCAAGTGGACCTAATAGACATCTACAGAATACAGAACTCTCCACCCTAAATCAACAGAATATACATTCTTCTCAGCACCACATAGCAGTTATTCTAAAATTGACCACATAATTGGAAGTAAAACACTCCTCAGCAAATGCAAAAGAATGGAAATTAAACAGTCTCTCAGACCACAGTGCAATCAAATTAGAACTCAGGATTAAGAAACTCACTCAAAACCACACAACTACATGGAAACTGAACAACCTGCTCCTGAATGACTACTGGGTAAATAAATAAATGAAGGTAGAAATAAAGATGTTCTTTGAAACCAATGAGAACAAAGACACAGCGTACCAGAATCTCTGGGATACAGCTAAAGTAATGTGTAGAGGGAAATTTGTAGCACTAAATGCCCACAAGAGGAAGCAGGAAAGATCTAAAATTGACACCCTAACATCACAATTAAAAGAACTAGAGAAATAAGAGCAAAAAAATTCAAAAGCTAGCAGAAGAGAAGAAATAACTAAGATGAGAGCAGAACAGAAGGACATAGAGAAAGGAAAAACCCTTCAAAAAAAAAAAATCAATGAATCCAGGAGCTGGTTTTTTGAAAAGATCAACAAAATAGACCACTAACAAAACTAATAAAGAAGAAACAAGAGAAGAATAAAATAAATTCAATAAAAAATGATAAAAGGAATATCACCACAGATCCCACAGAAATACAAACTACAACCAGAGAATACTATAAACACCTCTACACAAATAAACTAGAAAATCTAGAAGAATGGATAAATTCCTGTACACAGACACCCTCCCAAGACTAAACCAGGAAGAATTTGAATCCCTGAATGGACCAATATCAAGTTTTGAAATGGAGGCAGCAATTAATAGCCTACCAACCAAAACAAAAGTCTAGGACCAGATAGATTCACAGCCGAATAATACCAGAGGTACAAAGAGGAGCTGGTACTATTCCTTCTGAAACTATTCCAAACAATAGAAAAAGAGGGACTCCTTCCTAACTCATTTTATGAGGGCAGCATCATCCTGATACCAAAACCTGGCAGAGACACAACAGAAAAAGAAAATTTCAGGCCAATATCCCTGATGAACATTGATGTGAAAACCCTCAATAAAATACTGGCAAACTGAATCCAGCAGCACATCAAAAAGCTTATCCACCATGATCAAGTTGGCTTCATCCTGGGAGGCAAGGCTGGTTCAACATACACAAATCAATAAACATAATCCATCACATAAACAGAACGAATGACAAAAACCACATGATTATCTCAATAGAGGCAGAAAAGGCCTTTGACAAAATTCAACAGTCCTTCATGCTAAAAAACTCAGAATAAACAAGGCATTGATGGAACGTATCTCAAAATAATAAGAGCTATTTATGACAAACCCACAGTCAATATCATACTGAATGGGCAAAAGCTGGAAGCATTCCCTTTGAAAACTGGCACAAGACAAGAATGCCCTCTCTCACCACTCCTATTCAACATGGTGTTGGAAGTTCTGGCTAGGGCAAGAGGCAAGATAAATAAATAAAGTGTATTCATTAGGAAAAGAAGAAGTCAAATTGTCTCTGTTTGCAGATGACATGGTTGTATATTTAGAAAACCCCATCGTCTCAGCCCCAAATCTCCTTAAGCTGATAAGCAACTTCAGCAAAGTCTCAGGATACAAGATCAATGTGCAAAAATCATAAGCAGTCCTATACACCAATAATAGACAAAGGGAGTCCTATACACCAATAATACACCAAAAATAGATAAATGACTGAACTCCCATTCACAATTGTTACAAAGAGAATAAAATACCTAGGAATACAACTTACAAGGGATGTAAAGGACCTCTTCAAGGAGAACTACAAACCATGCTCAAGGAAATAAGATAGGAGACAAACAAATGGAAGAACATTCCATGCTCATGGATAGGAAGAATTAATATTGTGAAAATGGCCATATTGCCCAAAGTAATTTATAGATTTGATGCTGTCCCTGTCAAGCTACCACTGACTTTCTTCACAGAATTGGAAAAAACTACTTTAAATTTCATATGGAACCAAAGAAGAGCTCACATAGCCAAGACAATCCTAAGCAGAAAGAACAAAGCTGGAGGCATCACGCTACCTAACTTCAAACTATACTTCAAGGCTACAGTAACCAAAACAGCATGGTGCTGGTGCCAAAACAGATATACAGAACAATGGAACAGAACAGAGGCCTCAGAAATAACGCCACACATCTAAAACCACCTGATCTTTGACAAACCTGACAAAAACAAGGACTGGGGAAAGGATGAAAGGATTCCCTATTTAATAAATGGTGTTTGGAAAATGCTAGCCATATGCAGAAAATT
Source organism: Macaca fascicularis (assembly GCF_037993035.2). Classification (NCBI taxonomy): domain Eukaryota; kingdom Metazoa; phylum Chordata; class Mammalia; order Primates; family Cercopithecidae; genus Macaca; species Macaca fascicularis. The sequence goes on along the minus strand of NC_088380.1, from coordinate 92,191,508 downwards.
GAAACTGGATCCTGTCCTTAAACTTTATACAAAAATTAACTCATGATGGATTAAGGACTTAAACATAAGACCTAAAACCATAAAAACCTTAGAAGAAAACCTAGGCAATACCGTTCAAGACATAGGCATGGGCAAAGACTTCATGACTAAAACACCAAAAACAATGGCAACAAAAGCCAAAACTGACAAATGGGATCTGATTAAACTAAAGAGCTTCTGCACAGCAAAAGAAACCATCATCAGAGTGAACAGGCAACCTACAGAATGGGAGGAAATTTTTGCAATCTATCCATCTGACAAAGGGCTAATATCCAGAATCTACAAAGAACTTAAATAGATTTACAAGAAAAAAAACAACCTCATCAAAAAATGGGCAAAGGATATGAACAGACACTTCTCAAAAGAAGACATTTATGCAGCCAACAAACACGAAAAAAAGCTCATCATCACTGGTTATTAGAGAAATGCAAACCAAAACCATAATGAGATACTATCTCATGCCAGTTAGAATGGCGATCATTAAAAAGTCAGGAAGCCACAGATACTGGAGAGGATGTGGAGAAATAGGAACACTTTTACACCACAGGACCTGTCGGGGGGTGGGGAGCTAGGGGAGGAATAACATTAGGAGAAATATCTAATGTAGATAATGGGTTGATGGATGCAGCAAACCATCATTGTACGTGTATACCTATGTAACAAACCTGCACGTTCTGCACATGTATCCCAGAACTTAAAGTATGATTTTTAAAAAAAAAAAAGGAAGAAAGAAAGAAAAAGAACTTTTTCAACTCAAAAAAAAGAAGAATATATTCCCTATGGATAAGGGGGAAAAACTATCGATACAAAATTATTTTAAAATAAAGTTTTTATTTTATTATTCTAAAATAATAGAAATATTAAAACAAAAAGTTATTTAGAATAATAAAATTAAAAGTTTATTTTAAAAATTTATAAAGTTTATCCAAATGTTTATGAAAGTTATATAAATATTGGATTTCAGGAATGTGAAGAGTAAGACTAGAGCTCCCAGTCAGGTTTCTAAATGTAATAGTGTTTTTTACTGTTCTGTAGCAAAATAAGAATAGGGCGATGTAATATATTTTTCATGAAGCTAAATTGATGCAATATAAATAATGATTCCTTATTCTGAGATTGTTTGTGGAGTTTGTGATGTTAAAATATATTTTGCTTTGAAATGATGCTAATACTAGGTCTGGTCTACTAGTATAAAAAGTTGATATTGGTCCCTGAAATAAAAAGTCTGAGATCCATATCCTTTAGAAAATCAATTCCTGACAATTCAGAGATTTGCTCTTCTTCCTAAGCAGAGCCAAAATATTACTGTTCCATGGCGTTTTCTTATACCTTTCTCTACCTGTATTTAAGAGTCTAGATGGGTATCCTATACCTCTGGCACCCTCAGGCAAAGGAAATAAAAGCAGAAGAACCAAGTAAAATAAAAGCGAAGATTTCACACAATCTCCCTGGCATCCAGTGGTAGGAGGAAATGCCAGCCATCTCCAAATTTCAGAACCCATGAAAAAGACTCTTTTACCAACTCTTTTCAGTAAAGAAGAAAATGAAGACTAGAGAAGATGGCACCTCAGGGCAATGGATTCAGAAAGTAAGTAAGTGATGTAAATCTGTTTTTAACAGAACCCAAAAAGGTTGATTGTGGACTTTTGTGTTTAAGGGTGCAGTGAGCTAGGCATTTTTCTTCTGAGATTGCAAGAGTTAAAAGTTCCACTGCCTAACCTTTTGAGGTTATCTGAAAATAATTAAAACCTCCATTAACTTCCACAACTGCTCTTGCCTTGCATAACAGTTAAATGAAAAAAGCCAGGAAAAGTTTCAAATGTTTTCATTGATTGTCATACCTCTATAAAGTAAGTGTGTGGATGTTTTAGTGATGTGTATTCTTTATTCAGATGTGCATTAGTTTGGCCAGCAAACATTTAGTGGTTGCTATTTGCCACTGTAATGTACGTGCTGTACATGTAAATGTGAACAAGACATTCTTTGCCCCTAAATGGCTCATAATCTAGTTGAGAGACATAGTTGCCACACAGTATGGTAAGTGCTTCATTAAGGACTAATACAAATTTGATATTTAGAGAAAACTTTATGGAGGACAAAAGCTGTCTTGAAAGTTAGCGCAATGTTAAGAAAATACAGATTATTCAAGGTGAAAACTTCAAACTTCAGTTGGAATAATACTGAAAAGAAAAGAGATATTCTGTATCACAGATACAGGGGAGCAGTATAAAACATTATTTAAAATTCTATTTTAGACACCTGGGAATCTGAATTATAACTCTTTTATAATTTATACTCCTGCTGTGAGAGGGATTCTTTATGCATAAGATGAAGGAAAAGAAAATAGTCTGAGTCTCTTTCCTAAAACTTTATCTTTGTAGCCGCTAATAAAACACATGTAGCAGAAATCACTAAGCGTACAGAGGGTATACTTATCCAGAGACAAAGCTAGAGAAGCTTAGAGGTGGGCTCATATTAGAGAAAATGGATGAGGGTATGAGTTCTCTCTTGCAGAGAGAAGAGAGGCAGGCTTACAGTGGGGTGTCTTTCCACATTGAGTGCTAAGGCTAAGATCATGCGCCAATCTCAAAAGAAGGCAATCATTTGCTACTAGGCAAAATTATAAAAGTTGCACCAGCTGTTTTCCTGGGTGTCCTACAATATTAACATTACCTGAAAAAATTGTAGTTAAGATGGGTGGTAATTCCACTCAGACATCCCCCCCACTTGCAAAGCCCCTGAGGTTGGGTGATGTTGGTTGGAATGGCTGGGCATTTGGCCAAGGGAAGTTGAATTGTTGATGTATGTCATTTGGGCTTGGTGAAGTATATTTGTGTGGTGTTTTGCCACTGTTATGTACAGTTAAGTTTTGCCCACCATCTAATTATAGGACAGACTTCTAGGATATTCCTAACTCCCAGTGTGCTAATTCATCCAGCATCATGTCATTCGATGCTGGGTCAGAGGTGGGTCACCTAATAAAAATGTTATTTTTCTGAATATTTTGACATTTGTGTTACTTTCAGTGTTAAAATAATTGAGATTTGATGTGATATTTTAAGTAAATATACACTTTTTAACCTAATCATGTTTACATAAGTATATATTTTTCTTTTATTTTTATTTTTTCTGGAGGGGCACAGAGTCGCTCTGTCGCCCAGGCTGGAGTGCAGTGGTGTCATCTTGGCTCACTGCAAGCTCTGCCTCCAGGGTTCAAGCAATTGTCCTGCCTCAGCCTCCTGAGTAGCTGGGACTACAGGCGCATGCCGCCACGCCTGGATAATTTTTGTATTTTTAGTAGAGATGAGATTTCGCCATATTGGCCAGGATAGTCTTGATCTTCTGACCTCGTGATCCACCCGCCTTGGCCTCCAAAAGTGCTGGGATTACAGGCGTGAGCCAACACGCCTGGCCTATTTTTCTTAAAGAGGATCCCCAAAATTGTTTATGCTTCAGGCTCTGCAAAACATGAATATGTCCATGCTTAATTCATCTAATGGGAATTAGATAAATTCAACTCACTCTCCCTCTTGCTCATTATAATGATCAATCAGTCAAACCAACAACAATAATCTTGTCCGTCTGCTTGTTGATGCATAGAAGTACAAGAGGGTGAAATTTTTATTTCATATAAATATTACAAAAAGGTAAATTCTTGGCTGAGGTACTGTTTTCACCTGCCTGATTTTTCAGTTACGTGTAACTAGTTATTACAAAACTCCATATGACAACCATATAGTTTTTCCTTTATTTAATATTGAGAGAGGATGAAAGGCACAGGAATGGTCTAGAGATGAGGATACATTGTCACCAAGGAGGTACACAGCCAGAAGGAGAAGATTGAGAACTTTGAAAGCCAAGTCCAGTGACAACCCTATTAATAATCAGCCTGATCGTTATAAATAGAAGATGGACAAAGGGACCATTCCTCACTGGGAAACTTTAAAAAGCAGCTTCCAGTGACTCTAGAAGCTACACTGGTTTTTTCAAAAGTTGCCTTTCCAGAGACCGCAAAGCAAGAGAATAATTAATAAAATAATAACTCTATGAGCATCCTGAGGAACTTGTAGCTTTCTTGGATTTGATTTTTATCAGATGGGTGGAAATATGATTAAACCATTTGACACACAGAGGAAGATAATTGGAAGGATGAAGCTGAAGGGAAGCCTCCCGGTTTAGGTAGATGAGTTTTGAAGGCGATTTTATATGTTAAAAATACTACAAGAGGCAAGATACATTGATTCAAATCCTATGTATGCTACTTGATATGGCCCAGTTACCTCTAATGTACTATAAGGGCTTTCCATACACTATTTTCCATACAGGGTTGTCAGAAAATGAAATTGAGATAATCAGTGGCTGGCACACAGAATTACAAGGGTTCATTCTAAGAATACTATTGAGTCAAGCCTGTAATCCCAGCACTTTGGGAGGCCGAGATGGGCGGATCACGAGGTCAGGAGATCGAGACCATCCTGGCTAACACGGTGAAACCCCATTTCTACTAAAAAATACAGAAAAACTAGCCGGGCGAGGTGGCGGGCGCCTGTAGTCCCAGCTACTCGGGAGGTTGAGGCAGGAGAATGGCGTGAACCCGGGAGGGGGAGCTTGCAGTGAGCTGAGATCCAGCCACTACACTCCAGCCTAGGCGACAGAGCAAGACTCTGTCTCAAAAAAAAAAAAAAGAGAATACTATTGAGAAGGGAGGGTGCTTACCAAACTCCTGAAATTTTATGCAAATATTTCTGTGTGTGAACATTTTGAGGAGTAAGAGGTTCACAACTTTTATTAATTTCTTGAAAAGATCTGTGACAAAATAGGCTAAGAAGAATGGAAGTAGGAGCTCATTTATGTTTGTGAATGAATTGCAAATAAAAAAGGTCTGAAATTTTCTAGAAGTATAATGTCATCAAAAAGTAAAACGTCCGAGACAGAAGAGAAATTGAGTGAGGTTATAGTGGGAAAAGTATTCAAGTTGATGTTGATCAGATAAAGTGACACTCTATTTGTACTGATCGTTCAGTGCTATTCTTGCTTTCTAAGTCTTTTTTTTCTATGCCTAAAGAAGTAGAAAATATGTTCTACTTTTTCATGCTATGAGCCTATGAACATGGCTGACACATTTTCAATGCAAGTAATTAAAAAAAAAATTGATAATAGTTTAAAAGTTAAGGATGTGGTCCTGAATCTGCATCTAAATAATTATGTGAACTTGTGCAAGTAATTTGCTTCAGTTTTCCCAAGTGTGAAGTTGTAGTGATGAACCATTTCTTCTTCTTAAGAATAATGTTTAAAAAATGGACTAATAAATAAAAATATACTGAGTTTATTTGAGTGAATTAGCTATTTAAAATCAACATGTTAACTAATCATTAGAGAAATGCAAATAAAAACCACAATGAGATTTCATCTCACACCAGTTAGAATGGATATTATTGAAATATCAAAAAATAACAGATGTTGGTGAGGTTGTAAAGAAAAGAGAATGCTTATACACTGCTGGTGGGAATGTAAATTAGTTCAGCTATGTGGAAAGCAATTTGGTGATTTCTCAAAGACCTTAAAACAGAACTACCATTCAATCCAGCAATCCCATTATTGGGTATATACCCAAAGGAATATAAATTGTTCTCCCATAAAGACACATTCATGTATATGTTTATCACAGCACTATTTACAATGACAAAGGCATAGACTCAACCCATCAATGGTAGAGTAAAGAAAATGTGGTACATATACACCGTGGAATACTATGCAGCTGTAAAAAAGAACAAGATCATGTCCTATACAGCAACATGGATGGAGCTGGAGGCCGTTATCCTAAGTGAACTAACACAGAAACAGAAAACTAAATACAGCGTGTTTCACTTACAAGTGGGAGCTGAACGTTGCATACACATGGATACAAAGAAGGGAACAATAGACACTATGGCCTGCTTACAGGTGGAGAGTGGGAGGGGGGTGAGGATCAAAATATAACCAATCAGGTATATGCTTATTACCTGGGTTTTGAAATAATTTGTACACCAAACCACTGTAACACACAATTTGCCTATACAACAAACCTGCACATATCCCCCTGAATGTAAAATAAAAGTTAAAAAAATAAAACATAAAATTACAATGTTATAGCATATTTTTCTTTCAAAGAGTAATCTACTTTTACACATTTTATAGTAATGGTATTATCTCAATAAATTAATTTAAACTATTTCTTGAGAAGCTTAAATGTACTATTGGTATCTACATTTCAATATCCATTGGAATTGATGGTGAACATCTGTTTTTGTTTTGTTTTGTTTTGAGACAGAGTTTCACTCTTGTTGCCCAGGCTGGAGTGCAATGGTGCTATCTCATCTCACCGCAACCTCCGCCTCCCGGTTCAAGCGATTCTCCCGACTTAACCTCCCGAGTAGCTGGAATTACAGGCATGCACCACCATGCCCAGCTAATTTTGTATTTTTGGTAGAGACAAGGTTTCTCAATGTTGGTCAAACTGGTCTCGAACTCCCAACCTCAGGTGATCTGCTCACCTCGGCCTCCCAAAGTGCTGGGATTACAGGCATGTGCCACCTTGCCCGGACTGATGGTGAACATCTCAAGTCATTAGTTTCTTTACCTATCTAGTGGATTTTACATCATTATATGATTATCATTAATATCCTATTGTCAAAATCCAAAATCCCCATGTCTCATTGCACATATACTCATTCAGTCTTCACCCAACTAAGCCAATAAATTGTTAATATAAAGATCACTTTTTCAGGGGGCCATCACTTGAATCTCTAAAGTTGAATATCTTTCTCTCTTGCACATTTAATTACTTGTTCAACTCTTGTTTTCCCTATTAGACTATAAGAACCAGGTGGCAAAAACTGAGGTGTTTTTTTGTTTGTTTGTTTGGTTTTTTTTAATACTACTGTATCCCTAAGACTTAGTAAACAGCTTAATTTATAGCAAGAACTCAAAAAAGTTTGTCATCATTATTTATTTTAAAACCATCCTAAACTTATAGTAAAGTTGCAAATGCAGTACAGAGGACATTTTTTATGTATTTATTTATTTTTAATTTGCTGGACCATTTCACAGTGCTCACAAGATGCCTTTTCGCTCACTAAAATTATAATGTGTGTGTGTCTGTTTTTTTTTTTTTTTCTCCAAACAAAGACACTCTCCTAGGTAATCACAATACAATCATCAAAATCAGGAATTTGATATGGATATATGACTCCCATCTGAACTTTAGACCACAGTCAGGTTTCACCAATTGTCCCAGTAATGTCCTTTATAACGATCTGGTGCAGAATAAAATTTAGTTATTGAAGTAATTAAATTTAGTTATTCCAGCCTTTTCAGGCTGAAATCGTTCCTCAGTTTTTGTTTGTTTGTTTGTTTGTTTTTGTTTTTGTATGTTTTTTTGAGATGGAGTCTCATTCTGTTGCCAGGCGAAGTGCAGTGATGCAATCTCAACTCACTGCAACCTCCGCCTCCCGGGTTCAAGCAGTTCTCCTGCCTCAGCCTCCTGAGTAGCTGGGATTACAGGCACATACTACCATACCCAGCTAATTATTGTATTTTTAGTAGAGGCAGAGTTTCACCATGTTGACCAGGATGGTCTTCATCTCCTGACCTCGTGATCCGCCCGCCTCGGCCTCCTAAAGTGATGGGATTATAGGCATGAGCCACCTGGCCTGGCCGCTCCTCAGTCTTTTCTTGGTTTTCATGGTCTTAACTGTTTCACAGACTATAGGCCAATTATTTTGGAGGGTGACTCTCAGTTTGGACTTACAGTATGTTTTCTTATGAGTAAATTCAGGTTATTCAACTTTGGCAGGATTATCACACAAGTAATACCAAGATTTTCTCATTTCTCAGCTGGCACACAATTACTGATGATGTCCACTTAAAGCCCTAGATTAAGGCGGTGTTTGCCTCTGTAAAAATAGTGTTTATCTCTTTGAATTGTTAACTGTTTTGTGGAGAGATATCTTGAAACAATACGAATATCTTGGTCCTTCGTGTAAGTGAATAAGTTATTTTTATCATATAAACTCATCTTTGTTCAATGGATCATTATCTCTTACTATCATTACGTATATTGATGCTCAAAGTATCCCATATTTAGCCAGAGGAAGCCTCTTCAAACTGGTTCCTGTGACCTTTGATGTGTCCCCACCATTCTTTGAGCATATTTTACTTTCTGGTACAGCAAGGCATTCCATACTCATCTGGCACTTTCTGCACTCTGGAGTCAATTACTTCTCCAAGAAATCCTTGTTCCTTTTAGTGAATAATGATATTATTAAATCCACAAGCTGAGCTTTTATGTGTGTTTATTTCTTTTCGATTGTCGTTGTTTCTAGAACTTCACAGTGGACAGTGGACAGAGGACAGAGCTGTGGAATGGACAATCAGCCCTCTGTGTTTGTAGGTTCTGCATCTGTGGATTCAATCAACTGCAGACTGAAAATATCTGAGGGGAAAAAAAAGAATGGTTGCATCCATACTGAATATGTACAGACTTTTTTTCTTGTAATTATTCCCTAAACAAAACAGTAGACCAAGTATTTACATAACATTTAAGTTACATTAGGTATTATAAGTAATCTTGAGATAGTTCAAAGTATATGGGAAGATGCATGTAGGTTATATGCAAATAATACATCATTTTATATCAGGGATGCCGTGGGTTTTGGTATCCTCACAGAGTCCTGGAACAAATCCACCACAGATACGAAGGGTCAACTTTATGTGAATACATACACATGCACAAGTGTACACACATTTACATTTACTTTCATATTCATCATTATATACTGAGAACTGTGAATTCACATTAATAACTCCACTTCCTCCAAATCAACACCACAGGAACCATTCTATCTCCCTTTCCAGATTTGTAACTCCCTTCTTTGACGGTGAGAAACCTGTCTCTTGTTATCCTTCATACACTTACTTACTAAGCAATCTCCCTGTTTGTAATAAATCTCATGTCACCTGCACCATGCACCCCATGGTGTGGATGCTCTGTTCATCCTGTCCAGGTTATGACTCCCTCCACAAGACTGGTACTGCTGACCCTCTGTGGAGAAACTCCTTAACCCACTTCAGCTCCAACAACAGTACTGGGGCCACTTTCTGCCTGGATACCCTCCTCACCTCCTTTGGCTCAAACTCCCTGCTCTGTATCATGAGGAATGTCTTAGTCTGTTTGTGCTAATAAAACAAAGTACCACAGACTTGGTAATTTATAAAGAACAGAAATTTATTTCTTACAGTTTGGGAGGCTGAAAGTGCAAGATCAAGGCACTGGCAACCTCAGTGTCTGGTGAGGACACAATCTCTGGTTCCAAGATGGTGCTTGTTGCTGCATCCTCCAGAGAGGATGAATGCTCTGTCCTTACATGGTAGAAGGAACAGAAGGGCAGAAGGACCTAGCCTCTTCCTTCTAGACCTTTTATAAGGCACCAATCCAATTCATGAAGGCAGAACCTTCATGACCTAATCACCTTTAAAAGGCCTTAACTCTTAGTACTATCACACTGGATCTTAGATTCTAACACGTGAATTTGGGGGAGAATGCATACACTCAAACCATAGCAGAGGCCCCCCTACCACCAGCATGGATGCCTACGGATGCTTATCCCACCTGATGCCTCTAGGACTACATTGTTCAGAAGGAGCAAGGACTGCATTGTTCAGAAGGAGCAAAGGGTCAAAGATTACATTTTAAACTTATGAATGAAAACCAACTTAAAATGTTATTGACATTTTTTTCAAGTATATCCAACCTCTAGATATATTTTATCTCCTTTTCCAGACTAATCTGTGTTTCTCCGGATATATGATACAGTTCTGCTTTATCAGAGGAGGAATATTAAGAAAATTCCATGCTTTTTACACTTTTATTGTTAAGTTTTTGTATTTGTTTAGCTCAGCATTTCTCAACTGGAGAAATTTCCTGCCATTTTTGGCAGGAAATTCTTTGTTATAGGATTGTCCCACATACTGTAAGATATTTTGTATCCCTGACTCTCCATTCACTATTGCCACAAAAAGCCCCCCCACTAAAAACTTGGCATAATTAAAAAACAAAAACAATAATAAGTTACTCTACCCATTTCCAGCTGCTTCCTAGGAAAGCAATCTTCCCTCCATTGAGAACTGCTGGAGCTCTTTGCAGTTTGTATAATAGCTATTTCCTAACAAATTCTTAGGTTCACACTAATTCACATGGAGACTCACATAAAACAGTTCTATCACCATTTGTTCTACATCAAGTTTGTTAACCTTGTAGAACCCGTGCTTTTTTGGTCAAGTAATATCATATCGTCTTTGGCTTGGTAAGTGTCTCCTGATGGTCCTGTTTTAGGTTTAGAGGCCCACACCACCAAATTCTGCTTTGTAAAGGAATTTTCTTCGGTCACTAAAATGTCCCTGAAATTAATTGAAGCATGTAAGCCATAAATACAAAGCTGTCTGAAACAACTGGTTAGAAATATTTAAGTCCTCAATGCCATATATGAAATGTAAGTGTGTTTTTGGCTTCTTAGCTGTATATTTTCATAGAAATGGTGGATAGTTTGTGTTGGGACAAATCAACTTCTAGTTAAGAGTTAGGGCTGCACTCAGTATGCTCTTTCCAGAGCATCCTGAGCCTGTTGCCTGCTGATATGCTGATGGCAATGCCATTCTTCCCCTGATTGGACAAGGAAGGATGGTGTTTTCTCTGGGACTCACAGTCTTTTGCAACAATTTCATCTCCTGTCTTCACCATGTGTATATATGACAATCTACCTGCAGTGGGAAGAAGTCATAAGCTTTTCAGCTAGAGAGCTGTTTGTTTCCCCCTGGAACTAAAACAGATAGAAGATTGCTTGTGTTTTGCCCTTATGTTATAAATTTAGGTTTTCATCTGGAGGAGAAAAAATCTGTTCCTTATTCCACCAACTGTACAAATATAGAAATGAGAGTTAAGTTTCAATGCATGATATATTTGAAAATAATCACCTTAGATTTGAAAGTAAGATCTCTGTGAACACATGGTATGATTTTAAAAATTAGTGGGGTGCATCTGCTGATGTGAGCAGAAGCTGTGGCAGAGATATTTACTGCTTTCTAAATATGTAAATTATCGAAGAGCTACACATTTTATAAAGTGCTTCAATTTGTTACCACACTTCCCAGTCATATTCCAGTTAGGTGGGGGCCATGTGACTAGTTCTGACGACTAGTGTGAGCTAGAGTTGGGAGCAAAAGTGATGTATGTCACTGCAGCCTCAAATTTATAAGGATATGTTCATTTTATGCATGCTTTCAAGTAAACTAAATTTGAGTTGCACTAAAACTGGACATAGAATGTTTCTGTTAAGATAATTTCAACTGTCCTGGAAAATAGAAGACGTTATTGCACTAGTTTGATGAAATACCTCTGTTTAGAAACTAGTGTTTGGTTTTATTTAGTTTGGTTAAGAGAATATAATTCATTAGCTTGAATGATCTAATCTGAATGGGATTGGCTTAATAAATCAAAGACAAAAGCAAACTAGGGAATTGTGTCAACATGACAATGTTTCAATGCTCCTCGGTTAGTGGCTTAAGCTGTAAGAAAGTAATTTTAACTCATACTACTTTAACTGCATAATCCATTTCCTTTTTCATCCCTACTCTTATTTTCCCAGACAACATGGTGCATATTATTTCAAGGGCATTCCCAAAGAGTTGCATCAGCAGAGTCTTCTTTGCACCTTTAAATGACCTCTTTCAGTTCATTTAGGATTCTAGACAGATCACACACACACACACACACACACACACACACACCCCACACACACATCACTACCTTTGGACAGCTTATCTAAAATAAAATATTTCTTCATCGGAGAACTTTTAAGAATTTCATTGCTTGGTGCTGTTGAAAAAGGAAGATTTTGTGCACTGTGTCCTTATGACCATTTTTTTTTTCTCTGGGTGAACAACAAAAACAACGAGAAAAAACACAGAACAATTTCACACCTAAAATTGAAGGAGTTGATTACTGTCATTTTGATGATGTGCCTTTTACACGTTTGCAGTGGTTAAGAAAGACTTTATGGTTTGGAGCATGAGCACTTTAAAGTGATTCAAAATTATCGAAGAGCTACACATTTTATAAAGTGCTTCAATTTGTTACCAACTAGAGCAGCAGTGGAACGATTCTACAGAGCTTTTAGTACTATGCACAGCCTGCAAATGCTCTCATAATCTTCCCAGGTGTCGCTCCTTTACATGTGGGGGCTTGGAATTTTCCTGCCCAGAGACACTCCATCGCTAACAGCGGCAGAGCTTCTCTTCTTGAGGCCTGCATACCACAAAAGCAGTGCTCACATATGGGTTCAGTTTTGGCAATGCTACACACTCCAAATCAGCCTCTTATGGTCGTTTGGCTTTGCCAGATGAAAAAACTATTGATCTAAAAATGATTGGACAAGTAAGCACTCAATTTCGTGTCTAGAGGAGCTTAGGCATGTGAGAAGTAAAAATAGGTGGAATAAGAGTGTCAAGGTGGCTTGGATGACACTGCCAAATGAGTAAATGACTTTTCAGTCCCTTTGAGTCATGAAAAATACTAATGTTTAAAAAGTTAGTGCTTTTGAGAGAGACTGAAACTTTTTAAAAGTGGGGTTTAATGATTTCTTTCTGTTTTGCTATTAGCTTCCAGTTTTTACTGGCCTTTAATTTACATATTTTAAAACAACAGTAAGCCTTGCTTATGTAAAAGAAAAAATAAGGCATAATTTTTGAAATTTAAAATGACCAGGTGGCTTAGATATTGGCTTGTAATGCAGGGTTCCACTAGAACACAGGTACAATTTTTCCTTTTAAAATGAATTTACACAGCTAAGATGCATACTGAATGATACATGGCCTCTCCGTGTGATGGCCATAAATGGCACATTTTATTTCTTTAGAACTAGAGTTGTAGAGCTCAGCTAGTTCATTAAGGAGAGGGCAATCTTAAATCAGAACAAAGCTAAATGAGTAAAAGTCAGTTTAAATCCCCCAATTCTGGGAGGGATTTACTATTTCTCTAGTATATGAGTACCTGATGAGTTTAAGAGTGTTTGGAAAACTCGGGTCCTTGTGGTGATTCTTGCCTGAATTGAGATTAGACTCTACACTTCCAAGACCCTTTTCTCAGCTGTGCACTTTTTACTTACCATGCTGTTGATTATTCATTCCATTTAAGGGCATGAGGTGCTATTTTAGAAGAGGATTTACACAACTTATGAGTAATTTTAAAAACACCATGCTATCTGAGTTTTATATGTAGAAATATAGCATTTATATAGAGAGATATAGCATTTACATTGAGAATTATTAATACAATTAATTTGAGTGCATGTTACCCAAACATTGAAAGGCATTAGGTATTTCTCTCCAGCTGGCTGTCTTGGTGGAGTTTCCAGTGAATACCTCAGTGAATACCTCTTTTATCATCTAAACTGTTAAGCGAAGCTGATTTCTGATAAGATCTAAGACTTCAGAGCAACAATATGTATGGTAAGACAGAGAGCCTAGTTCACCACACTTCCTCAAGGACAACAGCGGGAAGATTGTATGTCATTTTAAGATAAAAACTTCCCCAGAAGATTTTATTTTTCCCCTCCCTCTACTTTCCTTCTTTTTCTTTTTTTGTCACCTCAAATTAACTAATACATGTAAAAAACCCACAGTGCTTGACTATTACTACAATTTTATCATTTTTATTATTTATTCCCTTTCTTTGCCTGCTTACATTTTTTCATCCAATAATCATGGGTATCCCTGTCTTGGTTGAGATGTCACTTTCTCTTGTCAGGAAAATTGGAATTGATGGTGACTTCCAACTCTCTGCTCTGAAGAAGACCCTGATAATACCATTGCAAGTGTGTGCACTGACCCACCACTGAAGGTCACAATCTGTTGCAGGCAGTGCTCTGTTGGGGAATTTTAGCCAGGTTTATTTACTTCTGCCTGATCCACTTTGTGATTTATTTGATTAAAGTGCAAGCACTTGGGTATTTGTAAAACAGAGTATAAAATATGCAAAGCATTCTGTTTTCGTTAGGAAAATCTATGAGCTATGAGTTGAAATTGCCAAAACTTGGTAAAATAATCAGGAATGAGAGATATTTGTCCTTACTTCCTAAGCAATAAACTGCAAATAAGGTCCATTTGTATACTGAATTAATAATATATTTTAATTCAGTTACAAAGTCAAGCAGATGATATAAAGCTTTTTAACCTTATTTCAATAATGCATTTATTTGCCATGATGATTATGTCTAAATGTACATTCCATATATTTTATAGAGTTGATCTAAGAAAGGAAATCTGATCTCTCTTCAGTGATTTTTTAGGAAGTTCTTACTTTTGAATTCTCTAAGTCATGCTTTTGTTTTTAAGTTAAATATGTTAAATGAATGCAAACATTTTATAGGCTGGACATTATTTAGACTTAAACCCTTTATGCCATGTAAAGTTCCTCCCCTCTCATTTTTACCTATCCAAATCCTATCCCTTATTTTCTGCTGTATATTCCATTCATCTTGGCTTAAAGCAATCTTTTCCTCCTTTGAATACCTATTATTGCACTTGCTCAAGTGACACTTATGACATTTACTGAATGCTGTAGACTCTTATTCCTAATACATCTTAATATATCTAATTTCCTGAACCTGATTTTCAGTTTCAGAACCTTGTCTGGACACATGGTTCATTCAACATTTACTAGACACATGTTTAGCAATTGACCACAATATGCAAATTTATGTTAACACTGGAGATGTAGTGGTGAAAAACATAGATATGACCACAACCCTCGCAGACCTGATATATAAGGTGAACATATGAATTAGAGTCAAAGAATGTGTATAATTTTCGGTATCAACTATAATGCTTAAACCATTGTGAGGGTACAGAAGATACTTTTGCGGAAGGATCTAAGATTCCATTTTTGTTGGTAAGCAAACTTACATCTAGTTGTAGAATGTCAACTGTTGTTGTGTATGCTTTTGCTACAAGTAAGATGTCTAGTTTCTTTAAGTTTCTTTAAAAAGGATGTGCAGTATAAATAAATTTCATTAATCCAAAGTTGTCTTGAGGATCTTAATACTCACATAGCACCCCCTAGAAATAAATGTTACATATCCATTTCACATTATGAAACATAAGTTTGAAAATGAGTTAAGTCACTCAAATAATCAAAGAGTGTTTTAGAACTAGCTGAATCTTCCTGCTAATTTATTTTGTAAATTAAATTCAGATTCATGATTGATCAGAAATTGCCAATAAAAAGTAATACATTAATTGTAATATTAAGTAAAGTATAAACAATATTAGAAGGGTTTTAAATTTTTAAAATATAGCTTCTGGTTCTATATGGCAATCTGACCTTCCTAAAATGTTAAAAAATATAGAAAATAATATTTAAATGTATGAAACAAAGGACACAGGAAGAGGCTAATAGAAAAAGTAGTTTTTTGTTTTTTTTTTCTTTAAAGTTCTAGGAGTTGAAAAATGGATGGAGAAGTGGGAAATGATAAACCAAAGCTGAAGCAGCCACTATTTAGAGCATGTGCAGAGTTGACTACGGCCTAAAAGGAGACAGTCTGCCATGTGGAACCCTCAAGGGCTCACAACTCAGAAATACCAGGGGTGTGGCAACATAAGAGATATGTAACTAATAACGGATATTTAATTGATTGCATGTGAAACTACCATAGCCCCCATATCAGTGTGTAGTATATAGGCATTGTACCACCTTCCAGACAAATATAGTGAAGGGACTTTGCTACAGAAATTGCCAAAATGGGTACAAGGACACTCATGTAGGTATTGATATCTCAGAGCAAAGACCTCTGAATTATGGCAAGTATGTGTTCCTCCATACACAGCTTCTCAATCACATTTCGTTAATTAAACTGCCAATATATAAGACCCTGCCCACATTCAGAGAGCTACCCGTCAGTCATTGTACTATATCCTAATTATAAACAGAAACCAAGTATCTCTAGTCCTTTGAAGAAAGCCAGCAATATAAATGAGAAAGACAAAGCAAAGCAAAACAAACAAACAAAAATCTGAAAACAAAAAGCAAGTCATAAAGAGAGAAACAAACAGGAAGACAGCAACACCCTGTAGAAAACAGGCAATTCAGGAACAACAGCCAAAAAGACTTAAAAATTCTAATTCATACATCCCAGATATTAAAAATGTAATGAAAACACATCAGTAAAACAAGAACAGGATGTTATCTATCTATATATAGATATAGATATCAGTTAAATGCCTGAACAATAAAATTAAGTAAATTTCAAAAAGGTAAAACAAATAGAAAAATAAGTGAAAAATATAATGGAAATGCCAAAGATAAAGAGATTATTCTTGGAGACTAACTTCAACTAATAGGAATTTCAGAAAGAAATAAGATAAGTAAAGGGAGATATTAGACAAAGTGCTATAACTTTTCTTAGAGCTGAAGAGCATGTGTAATTAAACTGAAAGTATCTATTGAATGTTCAGAACAATGAAAAAATGCAGACCCACATTAGATACATTATTTGAAACTATAGAACACTAAGGATAAAGAGAAGATCCTAAGCTTCCAGAGGGGAAGAAAGCCTTAACTTTTACAAAGGAATGAGAATAAGATTGGATTAGTCTTCTCATTAGCTATAGAAAATTGTGAATCAATGTCTTAAAATGTCTGAGGGTAAAATATTTAAAACCTAGAATTCTTCACCCAGCCAAATTATCAATATAGTTTGAAAATTGAATAAAGGACATTTGTAGTCAAGAAATAACTTAGAAAAATTGCCTCCCACCTACTTGGCTTTAAGAGGTTACTTGAGCAAAATAGTGGAGAAGAGAGAGGAGGTGATCCAAAAATAACATGAGATCCCATACAGAAAATGTTGGCTACAGCTCAGAAAATAATGAAGGGATGTTTCAGCCTGTGTTCTGTGTAGAGAGTTTGAATAAGTATTTGTCAAGATTTGAGTAGAAAAGAAGATGGCTCATGGAGACAGGCATTTAAATAAATAATAGATTCTAAGGATTTGATACCATTCTCGAGAATATGAGAAACCTATGAAGCCAACAATAATAGACAATTCAAGAAAAAAAGAAAGGCAATAGGAAACTCTAGGAAAAACAAAAAGGCTGCATGAGAGGAATTACAATTATGGTTGTACAATAAATAATATTTATTTCATCATGACAATTTAAAACCTTTCTTGATTTTCAATTTTATGTTCATCTTATAAAAAAGTACAAAAGTCTTATACAAGAATTAAAAAGCAGAATATAAGGTCATCAATTGCAATAATTTTTATTTCATCATGACAATTTAAAACTTTTTTTGGTTTTCAATTGTATGTTGAACTTATAAAAAAACACAAAAATCTTAATTTTATGGATTAAATAGCAGAATATAAGGTCTTCAATTGTAATAAGATAATCACAGAATGCAAAGAATATTATTTGGGTGGTGACAGGAGGAGAGCTAAAGTGTGAAATCAAGAGATATTACCTGTGGTTAACGAATCAAGAAATACATGTGAAAATTTATTAATTAAAATTAAAAAGACAATATACGAAAGAAAAATAGTGACATAACTATATTGAGAAATGGTGTGGAAAGTGGTAAGGGTAAACTATGTCTGCATTTTTTATGGCAGAAGTTTATGACCTTGTCCAAAATTGATAAACCAAAAACTAGATGTGTAAATATATTATTTACCAGTATGGTGGTAATCAGCAGCAGAATAAAAATCAGAGACAGTTAAAAACATTAAAACTGATTTTTAAAATGAGGAACTGTAATGGAGGTGGAGAAAATTGGGGCAAGAGACTGTAGCTTTTCATTGTAAATCATTCTGTACTATTTTAAAAATCATGTATATGCTTTACTTTGATAAAAATTAAAAATATTAAATAAATATAAATCATTATGGACAGAGAGAACTCTTCTTACTGAAAAATTAATGACCAGATTAAAAATTCTATTCACTCTCATTTCAAGCTCTCTCATACAAATATAGTAGTCTTCCTCTTTTTCCAGGCCTCCTCCAGATGTGACATTCTTTATACCTTCAAGAAAGTACTTTCCATGAGGACAGGGACATTGTGTGCAAGTTGACCTCTGAAATACAAAGGAACGTAACTGTTTCGTTTCATATTAAGTGTAACAGAAAATTCTCTGAAAATATAAGGATGGGAAAAAAAGAAGTAGGATGTTGTGGAAGCAACTAGGGGGAGTATAACCTAACTGAATACTGGCATTTCAATGTTCAGAATAAAGCCAATATTGCCTCAGACAACAATTAGGATAGAACTCAATCCTGTAATCTACATCCCACACAACAATAACTTATATTTATCATATGCTTATTATACATGTTACTTTGTATCCATTATATTTAATCATTACAATTCCAAGGGGTTAGTATTTGTACTGCCAGTATATGGTTAAAGAAATGACTCAGAAAGGTTAACTCAGAGAGCTTAGGTAACTTGTCCCAGGTCTCATGGTGGATAAATGGGAGTTAAGACAGTGAACCCAGCTCTGCTGAATCTACAATCCAGGTCACGCTGCCTTTTCTTTTCTTTCTGTTGCCACTAGCAATATAAGCATAGTCTTTGGATTCTTGGAAGCACCTGCTAATTTTCTGAAATTTTCTTTAATTTTGTGTTCCTATACTTCTTTCCACAAGTTATATGAGCATTAATTTAACACTCTTCTGTGTGAAGCACCACCTAATTGCTAAGAGTTTTGTCTCTGCAACCGGATTGCCTATGTTTAAACCTTGACTCTAGAATGCCAGTCATCAATATCATATGATGCTAAGCAGTGGGTTAACCTCTCTAAGCCCTGTTGTCCTTACCTGTAAATTGGTCATTATTGTCCATGCCTTCAGATGGTTTTCCTGGGTGGATTGAATGAGATAATCCACACAAAGCACTAAGAACAGTGCCTGACAATGTAACCTTTTGGCCTTTCCAGTAAGTTTGGTTTTACTGGCCCCAATTTCCCTCTGTTGGAAGACTTCTAAAAAGAGTTTTATGATAATGGACTGCTATAGCAATTTTATTTCAGATTTATGACATATCCTTAGTATCTTATTGTGTTCATTTTTTATCTTTATTTAAGAACATTTATAATATAGAACCCATGCTAGTAGTCACTAAAAAGCTACCAGTTCTTCCACAGGTCTAAATAGTTAAATAGACATTGGGTACCTTGCATATTTATTCATTCATTTAATTCACTCATTCTCTCAGACACGTGCCAGGTAGGCTGAGAGGAATAAGGGGATACCACATCACTGTTCTAACTATATCTACAAGAAGGTGGGCAAAATATAGTGCCCAAACTGGTTTTTGATCTTCTATCTTGTGTGAATGCTAGCTGTGGTAGGAATTAAAATAATGGCGTGTAGAATTCCGAATATTCCACTGTTAGTCCCTTGTAATCTGCTAACATTTAACACTTAAATGGTTGTGGACTAGAATAGCAGAATGGGCCAAAAATCCTGTCAATGAATGCAAGCGGATCTTAAGCAGCTTATTGAAATAAAAAAAAAGGGGGGGGTAAAGTTTAAAAAATGTATTCAGCCTTTATTCTGTAATGAGAAGAAAAATGCCAGTGCTTTAATTATAAACATGATTTCCTAAAGCATTCCAAGTTTTCCTTGGAGACTTTCAGGGCCAGGGATTGACTATCCTTGTGCCTGCTTGGATAGAAAAGGGCTTGATAAAACTGCTGTGTCCTCTGGCATGGTTTAATCACTTAATACCTTGTTCCAATTGAAAACATAACCAACCCTATTCAGATGATGGAACATCTACACTTGATCTGCCTATGGCTTGTGCAGTCACTGATATTTCCAAGGCAAGTCTTGTGATTATCAAAATGGAAATTAATTTCATAGACTTGAGGCCAAACTAAAAAAAATGTTCATCGTAGTAATCTGCTGATGATGATTCCTGAAAATATTGCTCAGAGTAAATAAACTCAGCATCAGCCTGGAAGAATGGGTCTAGGTGAGGACTGCATATTGGGAATAGAGGTGAGACTGGGGACAAGGGGTGAAGAATTGAGCAAAGATTCTTTGTTACTGGAGAAAAAGCCTCAACAATACTATCAGAGAGTATATATTTTTGTAGTTATTGATTCTTATAACCACTGAAATGAACCAGCTGTCTTCCACAGAAAGTTATCAAATTATCAAAGGTATTAATTTACCAACTTCAATAACTGAAGGAAAATTTAAGCTTGCTTTAGGGGCATGAAATTCTTATAAATAACATCATTCCTGAGAACATCGTTTCCTATAACTACAAGCAGTACCACTGGAGAACTTTACATAGCGTTTGGTACCTTTAAATTACTTTAAGAACTAATCATTTCATCCACGCAAAGGAAGAGCTACAGAAAGGTGCAAAAAAGATCACAAAGAAGTAAAGCATATTCTTATGACTAAATTGTGATGTTTGCTTTGAAAAACACTGAATAATGACAGATCCAGTTACTCTGCACACTGTCCAGAACTTTATGGACTTGTAAGACTAGACAGACTTGGGGAGCTCATCTGATTCAATTTCTTAATTGTATGGGTAAATTAGGCCCCAGCAGGATAAGGTATCTCATTTAAAATCACTAGATATTTAGAGGAAGACTCAATCAAAAATCTCTTCATTTTTAGCTTATTTTACATTCCAGGATGTCTAGAAAAATTATTACTTATATCCAAAATGTAAATGCAGTGATTGCTGTGGTGGTGGTTGTGTTCTCACTTATGAAGGCTTCAAGTGTAGATCAGTGGTTCTTTTTTGAATCATGAATCTCATTGGGTATCCAGTGAAAGATATGACCTCCTTTGCAAAAAAATAAAGATACATGCGTAAAGATACACAATTCTTTTTCATCTTTTCCGTATATTAATGGACTCTTAGACTATTAGGAGTGATGGATCAGGTTCGGAAGTCTTTGTAGACAGCAAAAACATGAGTTGGTTCTAATTACGTAAAATATTATGGGGAAATTTTAATTTTGATATTATTATTGCCTTGTTATTTTTATATAACTGCAGAGTACATTGAAGTAAAATATTTAAAAAACTATAATTTTTGAATTGGAGATTATTTAGTTCAATATCTCAAATTTAAAAAGCTGTGATATACTAAGAGTAAAGGACTTGAATTTCCCTGGCTAGTTAATAGCAGAGAAAAGACTATATTATGTTGTATGCATAAATTTATACACATATACTAAACTTAGAGCTGCTTTATGAGAAGAGCCAATTTAAAGGATAAATTTGACTTTTAAAGGATACATTTCTTATCAATACCATCTATTCTGATTTCTGCTTCAACATATTGTGACATTATGAAGTAAAAGGAGGAATTAAATTAAGAAATGCTTATCTTTGTGTTTATTAAATCAGAAAACGTCATTAGCAAAAATCTTCTTAGTATGTCTATATTTTAAAAATATCACCTATTTCTAACTCGATTGTGTAAAAATATAGTATATTTACATTTACAAAAAATTTTGGAAGCAATTTTCATGAAGCTTTAAATTCAAGAAATGTTAACGTTACTTTCAAGGGAAAAGTATTTGAAAACAGAAATACTTTTTGAATTGTTAAATCGATATATTTGTTAACAATCAAGTGGTTTCAGTTTATAAACCAGATACAAGCAAGCAGAATAAATAGGAAATAAATTAAGTGCTATTAGGAAGAATTTTAATATTGCAATATTATTGTAGCCATGTACCAGAAACTTCTGTAAAGGATCACCTGGAGGTGATGGGGCCCTGGCATTTGCCTGACAGTTGATCTGTGTCTCACACTCTGAGAAACCCAAATGCGGATCCTCAGTTCGTCCTGTTGAGGCATTGCTGCCTCCTCCCGAACCGCTGTTGTTTTGGAACAACGGTGTCACATCTGTGTGGGGCGACAAGATTCGTTCCCACTTCCACACTCATTCTGGACCCTTAGAACCTCTGGGAAGGGAAAACTGTTTTGACTTAAACTCCGTCCAGAACACTGGGTTTTGGAAGAAAGTTATTGCCAGGTGATTAATTCTCACTCCGGAGGTTGTCAGCTTGCTAGAGACGGCTGATGTCCGCTCGTGGTGTGCAGGGGATACTTTCTGCCTGCCTCAGCGACTCTTGTCGCTCTGGGCCCAGAGCTCGGCTTAGTACAGTGAACGACTCCTCTCTGCCCCTCCTGCCCGCCAGGGCTTTCAGGGTTCAGGTTTTCGATGTTTAACTTTGAACACCATTCATTTCCAGATAACCTTGACCCAGCTGGCCAAAGGCATCAAATGATCAGGAGTGGGTTCCAACTCTGGGGCCTGCAGGAAGAGCAAGCGCTGGCTCTGCACTTCCTAGAAGTTCTGCCAACTTTGCTCTTGTTGGTTTCCCGACCGGCTCTCTTCAACTCTCTTCTGAGAGCTGGAGAAAATAAAGACGCCTCTTAAACAGCAATGCTAAGGGACCGGTTTAATGCAAACAAGAGGCGTCAGAGTCCGCCACTGGTGTACTTGGGCACCACGTCCCGACTTGGATCCACTCTGCGCTCACCCCTTGGGAATGCGGGACATGAGTAAGATGTGACACCCTGAGCACATCGCTGCTGCTAGAGGACATTGCACGGGGTCTATGCTTTGTTTTGTTTTACTTTTTAACGTTTTTTACTCTCGTGTTCGGCTTGGAAACATGTTTTACTTGCCCACTTTCTCCCAACACATCCTCTTAGCTCTTTTTCTGCATCCCCTAACCCCCAAGATGAACGCGCGTGCCGGCAGCTGTGCTGACTTGACTCCAGTGACCATAGCCCAGCTTCTCAGTCCACTATCCCTGACACCCAGGGTCCCGGGGTCATACTAGTTCACTCGAGGGATAGGGGTCCCTCCATCTCGGGATACTACTTTTGGGACTTTTCCGCCCACCGCGGATGAAAGTCAGATAACAACCACTATGAGGGGCGCTACAGCAGCCAGAAGCCCCGGAAGGACTGGGCCAAGCCCCTTCCAGATCCTCTCGTTAGGTCTCAGAAAGACTTTTTTTAGGGTCCCTACTCCCTTTTCATCTGAGCTTTACACTTGACTTCGGCTATGAATTCCCAAATGGCAGGCAGGCAATGGGGGAGGGACCATGGATGAAAAAATAAGAACTAACAGGAGACACTCAGATTATATATTTATTTTATATAAAGAAATGATACATATGTAATTTTAGATTTTCTTCCGAATTAGAGTTCTGAGGCTATAGAAAACCTATTTTTAACACCCCCTTCTCTCATAACGGCCTTGATTGCTCAAATTGCTTCTAATTGGGTGGCACACATTACTGGAGACGAAGGACGAATGACAAGCAGCCTTCATTCTTTTGCAGATTTAGATAATGTCTCTGGATGAATATCTTTTCTGATCAGGAAGAACAGGAAAACTCTTAAACTGCCTGCAGTTTTCATAAGGGGTTTGTGCAATAGGGGGAAAATGTCCTGACCATCACACAAGCATGCAAATTGATGGCATTTTACAGAAAGCACCGCATAATAATCTAGTACCACCGTTTTTCCTCCCGGATCTGTCATGGTACAAAGAGTAAACATACTTTTTCTTTCTTTCTTTTCTTTTCTTTTCTTTTTTCTTTCTTTCTTTCTTTCTTTCTTTCTTTTTTTTTTTTTTTTTTTTTTTTTTTTTTAACTCACTTAGCCTTCCTTCCATCTCCTATTTGGGATCTGTAAAAGTTTTCAGTAAACCTCTTTAAAATATATACGTTATCCATATCCCCCTTCCCCTTGTCCAAGGTTTGGTCGGCCCTTAGTGCCCTTGGTGCCGCGTGCCAGCCCTGACAGCCGCGAGCAAGGTCATTATTACCTCGTAGACAGGCGCGTTTCAGAGTCAGCGACTGGCGAATACCCAGGGTCTCCGGGCTATTGGACCACCGAGAAGTGTAACCCCAACTTGAGATTGCTGAAGGCAAGCTTCCAAGGTGAGAGCTGGGTTTCCTTAGGTGCTTTCTGGCCGATCCCGGGTGGGGCACCTCAAAGGCTAGCACTCATCTAAAGCTGGAAGAAACTGAAATATTATGGACACCTGAACAAATCCGAGACACACATGATGTCTAAACTGCAGTTTCATTTTTCCACCACTCAGAAACAAACAAACAAACAAACACAAAAATAAAGTCATTGTTCTAGGCCAGAGGAAATGTGCCAAGAGGAAGTCACCCTTTCTGTTTCAACTTCAAAGGCAATGAATTTTTCTTGCAATTCTTTTATTTTAGAAAAGAAAACCCAGAATGGCAGGGACAAGCCCCTCCAGGCCACTTTAAATTTCGTCACAGTAGAGTCCTGGGCGGAGAGTGAAAATCCTGGGGTAAGGGTGTTTGTGGGTCTTTTGAATGGAAGCCCACCCAGGGCACCTGCCTGCAGAGTAGGGCGTTGGCACCGCCCGGGGCGGTAGCCCGCCGCCTGCGCCTTTCCACCACGCCCAGGCACAACTTTCCTTTTCTCTGTGTGCATCAAAGTAAGAATGCCCCAATTTTTGAGAAATCTAACACTTCTGCTGCATCAAAGGCCCATTGGCTCTATAGTTTCACATTTTACATTGGTCCTGAGAATGAGGTTATTAGTCTCATAAGAAAAGATTGAGCAGTGAGAAATGCTCAAAGATGGAATTCCAAATTGGCCCCTGCAGTAGGAGTGTGCCGCACCCCGGCCTTGACTGGGTCGCCAAATACTGTCGAAACTTTCTGGCTGCCTTTAGAAAGTCCCCTCTACTAGTCACTTGACGGGCAGGAGGTGCAACGCGGAGGGAAACATCACGGATTGGGGGTACTGGCAACTTTTAAAGGGTCTGAAAAATCCCTCCGATTTAGGGGATGCTTTTCCGCAGCAGTTTAAAAACTGGAAGGCAACATAAAAGCTTCTACTTTAAAAATGTAGCCCTGGTGATCCAATCCCGATCTTTTGGCTGGCAAAAACGCAATTGCCTGAAAACGAAATTGGCATTCGAATAGGGTCAGGTAAAGCTCAGAGTCCCTGTACTCATTTTGGACTCAAGAAAAGGCGCTTCCCGTCCCTACCTCTTTTAGAAAGAGAAAGGAAAAGGAGGAGAAAGCAGAAAGGGGGGAGAGCCGAGAGCGCAAGAAAGAAAGAAAGAGAAGAGGGAGATATTTAGCAAGTTAAAAGGTTAAATGTTGGAACAGATTTGTAAATATATAGACAACCCTCGTTATTTGGGATGTGTAATAATGCCTTTTTGTGGCGCTGTCTGGCTGGGAGGCTGCAGAGGACCGCTCCCCGGCACTTTCTGCACTAGGAAATGAACTGTAAGCTCATGGACTCGAAAAACAAAAACAGGGCTACCCTCCTTTGGAGGAAAGGGGATTCTCCCTCTATTCGGTCATTGAAAAATAAAAAGAAAAGAAGAAAAAAGAAAGTAAAAGGAAAGCAGGAGCAATGAGAAAATTTTATTTTTCTTAGGTATGATTTTTCAGGGAGCAACCCAGAAAGCTATCTTCAGGCTGAAATAATTTAAAAGTATTGTTTAAGCGGATGACATTCTCCAGCACTCAGTTATCCATTGTGCATCTATTATTTCTTTGAACTCAACTCTCTTGTCTAACAAGGGAGTGTGTGTGTGCCTGTTGTGTATGTGTGTGTGTTTAGAAAACCTCGGTTCTCCAGTGGTGCTTCCGTGGCTGAATAGGGTGGTTTTCTTTCGTTTTTCTCACGTTGATGTTTTCTGGACAACTGTACTGAGCGCTGTTGATGGCATCGGTGCTCTGCCCGTGCCCGTGGGCGGAGGACATAGGCTGTGGGTGTGTCCCGCCCGCAGGCGCGCGTGCGTGCGTGTGCGTGTTTGTGTGTGTGTGTATACACGTATTCTCTGGTGTGCATCAAATGGAGTCTTTTTCTTTTCTTGCCCGTGTCTGCGTCCTGCGTATATTAGTATTATGCAAATAGAGTCATTTCGCTTGAGTATTTTTTTTTTTTGGAGGGGGAAGGGATGAACCATTTTAATTCTTCTCTAGTATTTTCTCGCAGTCTTTCCACTGAGTGTGAATTCATTTGGATGCCTTTTCTGAGGTTCGTGTGTGTGTGTGTGTGTGCGTGTGTGTGTGGAGGGAGAGACTGCGTGACGGTCAGTGGGTGTGGTGTGTGCCTTGGTGTGTGGGAGAGCGTGCACAGTCTGTGAGGACCTTGTGAGCGATATGTGTTCTCTCCAGGTGTTCTGTTTGTCTTTGCCTTCCGTGCTTTGCGTTCTCAGAGGTGATTATGTGCACATTTACATATATGTGCCTATTCTCCTGCATTCATGTATTGTCTTTCTCCACAATCCACACATTTCATATATATTCTCTTATCTTTTGGCAAAGTGCCTTTTTATTCCTCGAAGAATATTTATTGATGTGATAATCTGAAATGAAAAGTGGTCTCCCATGAAGGAGATGGAAGAGAAAGGAGTGTTCATCTTTCTTAATAGACGGGGCAGAGCCAGTTGACTGGATCACAGGGTTTCTCTGCACTTTCTGCGTGTGTGTCTGTGTATGGGGGGTGGGGGTGGGGTGGGGGCGGGGGCGGGGGCGGGGGAGTAGGGAAAAGGAGCCTTTAACCAGAACAAAGATGGGCCATCGCGCCCCCTTGCGGACAGGCTGCATATCGCGCCGACCAGGCCCGCCCCGGCTTTCTTTAGTCGAATGAATCTTGTAATTTCTTCCGTTAAACCATTCAGGAGTCGTCTCTCAGTCCCAGCCCCCGGCCATCAGCCAATCACCAGGCGCCATGCAAATCACCTCTTCCGTTCTCTAAACCTGCGTCAGCCGCAGCGGCTGCTCTGGCTGCCCCGCCCCAGCTTCATTTCCTCCCCTCCCCTCCCCTTCCCTCCTTCGCCCCCGCCCGAGCAGCTGCCGGGGAAGAGGGCAGTGCTGGGTGCCTCATGCATATGCAGACCGATCCTCCTCCTCCCTCTACCTCCTGCCCCCTCCTGCCTCCTCCTCCCTTCCCCTCACCGCCACCGCCTCCTCCCGTTTCCCCTGCCGCGCCCGCGCTCCTGGACATGCAGTTCTCCGAGCTCTGGTCCCGAGCAGCTGTTTCTCAGAAGAAGGCCTACGTGCGCTCTTGGAGCAGACGAGGGAAAGGGAGGAAGGCTCTACCCTTAAAATCCTCTCGAAGGTCAAGTTTGAGGCTTGCCGAACGGAGGAGAAAAGTGTCGAAAAATGCCGCTACAGGGTTTGCGGGAAGGTTCTGCACGGAGACTGAGTTGGAAATGCCTTTCTCCCCCTAAACACCAGATTAATTTCTCTGAAACACACAGTGTATATTGGTCACGTCCAAAGGATGATGATAGATGGTTTTGTAAGCCCAGAGTACAGTGTGCATTTGTCTTGTATATCAAGGCTACAATGAAACCACGAAGAACTGGAGAGGAGATCACCCAGCGTTAGATCTGCTTAATAGGAGCGGGGAGAGCAAGTGAGGAGTGGAGATGGGGGGCGGGGCGAGTGGTGGCCCAAGACCTGCTGCAGGTGGGCTGTTCCCTGTCGGCTCCTGGACTAGGACTGGTAAGCCTACTAAGAGCGCAAACGGGGACCCATGAAAAGAAAAGAAAAAAATTCCTCGAGAAAAAACAAGACCCGGGAATAGTTTGTTACTGTTATTTACATCCAGACTCTGGTTTCCCGGCCCTTTACAGCTGCTGGTGAAGAGTATTCAAGCTTTAAATACTGCTCTGAACTGACCTTGAGGCACATTGAGAGGAAAAATCACGGGAGAAAATCGCGGTTTGTGTAGTGCTTTGAGATCCTCTAACGCGAAAGCAAGAGAATTGTGAAGTGACCTTGTTTCATAGATTTCTTTACGTCCACACTGGAATACTAAAGGACTTTTCAGTGAGAATTGAGTCAGTTCCCCCTTAAATCTTACACCGTGGAGAAGTGAGTAGAGAGCCCTAGATTTAAAATAACATTTTGTCAGCTTTTATTCTTTCAACACATTTTTATGAAGTGGTGCTTATTGTGTGCCAGGTACACAGCATCTTTTTCCATGCGAAACACATTTCGCAGGCAGTGATTTGCAGGTGTACCGGAAATTAGGGAAAGGGATAGGAATTCTGGATGCTTTTTGTTCTGGAATTGCTCATCGTGTTGCAAGAAGAAGTGATATAATAACAGATAAATGTGGCACAGTGTAACTTGGAGCATGGAAACAGCTTAAATATCTGTCAAAAGTGCAGTGAATTAATATATTGGCATATTCCTACAGTGAAATACTCTTTAAGAATGGACTATCTTAAAAGCAATGTTGGATGAAAAAAAGCAAATTGCAAAAAACGCATGTGATATTGGCCGGGCGTGGTGGCTCACGCCTGTCATCCCAACACTTTGGGACATCGAGGAGGGTGGATCACGAAGTCAGGAATTTGAGACCAGCTTGGCCAAGACGGTGAAACCCCGTCTGTACTAAAAATACACAAATTAGCCAGGTGCGGTGGCGGAGGCCTATAATCCCAGGTACTGGGGAGGCTGAGGCAGGAGAACCGCTTGAACCCTGGAGGCAGAGGTTACAGTGAGCCGAGATCGCTGCATTCTAGCCTGGGCTACAGAGCAAGACTCCGTCTCAAAAAAAATGTGACATTGATGTAATATTAATATCTATTAACATAAAATTATCCTCCCCGTAACAAAATTTGTTGGTACATAACTATGTAATAAAAATATAAAAGCATATTGGGGAAGAATGCGTGCCAACTCCAGCATGGAGGAGACCCCTGAAAGAGAAGGATATTGGCTGTATGAGTAATGTTTATTTTCTTTAAAAAAAAAAAAAAATCTTAGAAAGAAGCGGGAACATAGAGAGTTATGGGGAGGCTTTATAGAAGAGTTGACATTGAAGCTAAATTCTTGAAAGTGATAAGCAGGAGTTTAGTGGGAATATTTGAAAGACAATTCTTGAATACATGAGAATGAGAAATAAACTATGTGAAGTGTTTACACTTTTGATATTTAGTTTAACTACAGTAAAATTCACTTTTTCAGGGATATAAATTCTTTGAGTTTTACCAATGTGTAATGTAATCACGACCACAAGCAAGAAATAGAATTCCATCATCCTCCAAAACTTCTTTGCGTTGCCCTTTGTAGTCAATCCCTCCCTATATCCTGTAACCCTGGAAACCACTGATCTCTTTTCCATTCCTGTAGTTTTGTCTTTTACAGAATGTCATATAAATAGAATCATACAGCATGTAGCTTTCTTCTGTCTGGCTTCTTTTTACTAGCATAATGAATTTGATCTTCATCTGTGTTGTTGAGTGTATCAACAGTTTGCTCTTTTTGATTGCTGAGTAGTATTTCATTGTATGAATGTACTACAGATGGTTTATCCTTTTAACGGTTGTTGAAGGCCATTTGAGTTGTTTCTGATGTACAGTTTCTTGATTCCAGGGACTGGGTTCATTGTTGTCATGTATACTGGGGGTCTTCTGTGAATGGCTATTGTATTACAGGTAATTAGTGTGTACAGTTATTTCCCCTGAGAAGCTAATCTATAATCTGGTGTTACTGTGTAGAGCTAGGTAAAAACCTACCCAGCCAACTATATAAAAAAACACACATGTTGACAGTCTTTCAGAAGTTGCCCTTCAGCTTACTTACTGTAGTGAGTTCAATAGAAGAGACTCACTAAAGATGCCAGTTGATGATCAGCATGTGTGAACTTACATATATGTAGTGGAGGATCTAAATTTCTTATTCTTTGAGCACCTATGGATTTCCTAGTGTGGAATTATTCCTTGTTTCTAAATATTTCCTAAATTCTCCTTGAAAGATTAACCTTTGCTTTCTGAGGTCTGAGTGGATCTTTACTGGCAGGCAGCGTCCCCATACATTTGATACACGATGACAAATTCACATCCCCAGTGAAGGAGCTCTGAACACTTGTAAGGATTCACAGTAATTCCAGATTCTGGTCTGTACTGTCAACACTCAAGTGTTTAATTTCCTCTTGTTTGTTTCTCATCAGGACCCTGAAAAGCTGATAGCTGGGGTACATAGATTGGGTGCTGAGTTCAGGCACAAAGTAAGGAAGCCTGTGATACACAAGCACTTATTAATGTATCCCTTGAATTCCAAAGTCAAATATCAACTCTTTGTTTATATTTATAGCCTTATTTATTTATTTAAAAAAATCTCTAGTTCCTCATGGCTATCTGAAAGCTCTCTTTTGAAGGCAGCTGTAAGAGTCCATAATGTGCAAGATGGTAAGAAGAAGTGTAAATAAACATTCACAGATTGATGTCCTTTTGGGTGTGGTTCAGAGTCAAGAAAGGACAATCCCAACTGTAAAGACTGTTGGCAGTATTGGGATTGAAGGGGTGCTATTGTCTAATCCTAGTGCTCTTGCTGGAATAGGCTGTGTTTTGAACTTAAAATTGTATCCAGTTGCTAAATGTGAGACTGCATGTCATCCCTAGTTTTAGTTCTTCTAATCAGCATCACCCTCTGGCAAATGACACTAGAAAAAAGTTTTAACTAATAATTCAACTAAACAAATAGTAAAATAAACAATAGGAATTTCCTTTGGATACATTCTTAAGTAAACATTATAAAAGTTATAAATCAAGGGATGTAAATGCCACATTTTGACTTTGTTGAGCTCTGTGCCACCTTGGAAAAAAAGCCTACTTTATTTGTACCACAATTTTATCTCTTATAAAAGGGCAGAGGACTAAACATGTTGCTATTTATGATTTAAGATTCCCCCGGCAAGAAGCACTTTATGAACCCTAGACTTTGCTGTGATAGAGCTCTTTCATTAATCATGCCAAATGCAATGATTGAGGCATCCACTGTTTTCCCAATTAATTATAACACACCCAAGCTTCATGTTTGCCGGTGCACTTTGAAGATTTTGAAAAGTGGCCATTTCCTCAAAATAACCTAGTTTACAGCCCTTATTCATACAAGGTAATTTAGAGCATGCACTCATAACTTGTTTAGTAAGCATGTCCAAGCTAAGAAGTGTTGGCCCTGTGAAGCTCATCAGTCCAGTGACTTAACAGTAGTTCTTCCATTAATAGAAGATCACCAGCTGGGTGCGGTGGCTCACGTCTGTAATCCCAGCACTTTGGGGAGCCAAGGTGGGCAGATCCCAAGGTCAGGAGATTGAGACCATCCTGGCTGACACAGTGAAACTCCATCTCTACTAAAAATACCAAAAAATTAGTTGGGCATGGTGGCAGGCACCTGCAGTCCCAGCTATTTGGGAGACTGAGGCAGGAGAATGGCCTGAACCCAGGAGGTAGAGATTGCAGTGAGCTGAGATTGTGTCACTGCACTCCAGCCTGGGCAACAGAGCGAGACTCTGTCTTAAAACAAAACAAAACAAAACAAAAAAACAAACAACAACAAAAAAAAACCAAGCAAGCGAAGATCACCTTTGTGCTTTGTGCTATAGATAAATTGGTGCTGACTTAGTACCAAGACTGTGATTTCTAATGAAAATTAAACTATTGATGGAAAAAGAAAAAACAGAAAAAAAAAAAAAAGAAGAGACACCTTCCAAATGACCACCAATTTCATAATCATGGATTAAGCCAGTGAAGCTTTTTCTCTTGCAGGCACTGTGTTTTAAAATGAGATTCTGTTTAAGAGTGTTACAGTAGCGTAATATAAATCGGTGGCTATGGCTTTTTAAACTCTGGTTCTTTCTCCTGTAAAGCAGCATAAGTGAATGCCTTATCATAATGTCGGAATAATGACATCTCAAGGCCTGTGTGCTGCATTCACAAGCAAGGAGAGTCCCAGAACGAGGTTGACTCAGCAGTACCTGACCAGGCTGCTTAATGCACTGATGAATACCATTGCCCCTAGGAATTAAATATAGAGGTGCCTGGAGCTTGTGTAAAGTTCTCTGTGCCATTTGAAAAAGGTACTCGGAGAAAAGATGGGCTGATTTTTAATTTTCATGTTTTACTCATCTGTTTAAGTACATTTATGGTTTGCTTTGCAAAATGTCAACAGACATCCCCAGTGGTTAACATTTTTAAAAGACTGAATATTCTGTATTTACTCTAATACCATTTTAAAAATGTGGTCATCAATGCCTACAGGTTCATCTGTTAAGACAATCCATTCAAATGATTATTAAAAAAATAAACTCCATAACATTTTTTGTTATTTTCCCCATTGTCTCGAATTCTCATTGATTAGAATTCCAGCAAGATAGAAGTAAAGGTTTCATTTTAGTTTTGGTGCATTTAGGAAGGACTCCAAGTGAAATTTCCATCTATAAGATGGCTAAAGGATACTCTGAGAAGGAATTATCTGTTACCTACTAGTATTAGTGTCCCTTATTATATTATACACACCATTATACATTTGTATATTATATACTCAATGATTGACAAAGCACTTTCATATAAATTATCTCACAACAATCTTATAAGGCAGATTGTTAAAGGCAATTATTATCTTTATTTTACGTTGAAAGATACTGAGGTTCAGAAATATTTAAAATAGCTGTCACTTTAAGGAGTATACTTAATGGCAAGTAGTATTCTAATAACTTTACATGTTTTAATTCCTTTGATCCACACAGCAGCTGCAGGAAGTGGATAGTGTTATCATCATCCTCATTTTATAGATTAAACCACAAAAGTACAGAGAAGTCAAGTAGCCTGTCCAAAGGTGCACAGTGGGCAAATGGTAGAGTCAGATGGTGATACACCCAGTCTAATTCCAGATGGAAGTGCCTACTCATCACATCTCTCTGCTTATCCAAGGTTCAGCAACTTGCCTCAGGAAATTTGTCCATTAAGTATTGAATCCTGAATTAGAGCACGGGTCTCCTGACTTCCAGCAAAAATGCTTTTCCATCATGCATTTTGTTGTGACTTCTCTCATTATCTTTTGTTTTATCTCATGTTATGTTTTACTACGTTGTGTACTTCTCATCCTCCTCTTAATGGAATGTGAGTTTCCTCAGTGTCAAAAAGAGAGGATGATTCTTTTTATATGTGGTCTTTCCCCTTCATACCTGAAAATTCTCCTAACACAAGAGGTAGACTTTTAAAATGTGTTAAGTTGAATCAACATCGTAGAACTCTCTGAACACTTTAAGCCTAAAACTTACAATTGGAATTTTGGTGACATAAAAATAGTTGACAATGGGAATGGGACAGTAATTAAACTAAAAAAGGAAAGGAATGATGTAATAGAAAGAAGCAAGATAACAACAAAACAACAATGTTCATACAGCACTTACTATGTGCTACACACTTTTCATGGATCAACCTATTCAGTCCTTACAACAATCTATTATTATCTCCATTTTGTGAATGGAAAGACAGGGGCAGAGGTTAGATAATCAGTCCACAAATACATGTGTTTGTGGGCATATGTATGTAATACAGGGAGGGAAAAAAAAGCGATATATATTGCTTGGTTTCTCCACCTCCCAAGCCAAGAATTTCCTGTGGTTTTCTGGGTGTATGTATTTGTTTGACTTTTGTCAGGTAGTTTCTATTCTATATGCCCTATTCTACTGATTTTTCTTCCTCCAGTCTAGTCTCTGCATAACACCACAATTATTTTTCTAAAATACATATTTGATCCTGCTCCTCCTTGGTTTAGAATGTTTTTTGACTCCTGACCACTTACAAGTTATGTGACCTGCTACACCATAGCCCTGTTTTACATTTTTATAATCATTTTTGCCTTTTTCCCTAGACCTTTTATTATGATTATATTTAAACCCTCTTTCATCCCTGGGTGGACCATGTACTTTAACTCTTTTGTGACTTTACCCAGGTTGTTCACTCTACCTGGAATGTTGTTCCGCTCATTTTTACCTGGCGAATTACACTCATCCTGCAGGATGAAATTCAAATGTATTTCTTTTTGGATTTTTTTATGATCCGCAGATAGAATTAATATATAACCCTATTAATATATACATTTGACCCTTGCACAACATTGGTTTGAACTGCACAGGTCCACTTATATGTGGATTGTCTTCTGCCTCTGCCACCCCTGAGATAGCAAGACCAATCCCTCCTCTTCCTTCTCCTCAGCCTACTCAAGGTGAACACAATGAGGACAAAGACCTTTATTATGATCCATTTCCACTTAATAAATAGTATATTTTCTCTTCATTCTTAAGATTTTCTCTTTCTTTCTTCCTTCCTTTCTTCTTTCTTTCTTTCTTTCTTTCTTTCTTTCTTTCTTTCTTTCTTTCTTTCTTTCTTTCTTTCTTCTTTCTTTCTCTTTGTCTTCTCCTTCTCCTCCTCCCTCCTCCTCCTCCTCCTCTTCTTCTTCTTCCTCTTCCTCTTCTTCCTCTTCTTCCTCTTCTTCTTCTTCTTCCTCCTCCTCCTCCTCCTCCTCCTCCTCCTCTTCTTCTTCTTCTTCTTCTTCTTCTTCTTCTTCTTCTTCTTCTTCTTCTTCTTCTTCTTCTTCTTCTTCTTCTTCTTCTTCTTCTTCTCCTCTTCCTCTTCTTTCCTTCCTTCCTTCCTTCCTTCCTTCCTTCCTTCCTTCCTTCCTTCCTTCCTTCCTTCCTTCCTTCCTTCTCTTCTCTTCTCTTCTCTTCTCTTCTCTTCTCTTCTCTTCTCTTCTCTTCTCTTCTTTCTCTCTCTTTCTCTCTCTCTCTCTCTCTCTCTCTCTCTCTCTCTCTCTCTCTCTCTCTCTCTCTCTCTCTCTGTCTTTTGAGACAGGATCTTGATCTGTCACTCAGGCTGGAGTGCAGTAGCATGATCACAGTTCACTGCAGCCTTGAACTCGTGGCCTCAAGTGATCCTACTACCTCAGCCTCCTGAGTATCTAGAACTAAAATCATGTGTTGCCATGCCTGGCTATTTAAAAACTTTCTTTTTAGAGATGGTGTCCCGTTACATCGCCCAGGCTGGTCTCAAACTCCTGTACTCAAGCAATCCTCCTGCCTCAGCCTTCCAAAGTGCTGGGATTACAGGCATAAGCCACCATGCCTTATGACTTTCTTAATAATCTTTTCTTTTATCTAGCTAACTTTATTGTAAGAATACAGTATACAATATAGTTATCACACATAATATGTGTTAATTGACTTTATGTTATCGATAAGATTTCCAGTTGATAGTAAGCTATTAGTTAAGTTTGGGGGGATTTAAAATTTATATGTGAATTTTCAACTGCCTGGGAGGCTGGTGTCTCTAACCGTCACATTGTTTAAGAATCAATTATACTACAATTTAACAACAGCAGCAGCAGCAGCAGCAGCTGCTAACATCTAGTAAATGCTGAAATGCTACAATTCGGTTATTGTTGATGAAGAAAATTAGATGCAGAGGCTCTATGTAACTTGCCCAAGATCACTTGGGTAGTAAATTTTCAGACAGATCTGTCCGACCCCCAGTCCCCAAAACCCATAAATTTAACCACTTTGCTTTACTTCCTCCACTGATACCCCCAGTTTATTTACTCTTTCTCTTCAATAATATAAACTCTAGATAAAGAATTTTTTTTTCCATTGAATCAGAACTGGCTTGAATCTTATCTTTTTGATAGGCATAAACTTCAATATCACACTCTCGAAGTACCTCTCTCCCCTCTTCTGTATTACTCAGGAGTTCTTCAGGTTTACAGAATCCCCAAGGGAAATCATTTGGCCAGTAATATGATTTGGCTCTGTGTCCCCGCCCAAATCTGGTGTTGACTTGTAATTCCCAGTGTTAAAGGAGGGGTCAGATAGGAGGTGATAGAATCATGGGAGTGAACTTCCCCCTTGCTCTTCTTGTGACATAATTCTCATGACATATGGTTGTTGTAAAGTGTGTGGCACCTTCCTCTTTGCTCTCTCTCTCCTGTTGCCATGTGAAGGTGTGCCTTCTGCCTTAATTATAAGTTTCCTGAGACCTGCCCTGCCATGCCTCCTGTACAGCCTGTGGAACTGTAAGTCAATTAAACCTCTTTTCTTTATAAACTACCCAGTCTAAGGTAATTCTATATAGCAATGTGAGAATAAAGTAATATAGAAAATTGGTATTAGAGAAGTAGTGCATTCCTATAAAGATGCCTGAAAATGTGAAAGTGACTTTGGAACTGGGTAATGGTCAGAAGTTGGAATAATGTGGAGGGATCAGAAGAAGACAGAGAGATGAGGGAAAGTTTGGAAATTTCTATAGACTTGTTGAATACTTGTGACCAAAATGCTAATAGTGATATGGACAATGAAGTCCAGGCTGAAGTTATCTCAGATATTAAGAACTTATTGGGAACTGGAGTAAAGGTCACTCTTGTTATGCTTTAGCAAAGAGTCTGGCAGCATTGTGCACATGATCTAGAGATCTGTGGAACTGTGAACTTGAGATAAATGATTTAAGGTCTCTAGTGGAAGAAATTCCTAAGCAGCAAAGCATTCAAGAGGTAACCTGGCTGCTTCTAAAAGCCTACACGCATTTGCATAAACAAAGAAATAACGTGAAACTAGAACTTATATTTAAAAGGCAAGCAGAGCATAAATATTTGGAAAATTTGCAGCCCAACCATGCAGTAGAAAGGAAAAACCCATTTTCTGGGGTGAAACTCAAGTCTGCAGAAAGTTGCATAAGTAAAAAGGAGCTGAATGTTAACAGCCAAGATAGTGGGGAAAATGCTTCCAGGCCATTTCAGAGACCTTTGTAGCAGCCCCTCCCATCACAGACTTGGAGGCCTGGGAAGGAAAAATTGTATTTTTTCCTGGTTTTGTGGGCCAGTCCCAAGGCCCCACTGCCCTGTGTAGCCTCAAGACATGGTGCCCTGCATTCCAGCCACTTCAGCTCCAACCATGGCTAAAAGGGCCAATATATAGCTTGAGTCATTGCCTCAGAGGTTGCAAGTCCCAAGCCTTGGGGTGGCTTCCATGTGGTATTGGGCCTGTGGGTGCACAGAAGACAAGAGTGGAGGTTTGCAAGCCTCTGCCTATATTTCAGAGGATACATGGAAAGGCTTGGATGTCCAGGCAGAAGTCTGCAGCAGGTACTAAACCATCATAGGGAACCTCTACTAGGGCAATGTGGAGGGGAAACGTGGGGTTGGAGCCCCCACACAAAGTCCCCACTGGGGCACTGCCTAGTGGAGCTGTGAGAAGAGGGTCACCATCCTCCAGACCCCAGAATGATAGATCCACCAACAGCTTGCACTGTGTGCTTGGAAAAGCTGCAGGCACTCCATGCCAGCCTGTGAAAGCAGCTGCAGGGGCTTTACTCTGCAGAGCCACAGGAGCAGAGCTTCCAAAGGCCTTAGGAGTCCACCCTTGCATTATTGTGGCCTGGATGTGAGACTTGTAGTCAAAGGAGATGATTTTGGAGCTTTAAGGCTTAATGACTGCCCTAATGGATTTTAGACTCTCATGGGCTTGAAGCTCCTTTGTTTTGGCCAATTTCTCCTATTCAGAATGTGCGTATTTACCCAATGTCTGTACCCCCAATGTATCTTGAAAGTAACTAACTTGTTTTTTTATTTTGCGGGTTCATAAGCAGAAGGGACTTACCTTGTCTCAGATGAGACTTTGGACTTGGACTTTTGAGTTAATGCTGGAATGAGTTAAGACTTTGGGGGACTATTGGGAAGGCACGATTGTGTTTTGAAATGTGAGAAGGACATGAGACTTGGGAGGGACCATGGGTGAAATGAGATGGTTTGTATCTGTGTCCCCAACCAAATCTCATGCTGAATTGTAATCCCCAGTGTTGGAGGAGGTGCCTGGTAGGAGGTGATTGCATCATGGAGGTGAACTTCTCCCTTGCTGTTCTCATGATAAAGTTCTCGCAAGATCTGGTTGTTGTAAAGTGTGTGGCACCTTCCCCTTCACTCTCTTTCCCCTGTTACAATGTTAAGATGTGCTTGCTTCCCCTTCACCTTCCACCAGGATTATAAGCTTCCTGAGGCCTCCTCAGTAATGTCTCTGGTAACAGTCTACAGAACTGTGTGTCAAGTAAACCCCTTTTCTTTATAAACTACCCAGTCTCAGGTACTTCCACATAGCAATGTGAGAATGAACTGATATAGCCAGTCTTTTCCTAGAAGAATCCTGGTGCCTGGTATCTTCTAGGGCCTTGTGGCATTGCTTCCTTTTACCACATTGCACTGCACAGAGCTCTAGGCCAGGATGATCCCTTGAAGAAGGGTGATTTCCTCATGATTCAGATGTTGGTGCCTATCTTTTTATTTCATATATCATCCAAAGACCCACCAAAGATACGCCATGCTAGGGGGTATTCTCCAACTTCAGATTCCAACTTTGAAGGACAGAATAGAAAACTTCATTCCATCCTCTTGCTGCAGTGGCAATAATAAAGTACCACCTAAGTCTTCAGCAGGTCATTCTGTTAAGCAGTTAAGTCTTCAGTGGTACACCCCATTTATAAAACAAAAATGCAAAAACTTAATTATATGCACAAATGAAAGTTTCTCTTTTTATAGGAGTCACTTGTTATATTACAATTATGCTGCCATTGTTCAAGCATTTTTTGAATTCTTCTTCAGATTTTTTAGAGCCTACAGTCCCATCTTTTTGTTACTTTTAAAGAGAGCAAATATTTATACTTGAAAATGGATTTTATTTTG
Source organism: Macaca fascicularis (assembly GCF_037993035.2). Taxonomy (NCBI): domain Eukaryota; kingdom Metazoa; phylum Chordata; class Mammalia; order Primates; family Cercopithecidae; genus Macaca; species Macaca fascicularis. The sequence goes on along the minus strand of NC_088380.1, from coordinate 92,152,849 downwards.
GAAAGAGCCCAATATTATTTGGTTTAGTCTTTTGAACAAAATCAGCATGAAAAACTGTTTTTGGTAGAAAAGGAGGTGAAACTATAAAGTAATGACACATTTTTTGAGTCTTACTGAGGCCAAAAGGGGATTTCCAAATACAGTGCCAGCAATAGAGTATGAGGGTAATAAGTATATAGCTCCCTAATGTGACAACACTAAGAATGAGAAATTTGAATACAAATATTCTGGTGTATTTGTGGCCAACCTAGTCTAATTACATCTATGAAGGCACAGCTTGCACATTTTGTCCAAAATTCTTGTTAAGACTATCTAGCTGTAGACCGATGCATCTCAAATTTATTTTGAACCCGAATCCCCTGAGTTGTCATTAAAATCAGATTTGCTTCAAGATTTGAATGTCCTGGGTCCTGAGAATCCGCATTTCTTACCACTCCCAGGTGAATTTGCAGATGGATATTGCTACCCATACTAAGTTACACTTGGGTTGGTTTGTTCCTTAGTAAAATATTTGTTTGTGCTCATGTACATATGAACTTTGCCTTGCTACAGAGAATTTTTTGTGTACTTTATCGATAAAGAAGCAGCAACGACCTGTGCCATTTTCCTTACATTGGATGTTTTCTTTGTTCAGAATGTAACAGAAATTTCCATAGAAGTATGAAAAAGTAGTTTAAATCTTCAACTTAACTAATTATTACATAGCAGATATTATCACATGAGAAAAAGCAAAGTACACTTTGATATATTTAAAGCTGCTATTTCTGATTTGACAGTTTTTGAAACTGATGTGACAAAAGTGCTCTTGCTAGCTGGCTAAAAACAAAATCTTTATTTCACAGCTAAAATGTAAATAGCTAAGATGTAATCGGAGGACTAAATTTCACAGCCACAAAAACACAGCTGTGAAACATAACTTTAGAGTTTAATAAAGGCAAATAGTTTTGCACACTAATAATGGATATTAGAAATAAAGATGAGAATGATTTTGTTAGAATTTTTTAGTGTTTACATACCTTCACTAATGTTGCCTGTTTAATTGAGAATATTCTCAAGTTACCTGCCATAAATGTGTTTATTGGATGCTTACTAGGTGTATCCTTCCAGGAATTAGTGATGCAGAAATGAATGTGATACTATATTTTTAAAAAGTTTTTAAAATTACATAATATGTTCTGATTTTTGAGTTAATTCTTTTTATATTTATAGAACTAGTGCATGTGAATTTGAAAAAAATACTAGAAAATACAGAAAAAGGTTAAAAAGTCAAATATACATTATTAAAAAATCACATCACTGTTAACAATTTTATGTTATATTTTAAGTTTTCATTGACCTAATTCTAAGTATTATTACTTCTGGCATGTTGGTGCACTTTTAAAAACACTGTGGCCACAACTCTTGCTGGACAGTGTCAAGATATATTCAAGTAAAATTTTTATACTGGTCCTGGCCTCAGCTGAAGTTTTGAAACCCACAATAACTTTGTGTATGGTGTGTGTGTAGGTGCATATATACATCTTTAGGGTGAAGAATCGGATTTTCTATGGGATCATCCCTTTCCTAATATTTGAAGGTTATTTTAGGTTGCAGTAAGGAACTGTAGAAGTAGCTGGGGATTCCATTTAATTTTAGATATGCATAGACCAGAGACCCTTTATGATATAACTGAGTAATATCACCAGAATTACTAACATACATATGTGTTCTGCTTCCTCAGTTTTGTGATAAAGTTTCTGAATTTTGATAATGTTGAATTGGGTGTCAGTGTATCTGGTTCTTTACTAAAATCTGTTGCACATTTTTCTCATCTGTAAAATAAGGTACATAAACTACATGTTTTCAGAGTTTTCTTGAAGTTTTGGAATTCTGCTTATTAAAATTCTTGTTTTGCAAGTAAATGGATCTATACTGCTAGGTACCTTCCTATATCTTTGATAATAACCTTTAAATCAATGCCAATCTAAGGTGTCTTTTAAAATCTCAAATCTACAGTAATAATTTAGGACAGGGTCTGGTAAACTACTGCCTGCAGGCCAAATATGGCCCATTTCCTGTTTTTGTAAATAAAGTGTTATTGAAACACAGCCACATCTATTCACTTAGGTATTGTTTATGACATATTTCGAGGTACAGTGGCAGGGTTGGGTATTGTGACAACCCAATGGCAGGGTTGGGTATTGTGACATAGTCTCTTGTGACAGAGACTATATTTACTATCTGAACCATCACAGGAAAAACTTATTAACCCTTTATCTAGATTAATAACTTTCTGGATTGATAAACATGTTTTCCTTCAGATACTTATAGTGACCATGAATAAGTATGATATCATAGTTATCATGATAACAGGAAGTATGGATATGGAAAATATGCTTGGGTCATTTGAAGCAGCTCTTTTTTTTAAAAAATTTAGGGTTATTCCTAAATAGACTTTATTTGGACTTGATTTCTGGAGGCCAGCTGAATCTGCATCAGGTAAACGTCATAACTGATGTCATGAGAGAAACTAGGGTGTTGGGTGGATACTCTTTGAGCCTGCCTAGATTCATCTTGACTGGCTCAGGTAGGAGTATTTTCAGTTAAAGTAGCTACCTTTTGTAATAACGACCAGGCCAAGAAAGCCACGGATTTTAAATATTGTAAGATTAGAGGTATTATTTCAAAAAGAATAAGTATCAAAGTCATGTTTATAGTTGATATACACAGTCCTCATGAAGATTAGGCAGTGCCTTGTTCAGGAGACCAGTCCCTGGGGTCTTTGAAAGAAAACGAACTCTCTCTGTGATAAGAGGTGTAAATCATCAAGTATTTAGGAGGGAAGTGAGTTGCAGCATTACTGGTGAAGATGTTCTAGTTGACCCATAATTACCTACCCTTTCCAAGACCACTGACTCAGAGGAAGGCTAGTAGAGACAGACCTCTCTGAATTCTCAATGAAGTCTGAGATGTCAGAATTTGCAAAATGAATTAGACCAGGCTGGGGACTCATGTTTTCTCAGGGGAAGAGAGGCATGTGCTATGTGCAGAGGGCCTAAAGAGAAGACAAATAAAGGAAACCCAAAGATAATTGGGTGAGAGTAAGGGAGGGAGAGGGCATTTCCTGACACCCTCTGTATTAACCCATTCTTGCATTGCCATAAATAAGTACCTGAGACTAGGTAATTTATAAAGAAAAGAGGTTTAATTGGCTTATGGTCCTGCAGACTGTACAGGAAGCACAGCAGCTTCTGCTCAGCTTCTAAGGAGGTCTCAGGAAACTTAAAATTATGGCAGAAGGCAAAGGGGGAGCCAGCACTTCACCTGGCCAGGAGTAGGTGGAAGATAGAGAGGTAGGGAGGCACCACACACTTTTAAACCACGAGATCTCATAAGAACTCTATCACAAGAGCAGCACCAAAGAAATGGTGCTAAACTATTTATGAAAGATCCACTCCCATGATCCGACCACCTCCTATCAGGCCACACCTCCAGCACTGGGGATTACAATTCAGTATGAGATTGGGGCAAGAACACAGATCCAAACCATATCAGCCTCCCTAGGCCTAAATAGGGAAATCTTGCGCTTCTAGGTACTACCAAAGGTTGGTAAGTAGACTTTAATGACCTCTAAGTTTTAGACACTGCATTATTCCTTGAACCTTTGGTAAAAGTATGCTAAAGTATCCATCAGAGACCAGTTCGTGTCGTTCTGATGAAAGGGTTCTGGAATGATTGTCAGTGTTAGAGGAACATTTTTATTCTGTTGATGGGAGTGTAAATTAGTTCAACCATTGTGGGAGACAGTGTGGCAATTCCTCAAGGATCTAGAATCAGAAATACCATTTGACCCAGCAATCCCATTACTGGGTATATACCCAAATAATTATGAATCATTCTACTCTAAAGACACATAAACACGTATGTTTATTGCAGCACTATTCACAATAGTGAAGACTTGAAACCAACCCAAATGCCCATCAATGATAGATTGGATAAAGACAATGTGATACATATACACCATGGAATACTACCAGCTATGATGAGCTTTTTTTCATATGTTTTTTGGACACATAAATGTCTTCTTTTGGGAAGCATCTGTTCATATTCTTTGCCCACTTTTTGATTTTTTTTTTTTTCCCGTAAATTTGTTTAAGTTTCTTGTAGATTCTGGATATTAGCCCTTTGTCAGATGGATAGATTGCAAAAATTTTCTCCTACTCTGTAGATTGCCTGTTCAGTCTGATGAGAGTTTCTTTTGCTGTGCAGAAGCTCTTTAGTTCAATTAGATCCCATTTGTCCATTTTGGCTTTTGTTGCCATTGCTTTTGGTGTTTTAGTCATGAAGTCTTTGCCCATGTCTATATCCTGAACAGTATTGCCTAGGTTTTCTTCTAAGGTTTTATGGTTTTAGGTCTAATATTTAAGTGTTTAATCCATCTTGAGTTAATTTTTGTATTAGGTGTAAGGAAGGGGTCTAGTTTCAGTTTTCTGCAAATGGCTAGCGAGTTTTCTCGATATTATTTATTAAAAAGGGAATCGTTTCCCCAATGCTTGTTTTTGTCAGGTTTGTCAAAGATCAGATGGTTGTAGATGTGTAGCACTATTTCTGAGGCCTCTGTTCTTCCATTGGTCTATATATCTATTTTAGCACCAATAGCATGCTGTTTTGGTTACTGTAGCCTTATAGTATAGTTTGAAGTCAGGTAGCATGATGCCTCCAGCTTTGTTCTTTTTGCTTGAGATTGTCTTGGCTATACAGGCTCTTTTTTGGTTTCATATAAAATGTAAAGTAGTTTTTTTCTAATCCTGTGGAGAATGTCAATGGTCGCTTGATGGGGATAGCATCAAATCTATAAATTACTTTGGGCACTATGGCCATTTTCATGATATTGATTCTTCCTATTCATGAGCATGGAATGTTCTTCCATTTGTTTGTGTCCTCTTTTATTTTATTGAGCAGTGGTTTGTAGTTCTCCTTGGAGAGGTCCTTCACATCCCTTGTAAGTTGTATTGCTATGTATTTTATTCTCTTTGTAGCAATTGTGAATGGGAGTTCACTCATGATTTGGCTCTCTGTTTGTTATTGGTGTGTAGGAATGCTTGTGATTTTTGCACATTGATTTTGTATCCTGAGACTTTGCTGAAATTGCTTATCAGCTTGAGGAGATTTTGGGCTGAGATGACGGAGTTCTCTAAATGTACAATAATGTCATCTGCAAACAGAAAATTTGACTTCCTCTCTCCCTATTTGAATGTCCTTTATTTCTTCCTCTCACCTGATTTTCCTGGCCAGAACTTGAATACTATGATGAAAGGGACTGGTGAGAGAGGGCATCCTTGTCTTGTGCCGGTTTTCAAAAGGAATGTTTCCAGCTTTTGCCCATTCAGCATGATATTGGCTGAGGGTTTGTCATAATTAGCTCTTATTATTTTGAGATACATTCCATCAATACCTAGTTTATTGGGAGTTTTTAGCATGAAGGGATGTTGAATTTTATCAAAGGCCTTTTCTGCATCTATTGAGATAATCATGTGGTTTTTATCTTTGGTTCTGTTTATGTGATGGATTACATTGATTGATTTGCATATGTTGAACCAGTCTTGCATCCCAGGGATGAAGTTTTTAATGTGCTGCTGGATTTGGTTTGCCAGTATTTTATTGAGGATATTCACATCGATGTTCATCAGGGATATTGGCCTGAAATTTCCTTTTTTTCTTGTATCTCTGTCAGGTTTTGGTATCAGGATGATGCTGGTTTCAAAAAATGAGTTTGGGAGCAGTCTCTATTTTTCTATTGTTTGGAATAGTTTCATAATGAATGGTAGTAGCTCCCCTTTGTACCTCTGGTAGAATTCGGCTGTAAATCCGTCCAGTCTGGGGTTGTTTTTGGTTGGTAGGCTATTAATTACTGCCTCAATTTCAGAATTTGTCATTGGTCTATTCAGGGTTTGACTTCTTCCTGGCTTAGTCTTGGGAGTGTGTATGTGTCTAGGAATTTATCAATTTCTTCTAGATTTTCTAGTTTATTTGCATGGAGGTGTTTATAGTATTCTCTGATGGTAGTTTGTATTTCGGTGGGATCGGTGGTGATATCACCTTTATCATTTTTTGTCTATTTGATTCTTCTCTCTTTTCTTCTGTTAGTCTGCTTAGCATTCTACCTATTTTGTTAATCTTTTCAGAAAACCACCTCCTGGACTCATTGATTTTTTGAAGGGTTTTTTGTGTCTTTATCTCCTTCAGTTCTGCGCTCATCTTAGTTATTTCTTGTCTTCTGCTAGCTTTTGAATTTGTTAGCTCTTGCTTCTCTAGTTCTTTTCATTGTGATGTTAGGGTGTCAATATTAGATCTTTCCCGCTTTCTCCTGTGGGCATTTAGTGCTATAAATTTCCCTCTAAACACTGTTTTAGCTGTGTCCGAGATTCTGGTACATTGTGTCTTTGTTCTCATAGGTTTCAAATAACTTATTTATTTCTGCCTTAATTCCATTATTTACCCAGTAGTCATTCAGGAGCAGGTTGTTCAGCTTCCATGTAGTTGTGCAGTTTTGAGTGGGTTTCTTAGTCTTAAGTTCTAATTTGATTGCACTGTGGTCTGAGAGACTGCTTGTCATGATTTCCTTTTTTTTTTTTTTTTTTTTTACATTTGCTGAGGAGTGTTTTACTTCCAATTATGGGGTCAATTTTAGAATAAGTGCTATGTGGTGCTGAGAGGAATGTACATTCTGTCGATTTGGGGTGGAGAGTTCTGTAGATCTATTAGGTCTACTTGGTCCAGAGCTGAGTTCAAGTCCTGAATATCCTTGTTAATTTTCTGTCTCGTTGATCTGTCTAATGTTGACAGTGGGGTGTTAAAGTCTCCCACTATTATTATATGAGTGTCTAAGTCTCTTTGTAGGTCTCTAAAACTTGATTTATGAATCTGGGTGCTCTTTTATTGGGTGCATATATATTTAGGATAGTTAGCTCTTCTTGTGGCATTGATCCCTTTACCACTATGTAATGGTCTTCTTTGGCTTTTTTGATCTTTGTTGATTTAAAGTCTGTTCTATCAGCGATTAGGATTGCAACCCCTGCCTTCTTTTGCTTTCCATTTGTTTGGTAAATATTCTCCATATCTTTATTTTAAGCCTATGTGTGTCTTTGCACGTGAGATGGGTCTCCTGAATGCAGCACGCTGATGGGTCTTGACTCTATCCAATTTGCCAGTCTATGCCTTTTAATTGGGGGCATTTAGCCTATTTATATTTAAGGTTAATATTGTTATGTGTGAATTTGATCCTGCCATTGGGATGCTAGCTGGTTATTTTACCCATTAGTGGATGCAGTTTTTTCATAGTTTCGATGGTATACGACTTGGTATTTTTTTTCAGTGACTGGTACTGGTTTTTCCTTCCCGTATCTTGTGCTTCCTTCAGGAGCTCTTGTAAGGCAGGCCTGGTGGTGACAAAAGCTCTCAGCGTTTGGTTGTCTGTAAAGGATTTTATTTCTCCTTCACTTATGAAGCCTAGTTTGGCTGAATATGAAATTCTGGATTGAAAATTATTTTCTTTAAGAATGTTGAATATTGGCCTCCACTGTCTTCTGGCATGTAGAGTTTCTCTAGAGAGATCTGCTGTTAGTCTGATGGGCTTCCCTTTGTGGGTAACCCTACCTTTCGCTCTGGCTGCCCTTAATATTTTTTTCCTTCATTTCAAACTTGGTGAATCTGACAATTATGTCTTGGGATTACTCTTCTTGATGTGTATCTTTGTGGTGTTCTCTGTATTTCCTGAATTTGAATGTTGGCCTGCCTTGCTAGGTTGGGGAAGTTGTCCTGGGTAATATCCTGAAAAGTGTTTTCCAACTTGGTTCCATTCTCCCTGTCACTTTCAGGTACACCAATCAAATGTAGGTTTAGTCTTTTTACATAGTCCCATATTTCTTGGAGGCTTTGTTTGCTCCTTTTCATTCTTTTTTTCTCTAATCTTATCTTTATGCTTTATTTCATTAAATTGGTCTTCAATCTCTGATATCCTTTCTTCCGCTTGATCAATTCGGCTGTTGATACTTGTGTATGCTTCATGAGGTTCTCATGCTGTGTTTCTCAGCTCCATCAGGTCATTTATATTCTTCTCTAAATTGGTTATTCTAGTTAGCAATTCCTCTAACCTTTTTTCAAGGTTCTTAGCTTCCTTCCATTGGGTTAGAACATGCTCCTTTAGCTTGGAGGAGTTTGCTATTACCCACCTTCTGAAACCTACTTTTGTCAATTTGTCAAACTCATTCTCCATCCGGTTTTGTTCCCTTGCTGATGAAGAGTTGTGATCCTTTGGAGGAAAAGAGGCATTCTGGTTTTTGGAATTTTCAGCCTTTTTTTTTTTGCTGGTTTTTCCTCATCTTCCTGGATTTATCTACCTTTGGTCTTTGATGCTGGTGACTTTTGGATGGGGTTTTTGTGTGGACATCCTTTCTGTTGATGTTGATGCTATTCCTTTCTGCTTGTTAGTTTTCCTTCTAACAGTCAGGCCCCTCTTCTGCAGGTCCGATGGAGTTTGCTGGAAGTCCACTCCAGACCCTGTTTGCCTGGGTATCACCAGCAGAGGCTGCAGAATAGCAAAGATTGCTGCCTGTTCTTTCCTCTGGAAGCTTCCTCCCAGAGGGACTCTCGCCAGATGCCAGCTGGATGTCTGATGTGTGAGGTGTCTGTCTATCCCTGCTGGGAGGTGTCTCCCAGTCAGGAGGTCTGGGGGTCAGGGACCCACTTGAGGTGGTAGTCTGTCCCTTAGTAAAGCTCAAGCATTGTACTGGTAGATCTGCTGCTCTCTTCAGAGTTGGCAGGCAGGAACGTTTAAGTCTGTTGAAGTGGTGTCCACAGCTGCCCCTTCCTCCAGGTGCTCCGTCCCAGGGAGATGGGAGTTTCATCTAGAAGTCCCTGACTGGGGCTGCTGCCTTTCTTTCAGAGATACCCTGCCCTGAGAGGAGGAATTTAGAGAGGCAATCTGGCTACAGTGCCTTTACCGAGCTGTGGTGGGCTCTGCCCAGTTCAAAGTTCTCGGTGGCTTTGTTTACACTATGAGGGGAAAATGGCCTATTCAAGCCTCAGTAATAGTGGATGCCCCTCCCGCCACCAAGCTGAAGCACCCAGGTCAACTTCAGACTGCTCTGCTGGCAGTGAGAATTTCAAGCTAGTGGATCTTAGTTTGCTGGGCTCTGTGGAGTGGGATCTGCTGATTGAGACCACTTGGCTCCCTGGCTTCAGTTACCTTTCCAGGGCAGTGAAGGGTTCTGTCTTGCTTTCGTTCCAGGCACCACTGGGGTATGAAAAAAGATTCCTGTGACTAGCTCAGTGTCTGCCCAAATGGCTACCCAGCTTTGTGCTTGAAAACTGGTGATCTAGTCTCCTGAGGGAATCTCCTGGTCTGTGGGGGTTGTGAAGACTGTGGGAAAAGTGTAGTATCTGGGCCAGAATGCCCCCTTAATCACAGTACAGTCCCTCACGGCTTTCCTTGGCTAGGGGAGGGAGTTCCCTGACTTCTTGCACTTCCCAGGTGAGGTGATGCCCCCCCCCCCCTGCTTTGGCTTGCCTTCCATGGACTGCACCCATTGTCTAACCATTCCCAATGAGATGAGCCGGGTACCTCAGTTGGAAATGCAGAAATCACCCGCCTTCTGCGTTGATCTTGCTGAGAGCTGCAGACTGGAGCTGTTCCTTTTTGGCTGTCTTGCCAGCCATCTGTTTTTTTTAACTGTAGTTTTTATTGTGTGGCTCACATATAGTGAAGAAATTTTCTTAAGTCTCTATTGGAATACTTAGGGTGACAGATAATCTTTCTTTTCAGGTATGAGAGGTAGTCTGGGAAACTGGCCAACATAGTGACATTTCCTGGGCATTTAAGCTTTCCCCCCACCCACAACAATGGGCAGAATGTTTATTATTGGGACTATTCTTGGAAATCTAAGAAATTTGGCAGTGATAATCATGGTGACTCAATTTTTCTGTCTGGCTCTCTTTGAGTGTGTTGTATAGACAGAGCTTATTGTTAGCCTTATTTCATTTTTCAACCTTTTATATTTTTGGAGGATGGCAGTCCTTGTTTATTGGCAAAAAGGTGGCATAAAAAGCGTGGCATACTCATGCCTATGTGGGAATGATTTGAGGGTATTCTGAGGTGTCTGTACAAAGAGATGTTTCCCAACGTTTCCTTAAACTCTGTACCTTAAGGGATTCATTTCATATGCTAAACACATTTTTTTTTCTGCATTATTCTCTCTTAACAACTTAGTGTGGATAATTTCTATCTAATTTCTTTAGTTATATTTTCAGCAGATTCAACCAGTATAACAGAAATTCAAGGCAGTCAGTCTAATGAAAGAGGAGCAGAAAGGATGCAGAAAAGAAAGAGAGAAGGATATTTGTTACATTATTTTACTGTATAAATACTTCAAATATCTGTATTAGAGGCTTCATGGGTTTTCTCTCTTCAGAAGAACATTAAAAATAGTACTAAAACCAATTTACAAAAGAGGCATGAGTTGGTCATGTGACTTTTCTTTGGTTGCTATAAGGACTTTTTTTACTGAAGTTAAAAGAGAGTTTTTCTTCAATACTACAGATGAGGATCACATTTGGTATGAAATATCTATGGAGTACTCATCAATAACTTGGAGGTGCTTAGTTACATTTTTCAATATTAACGTAATGAATAGATTCACAGAATCCCTCTCTTTAATTATCTGACCTCTAAAATCTTTTGTTATTTTTTGTTTCCCCATTTTTTCTGTTTCTGTTTTCTGGTACACATTTGAATGCTTGTTCTTATCTTTAAAAGTTGTAAAGTGGATTCATTTCAATCAGAAAATAAGACCACATTCATTAAGGATTACTTCAAAACATGGTATAAAGATGCTTCATTAAAAAATGTTTTCTTGTATATATATATTTTTTATCCTAGTCTTGTGGCAAATATGCCAGGAAATTTTAGTTTTCTGCAAAGGGGTACATTTGGCTTGGTATCTTATTAATACTGGTTCCAATCAGAAGTCTGTAATTTCCATGGATCAAAAAGCATAATTTTAAAAAACATGTTGAAATGTGTATTTAGTGTAAATGCACAATTTGCTGTAAACTATGGAGTATGTTTCTAGTGAGCCATATGATAACTAGGCTGTATTCTCCCTGTGACCCTATGAGCCCCTCTGGGGTAAGAACAATGCTCTCTTCATCTTCCTATCTCTGGAGCCTAATACAATGTTTAACATACTTCAGGTGCCTACGACCTGACATGTTGAACCAATGACTTAGTGATGATGTAATAAGAGTAAATAGGCATGCTTAGATAGGTAAATATGTACATGGGTGAAAGCAAATACTCCATTACAACTTTGTGATTCCATATGATATGGTTTGAATTTGTGTTCCTGCCCAAATCTCATATTGAATTGTAATCCCCAGTGTTGGAGGAGGGACCTGGTGGGAGGTGATGGGATCATGGGAGTGTGTTTTCCCCTTGTTGTTCTCATGACAGTGGTGAGTTCTCAGGAGATATGGTTGTTTAAAAGTATGTGGCACCTCCCCCTTCTCTATCGTCCTCCTGCTCTGGCCATGTAAGATGTGTCTGCTTCTCCTTCTGCCATGATTGAAAGTTTCCTGAGGCCTCTCCAGCCATGCTTCCTGTACTGCCTGCAAAACTATGAGCCAATTAAACCCCCTTTTAAAAATAAAATTACCCAGTTTCAGGTATTTCTTTATAGTAATGCCAGAATGGACTAATATGCCATATTGCATATGTTGCATGAGAAAATAATAGAGATTTGAATATACTTGCTTAGAGAGGTTTACTATTAGACATTTTAGTCTTCAGTGACTCATTTATGGAGAACAATCTAAATGCTAGAGTGATATTTGGGGAAGATATGTCTGACTCCAATAGTTTATCATATACTATCTGGTGTCATTAGTTTTCATATGTATATATGTATCATACCTCCAACTAGGATTGTAAATTTGTTGAAGGTGGGCTCTTAGTAGCTTTTGTTGTAAATTTGTTGAGAGTGGGATCTTAGTAGCTTTCATTCCCACATATGATAGAGGTTCAAAAACATTTATCCAATGTTAGTATTAGACTTCTGATTGGAACTCACTGAACGGTTTTGTATAAGACCTTCTGCATGTTTCCTCAAATGTAAAATTGGGTGAATAAAGCCTTTTCCAGGCTCTTCATACAAAATTTATATTTTGCTTTGAGTCTTGTAAAATGATTTTGTAATGATAAAAATTGAAGTAAGAATGAATATGTTTCACCAGTTAGAATGGCAATCATTAAAAAGTCAGGAAACAACAGGTGCTGGAGAGAATGTGGAGAAATAGGAACATTTTCATACTGTTGGTGGGATTATAAACTAGTTCAACCATTGTGGAAAACAGTATGGCAATTCCTCAAGGATCTAGAACTAGAAATACCATATGACCCAGCCATCACATTACTGGGTATATACCCAAAGGATTATAAATCATGCTGGTATAAAGACACATGCACACGTATGTTTATTGCGGCACTATTCACAATAGCAAAGACTTGGAATCAACCCAAATGTCCATCAGTGACAGATTGAATTAAGAAAAAGTGGCACATATACACCATGGAATAGTATGCAGCCATAAAAAAGGATGAGTTCATGTCCTTTGTAGGGAGATGGATGCAGCTGGAAACCATCATTCTCAGCAAACCATCGCAAGAACAGAAAATCAAACACCGCATGTTCTCACTCATGGGTGGGAATTGAACAATGAGATCACTTGGACACCGGAAGGGGAACATCATACACCGGGGCCTATTGTGGGGAGGGGGGAGGGGGGAGGAATGGCATTGGGAGTTATACCTGAGATAAATGGCGAGTTGATGGGTGCTGACTAGTTGATGGGTGCAGCACACCAACATGGCACATGTATACATATGTAACGAAACTGCACTTTGTGCACATGTACCCTAGAACTTAAAGTATTAAAAAAAAAAAAAAAAGAATGAGTGTGTTGGCAGTTTTACAACTAAGTGCTTTAGCTTGTGCATTTGAAAGATTACAGAAGCTTCTGGTTTTTGGCTGACATTTGAATCCTGGTTGTGCTACCTCTTGTAACTTGGCAAGTAAATGTAAGTTTTCAGAACCCTTGTTTGCTCTCTTACAAATGGTATTTGTAATTTTTTTTCCTTATAGTATTGTTGTGAGGTTAAATTTATAACATGTTTACTCTTAGGGGTGTGCCGAACATGGTAGATTCTCAGCAAACATGAGCTTCTTCCTCCATCTTGGTTTTCTGTTTAGTTCTCATGGCAATCTGACCAATTTTACAGCTTCAGATAAAATAGGTCTTTCTTTAATCAACATTTTCCCATGAACTCCAGACCTGGAGTTCAAGTCATCTAGAAGGTGAGTGTTTCCAGTCACCTTCCAGAGGTCCACATGTTTGTATTCTTACTTGCCTCTAAAACTTGACATGGCCCAACCAACTTCAATGTCTCAGCCCATCTTCACCTTTCAGAATTCTCTATTTGTTGCTGCAATTATCATTCTGTAGCAATCAGTTCAAAGACTATAGTCTGAGTTTTACTCACTTTCTTTTCCTTGTGCATTTATTTTGTTAAAGTTGGGAGAACTGATTCAGTATATCAAAGCAGAAGACCAACTCTTTCCCTTACCTCCAAACAATGTCTACAGGATGGCAATTGCTTGGTGAGGTCAATATATTCCAAGTCTGGCCATCGATCTTCCCACAACCTCCAGGTATAGGACTCTTTCCTTAAACTGTGTTGGGTAACCATTGACTCATCTTTGGTTCCTGGCCATGAACTCCAATTTGAACAATTTTGCAATTCAGTTAGACACAATAAAATTTATTAAATTATGACTTTTTTCATAATGATTATATTCCATGCCTGCCACCTAGGTTTACATTCTGGGTTAGACTTGGTTGTTCTCAGGTTTCCTTACCTTCACATTTACATACATTATTTTACTTGCCAAGATTATAAACAAAACTCATTGATTACAGATTGAAGATTTCTAGTTTCACTGTGAAGGAAACTTATATACAATGTTGCCAACCAGTCCATGGGGTTCTATTTATTTTATCTCATATCTTGCACACATCCCCACCTGTAATGCCAGCACCTTGGGAGACTGAGGTGGGAGGATTGGCTGAGGCGAAGAGTTTGAGACCATCCTGGGAAACATAGCCTTATTCTCATATCTACAAATAATAAAAACATTAGCTGGGCATGGTGGCACAAGCCAGTAGCCTCAACTACATAGGAGGTTGAGGCAGGAGTGTTTCTTGGGCCCAGGAATTTGAGGCTGCAATGAGCGATGGTTGTGCCACTGCACTCCAGCCTAGGTGACAGAGCCAGACCCTGTCTCTAAAAACAAAAACAATAAAACAAAACAAACAAACAAACAAACATCCCATTACTTCTAAATTCATTGGCACTATTCTGGAAATTGCTACCTTTCACCAGCATCATTGTGGTAGCCTCTGGTGTCAGGCTACTTTTGGTTGAAACTAACACAAAAAAAACTAAAAGTAGCTTTAATCATCAGGATTTAATTTTCCTTTCACATAAAGAAGATTTTAAGCAGGAGTTTCCATGGTTGCTTCAATAGTTCTGCAGTGTCAGGGCTCTGGAGTGTTTTTCCGTGACTCCCCTAACCTTCCCTTTATGGTCACAATATAGCTGCTGCAGCTCCATGCATCAGGTTCTCACACAAGAGCATTTAGCTGCAGGAAGGGAGAGGGAGGATTTCTCTTCATGAGTCTTTCTTACCAAGGGAGAAAAGCTTTCCCAGATAACTCTCAGAAGATTTCCCTTTATATCTCATTAGCCAGTATTTGTTCGCTTTCCCATGCCGTAGTGTGAATGCAGCCAGGAAGATAAATATCTGCTATTTTTAATCTCCATATTTGTTAGTGAGAAATAGGACGATTGGAAAGCTCTCAGGTTTTTAAATCCACCTTGCATTTCTGCCAAATGTGCTTCCTTGAATACATCACCCTTGTCTTAAACTTTCAGTAACTTCTATTGCTAGTAAATACAGTTCATTCCAGCTCCTTTTACTCCCTTAGTTTATCTCCTACTTTACTCTCCCATTGGCTATTTGGTGAACCCAGAATAGAACCAGCTCATCGCTTGTTCAAGCCTTTGCTCACGACATTTTCTCCTCTTGGAATCTCTTCCCCACAATCTTCCACTGAACGCCAACTTAGACGTCAATGCTCAGCTCCATGGCTGCTTTCTCCATAAGTCTTCCTTGTTCTCATTAGTTGTCATTTCCCCTTTCTTTCAACTTCTGTACTTTCTCCATATCACAGAGGCTGACCACTCATGGATTTAACATTTAAGTTTTGATTACTCACAAAACCCCACAAAAGTGCAGTTCAACGGCCTTTGTAACATTTCTAAGGTACAATCCAAACCTTGTCTGCTGCAAAGCTGGCATGCACGGGTGGATTTTCTCACTGGGAGGTAAGTCCTGTACTGCATAAGATTTAGACCTCAGTGAGGCTTCGATGTTTTTTCCTTGTTGTAATACAGGCAGTAAGTTTTGTGAACTCATTACAAGCTGTGCTCCATTGTGGAAAATGGCTGTTAATTGAGAGATAAAACTTTAGATGAAAGTTGAAAAGGTGGTTAACTTTTGGTTTGAGGAGAGGTACTGGAAAGGGTAATTCTCCAGAAACTGTGACTTATGGTAGCCAGGAGCCTGGAAAAATACATGCACATTCTTGAGACTGTGGTATAGAGTTTTCTTACCTTGTATTGTAAGACTCCTTGAAGACAGTAAGATTTCAAAAGGTTGGGAGAAATCAAACAGTGTGCTGTGATGGCTCTGGAAACAGAGAATTGAGGCTAAATTATAGCTCTGCCTGTTCTCCAAGACTAGCTGACCTTTTGGAAGATTCTTGATAATGTGAAACTTCAGTTTCCCCTTCCATAAAATGATGGGAAAAATACCCACCTCACAGCTATTAAGTGAGATAAAACCTGGAAAATGTCTTGTAAATTGTAAAACTATAGATAATTAAGTGATAACCATTATGTGTGACCATACATCTATCAGGAGAGCAAATGCTTAGAAAATATTTATTTAATGACTGAATAAATGAATGAATAAAGGAATGAAATGCTACTATTATAGCCTACTTATAGAAAAAAATGCTTTTATTTCTATAATAGTATCTCTGAGTTTCTAAGGCATTTTATTTGCTTGCATTACTAAAATATGAAAATCAATAAAATCATTACTGAGAATTAAATATCAGTAGATTATATCAATGTTAATATGAAGCTGAAGTTCTTTTTTGAATACATTGACTAGTCATAAACTGCTGGGCCTACACTTTCACTGTTTATGGCATTAGTGGAGGCCCTCACGTGCATCACAGCTTTGTAGTTCCTCTGGGACTATCTATTATCCCACAGATCCATTATCATCTATAATTCTCTTTAAAAACCTAATAGAATTTATGTCAGATGCCTGTGCTGTGTATTGTCTTCAAACATAACCTTTTCCGTATCTTTTTTGAGTGTTGAGCTTTTAAAAGGGTCTGATATTATTGGAATATTAGCTCACTTGTGCTTCAGATTTACACCTCTCCAAGGTAGGGAACATGTTGCTACTCTCTTGGCTAGAAAGGGATTCAAGAACCATGGGAATCTGTGAATAGCTTCACACCGCTGCTGGGCCAACCAAACCTAATATGCAACAGTGCCACGAACTGGACTGGGTGTACATTAAATGGTTTAGTTTTTCCAATGACCAGTTATAGAAAAAGAATGATTTGTCTTCCTTTTTAGAACATGCATTATTTCAGCTAATTTGCAGGTATTTAAATTAATTAACTTTGTTAATTTAAATAATTAACAAAAGAATAGGCTAGGGAGAGCCTGGAACTCCACACTAAGATATTTCTCTTATAATTCCACTACAACTCAAAGTTGGCTTTATCATTGGACATTATTTTAATTATATTAACTTTTTGGGATTGAAGTTAACTTTTTTTTCAACACATGGTCAATGTTATTCTATCAGTGGGGTCATTAACCATTGTCCCTGGTCAGAGCCTTTACATATGTGATTAAGTTAAGGATCTTGTTAAAGTGAAGTTATTCTGGATTATCCAGGTGGGCCCTAAACATAATCACAAGAGTTCTTATACCAGGACTGTAGATATTCAAACGTAGAAGGTGATGTTATTACAGAAGGAGCGAGAGAAAAATGATGGGATGCAGGGCCATGAGGCAAGGAATCAAAGCTAGAAAAGACAAAAGGTGAATTCTCTTGAGAGCCTCCAGAAGGAATCCTCTCTTCCAGAACCTTTAAGCCTTATTTTGTACTCGTAACACCCAGACCTGTAGCAGACTCGATTTGTGTTGTTTTAAGCCGCTGCATTTGTGGTAATTTCTTACAGCAGTGGTAAGAATATAGGTGGTTCTGGCCTGCGTAGATTGGGTGGTTCTGGGTGGTTGGAAGTGAAGTCTCTTCTCTCTTCACAATCCAGTGCATTCTAGGACGGCCATAAGCAGACACTCCTATTTCCTTCTCCTCACTGTCTCTTCCTGGGCAATAGGCCCTCTCCTTCCCGCTAACATTTTTAGAATCTGGCCCCAGATGTCAGCAGCCCATCTGGTGAACCCTATCCTTCACTCTTCCATCTAGTTTCCTTCTCTTTATTCTTAAAGTCTTTTCTTCATTTTATTTTTTCTCAATAGACGTTGATGGTCCATAAACCTTAGAACCAGAATCAACTTCATGAGCTATCTCCCTTTCTCAAATTCATGGAATATTTATTTTTCAAATATCCCCTGGTGAAGAATGGAAACATGTATGTTTCATCCTTCTAATGCAAGAAGAGGGGGGAAGGTAAACAAAGCAATTTATTTCTGTATGAAAAGAACATTTGTGTTTTGCCACACAATTGTGTCCTGGAATTTCTAAGTATCCTCTCTTTCTTTTTTTTTTTTTTTTTTTTAATGGCAGAACTGGAATTACTACTTAGGTTGCACACCCACACCCTTCCTGGTGCATTTTTGATAGTAAAAGAGAAAATATTCCATACTGTGGGCATATGTCTGACAAATAATTCTCTATAATTTCTTGCTTTGGTAAAACTTAACCATAGCCCAGGTTTTATACTACAAAAATGCCTATAACAAGTGATTGCAAGTCAAAAGTAAGTATTATGTAAGAGTTGGAAAAAATCTTATCTATCCAAAGCCATAATTTCCAAATAAAACTCTTTTCTGTGTTGGCAGCACATATGTATAATTTAGGCCTATTCTGAATAAAAGTGGCTGAGTTATCAAAACTCCATTAACCTAATTTGTTTAAATGGAAGTAGTACCTTATGCCTGGCTTAAATAGAATTTAAATGAAAAGGGAGAAGAAATATCATTCTATATAATTAAGGTGGCAGACCCCACTCATTTATAGAAAGAGAAGATGTAAAGTCAACAAAAGAAACCCTGTGGTATAGTGTTTGGCTTTGAAAATGCTAAATAAAAGGAAAGTAGTATAATGGCAGCAAGAACAGATATGTGATGCTTATTCAGAATCTTCAAATGCAAAATTTTCTTTTTTTTTTTCTCATTGATGCACATCTCACAAAAATGCATAAATGACTCTCATTTTGTCTTCTAGACTGTGGCCTATCATGTTAACTCCTGAGAGCCTTTAGTGTAACGTAAAGAAAACTCTATCAATAACATACATACATCCAAATTCTGTCAATTTGAAACCTTATTACTAGAAGTTATAGGCTCTGGAATTATCCTCGTCAGCCAACCTTCCCAGCAGTCTCTTTTGCATCTCTGAACTTCTTTATCATTGCATTTCTAGGGCTAGGAGTAATGGTGTGACAATTGCGTTGTGCTCCCTCCTCTCTTTAATTCTGTTTCTAAGGGTCGGGATGACCTACAGAGTGATAAAATATGCTAGTTGTTCAGTTGAGCCAGGTGTCCTTTGAGAAGCTAAGAAAAGGGCTAACAATGTCACAAAGTTATTAGTGTACTGTATATTACAAGCCACAAGCGACAGCTCTCAGTGAGACTATCCTGTTTGGGAGTCCGCCACTTCCTGCTGGAATCACCCCATAGCAGGTGGGAACCGACATTTCATCAAATATCTACGTTTGGTAGATGAGCAAGAGTCCACAGGCCTATAAATTAGAATAGGTATAATAGAGTTGATTAACAATGGAAAAAGGAGGATACATATTTTGTGTGCTTTTTTGATCCAGGAAATAAGATCTTTTATTCTGTACCATCATGGCCAGAGTATCTTAAAAAATTAAAATGTAAACTGTTGAAAATTTTTACAGGTGATGGCAGGTTTAACTGGAGCCCTCATAGGCCACTGAATCCTGCTCACCACTTCTTCCAGTCTGTAAAAAGCCAATAAAGACAAAACCAAAAACAAAGCAAATCCAAAATAAACAGCAGATTATTCATCCAATATTGGAATTGGTTGATCCTATCAGCTCTCAAAATCTCCAGTCACTAAATTCTGTCTTCTGACCACTGCCAAGTTGTTGAATATTGATTAGATGAGTCCTACTTACCCTTCTCACCTCGAGCTTCTAGATTCTATGTCTAGTGAACCCCCATCCCAATTTCTGGCTAACTTCTCTATTCTCTGGAGTCTACCTAAGAGCAAACTGTTCCCGTCTGCTATCTCTTCCACCTCCAGCTCAGGCCAGATCTTTCTGCCAGAGTGATCTCTTTCCCCTTTGTTATCCCTGGAGTCTGTGGCTTAGGCTTAATGAAGCTAACAGACTGCAGTGGGGAATAGGGGTTGGGGAAAGACAGGGTGGGCTCCAGGTGTTACTACTGCTAGTCCTAAACCATCAGTGAGCACTAGGGTATCCTATTATTGGAATATTCTTATCTAAATTCTCATAGTTCTTCTTTGTATCTTGAAGACAATTTTGTGATGTTTAAACCACAGTTGTAAAATAGGTACACTCAAGAGGAGAACACATTTCAAGCATTTTCTAAAAGTGTTTTTCTCCTCTAGTTATTTGAATTTTCTATTAATCAAAATAGTTTAGGCTGTAGAAACAAACGCTCCCCAAATTTTAGTGGCTCAAACAAAAAAACGTTTATTTTTCACTCAGACAAATGTGTATATTGGGTTGGCAAGGGGGTTCTCATCTTCAACATCACTCAGGGACCCTGATGACCAAAGCTCCATATGACACATGCCTCTAGAATTGGCTTAGGTCAAGAGATGTGGTGAGCTGTGCATAGCATGCAAAACTTCCACTGGAAGTGACACATGTCACTTGATTATGTTCAATTGGCTAATGCAAGCCCATGTCTGTATGTGCTTTGTAAACCAGAATATTTGTGAATAACCCTAACGAGTCCTAGAGGCAGCCTTTGCCATTTTGTGCTACCAGATCCTATGGTTATTCTGTTATTTTCCTCCTATTTTTATAAAACTTTCCTATATTTTCCATTTATTTTTCACAAATGCTCTTTCTACCTCCCTTCTATAAGTGAGCCTGGCTTTCTTATTAATGATGTTACCTCCCATGAAATTCTTGCCAGGACAGCTTTCTCTTCCCTTCTTTGATCAATAATAGAGGATAAAGAAAGAGGATTAATCTCCTTCCTTCTCCATTGCCCATTCCTGAATATTGTCCTGGCTGTTGAAATTCAGCAATCTCTTCTCTTTCCGACTGTCTCATGCAACCCTCCTTCTCTCCTAGCAGCTATGGTATTTGGAACTCTATGATACCTTTCTTCCTTACCCAGTGAATTTAACCTATCACTTTTTTTTTTTTTTAATCATGTCGGTGACACCACAGTTCCTTACTTCCTTGACACCAATGATCCCCAACTGCTCTCCATCCTTGGATCTCATAATCTATCTCCACAATCTCCAATTCTGAGTATCTTGCCTCTCCACAATCTCTTTAATGTCAGCTATTCTAAATTTCTTACTCATACTCATCCTGGTCTTTCTTCTCATCACAACCCTGACTCTGCTCTTTTTTCTCTTTTCTGTGAACTTCCTTCCAACTTCATTTCTTCCGTCTAGCTGTTTTCATGGTCAGCCGACTCAGCAGTACCTTCACGTATTGCCTAAAATTTCCCATGGACCTTGAACTTCTAAATATTTCCTTGCTAGGCTGAAGAGTGCTGCTAGAGAAAGCTGCACTGATTGAGTCTGCCACAAATTTATGCTTGTTCACTTTAACTGAGCTGTCCTTTCTGCTCAGCACTTCTTTTATTCATCTCTTGCTGACTCACTGCTCATCCCACACAGCCCTTTTTCCAATTATTTTTAACTCTTTTTAGGATTCAAGCTCTGCTCCAGATATGGCCCCAAAATACCTTTCCAGTTTTATCTCTCACTTCTCCCCAAAAGCTCTTTGCTTTTTGCTTTCCAAACTTCACGTTTGCTCACTGTTTTACACATTCCGATGAAAATGCTGCCTACTTTGCACAGGCATTTCTCCTCTGAAAGAGACCTCTATTTGTTGTAAACATCCATGCAATTTTTATTACCTTTTATGAGACTCAGCAAATATCTCCTTATTCTAGGTACCTGCACACATGTACATCTCCACAGTTTTATTTGTGCCCTTTAGAAGTAGAAACCATGAAGGTTTGTATACATAGTGTTTATCGGTGGTGCTTTGCCCTTAGGTGATCAGTTGGTGTTTGGTGAATACGTTGGAGAAATAAACATTAGTTAGTTGTCTGGAGAATTTTTTTTTTTTTTTTTTTTTTTTTTACTTTTCCATACAGAAGAAAAGTTAATACTAAATGTAAGGACTTAAAAATCTATGTTTACTATTTAAATTTTAATGCAACAGTTGCAGTTTGGGTTACCAGTACTAATAGGTTTAACATATTTGGGGAATAGTTAAAAGAGTTATGTGAAAGAGACCTATTTCTTATAACATTCTTGAATTCTCAGGCTCCTGTCTGTGCTGGTTAATTAAGACCTATACTCCTTCCTTTTTGTTTTTGAGACAGAGTCTTGCTCTGTCACCCAGGCTGGAGTGCAGTGGCACGATCTCGGCTCACTGCACTGGGTTCATGCCATTCTCCTGCCTCAGCCTCCTGAATAGCTGGACTACAGGCACCTGCCACCACGCCAGGCTAATTTTTTGTGTTTTTAGTAGAGACAGGGTTTCACTGTGTTAGCCAGGGTGGTCTCGATCTCCTGACCTCGTGATCTGCCTGCCTCAGCCTCCCAAAGTGCTGGAATTACAGGTGTGAGCCACCACGCCTGACCTACTTCATTTTTCTTTATATTTATTAACATATTTAATATCTGAATCAATAAAGACAATCACATGTTATGTTAGAGCAAACTGAATTAAATCTCGATATCCCGAATATACTTTGTTAAAAGTAGACCTTTCTGGAATTTGTGTGTAATCCCCTATCTCATCCAGAGTGTAGAATCACTGGAGAAATAAGACAAAAGATAGTCAGATGGAGAGCCCAAGTGTTCACTAAGGCTAGTATTGGAAAATGTGGGCAATAATGAAATTCCTATTATCATACTGCAAAATTAGACCTACTCATCCAGTCACAGGCAGCACTGGATCAGAGCAGGGCACCTCACACGGGGCCTGCTGCAGTACAACTTCCAGCATAGAAGAGCAAAGCAAGATGATAGCTTCCTGTGGGCGCCAAGAGACACCCATGCCTCTGACCTCTGTATCTGTTACAGGTAAGTTTCTCTACCTGATGAGGAGAGAGATGCTGTGGGGAAAAACAATATGAGTGGTTAGGGAAAAATACCTTCTTAGGGAAACTAAAGGAATGGGGTGAGAGCATTTCTATCTAATACTCCTGAACATGATGATATGATGTGATGCATGCATATATGGGATGATTAAGGGTCATCAGTGATGAGCAATCTAGTCACTTCTCTCTGTGGTGATTCTAATATAAATGAAATGGTATATTTATTAGTAACTTTTATTAAACACTATTAATATGTCAAAATTAGTTTAAAAACCTAGCTTCTTGGCTAAAACTTGGCTAAAACTTGATGTACATTATTACTTTACTAAGTTTAACCACATAACACATGGAAATGATAATCCGTAATCTAAATAGTTAAATTAATAATTATTTTGGGAACTACAATGTCATCATATAAGCTATACACCTTATTGAAGAGAGATTAATGTTAATAGAGGAAACGTAGCCAGGCAACTTTTGGTCCTAGTCAACACCTTCCCTAAAACTTTTAAGGGTGCAGGTACATTATTTTCAGCCTCAAAAAAACCCCTCTTCTTCTTTACTACATTTTTGATTATCTTACTTTGTTTGTGCTACTGTAACCCAGTGCCATGGACTAGCTGGCTTATAAATAACGTAAATTTATTTCTCTCAGTTCTGGAGACTGAGAAGTTCAAGATCAAAAGGCTAGTACATTTGGTGTCTGGTGAGGTGCCATTTTCTGGTTCATAGAGGCTTCTAGCTGTGTATTCACATGGTAGAAGGAGGAAGGCAGCTCTCTGGGGCCTCTTTTACAAGGCCAATAATTGTATTCATGAAGGCCATGCCTTTTTGTCCTAATCAACTTTCAAAAGATCCACTTCCTAATGCCATCAATATGAGGGTTAGGATTTCAACAAATGAATTTTGGGGGGATGCAAATATTCAGACCACAATGTGGGTTTATATATAAATAAAACTATTTCTTTTAGCTCCATTCATTGATCAATTCAATTTATCAAACAACCAGTAGATTAAAGGAAATAACTGGCATGATGGTTCAGTTAACTGACAAGTTATTTCCTGGATTTACTTTTGCTTAGGTTTAATTTTTCTTTTCTTTTCTTTAATAAACATATAAGATAAAATTTAATTTACTACCTCAACCATTTTTAAGTGTACAGGTCAGTAGTGTTGAGTATATTTACATTATTATGCAATAGACCTACAGAACTTTTTTATCTTGCTAAACTGATTCTATGTCCATTAAACAAAAATTTCCCATTTATCTCCCCTCCCTCCCAGAACCCTGGCAACCACCACTCTATTTTTTATTTCTATGAATTTGACCACTTTGGATATCTCACATAAGTAGAATCATATAGTCATCTTGAACTCCTTCTTTTCCTTCACACCTTCATCTTATTAATCACTAATTCTGGGCAATTCCATCTCCTATAGTCTGAATTTACCTTCCAGCCCCTCAGTTAAGGCCTTTATTATTTCTCTCCTGGGCAGTGCAACAGCCCTCTACCTTTCTTCTTGTCCTCTTGCAGTTCCTATATCACTGTGATTTCTCTAAAATTGGATTTGATTTATTTACTCCATCACATACAATTCCCTATGTATTTCCAGTTGCTTCTTTTCTAAGCTTCTTAGCATAGCATATATAGTCTTTCATAGTCTGGCTCTGCCTCCCTCTCTGGCTTCCATCATCCCCCTCTGACCCTCACTCTGTTCATTGCTCCCCAGCCACACTAAATGGTTCCTTTCTGTGTGTTCTGCACACTTGACTTTTCTTATGGAATGCCCCCTGCAGTTTTTTCTCTCCTGGATAATATCTAACTATATTGAAGTCTCAACTGAAAATTCTCCTCTTTTTGATTCCCATAGAACTCCATGTCTAGCCATCCTCGAGCAGTTTTCACCTTGCTTTCCAACTGTTTGTGTGTCTTCTCTTGATGGTAAATTCCTTAAAGACAAATTGTTTTATTTTTGATCATTTATTTTTTTCTCTAGTGCCTAGAATAGTACCTGGCATATAGCGGTTACTCAGTGATTATGAGCAAATAATGACATTTTAATCTTTGTGAAATTCTTTCTTTAGAAACACCTTATAATTCAACTAGTTCAAGAATATAATGCTTTTTTTGAAAGGAGTTTATACTTTTATATTACCATTCTATCTGTTGTTATTATATAAAAAGATCCACATGTATTTAAGGATGCATACAGGCACCAATAAATATATCTGTATATCTCTTGGAAGTCCCATCTATAACCTAGTTGTCTAACTTATTTAGGGCATTGTTTTCAAATTTATTCTTTCAATTAACAAAATTCTACCCTTTGTGGTTATTACTCCATGGGGTGCAAACACACAATTTAAAACTTCAATTAAAATACATAAACCAAAACAGCAGCAGTTAAAATAACATATTTGAAAAATTCTCAGCTGAAAATGATGCCCAATGGAAAATGGCAATTTAGAAAGATATATACACACAGAAACTATGAAGAAGAAAATGTTGATAATTTATAAATAATCTTTATTTGTGCCATAGAAAACAGATGTAGATTTATACTTTGCCCTTTTAAATCATCATCTCTTACTTTGAGGACACTATCTTATTCCTAGTTGTGGAAGTAATCAATATTTATACCACTATTTAAAAAATCTCTGAGACTGGGTCACTACCTTCTAAGCATTTTTGGTGGCAGAATCATTCCAATTACAACAGGAGGATGCCAAGAGAAGCCTCAAGATTGAGAGTAAAATGGGAGAGAACTGCATTTTTTGGTCACAGCATAGAATTCCACTTACCTTGAAATCCTGACTGGTTTTGTCTTCAATGTTTTGAAATAACCAGAGACGTTTTGATTATTTCACTGTAAATTATATTGTTTTAGGCTTTTGGTTAAAAAGTCGAGTAAACAATGAGATGAGGACGTGTAAAGGTTGGTCTACACAGTTACAGGGATTAGTGACAAAATTTTTGTCTAAACATTTTATTCTTTAAAAAATGTTATCTGAGGCCGGGCGCGGTGGCTCAAGCCTGTAATCCCAGCACTTTGGGAGGCCGAGACGGGTGGATCACGAGGTCAGGAGATCGAGACCATCCTGGCTAACACGGTGAAACCCCGTCTCTACTAAAAAAATACAAAAAACTAGCCGGGCGAGGTGGCGGGCGCCTGTAGTCCCAGCTACTCGGGAGGCTGAGGCAGGAGAATGGCGTGAACCCGGGAGGCGGAGCTTGCAGTGAGCTGAGATCTGGCCACTGCACTCCAGCCTGGGCGACAGAGCGAGACTCTGTCTCAAAAAAAAAAAAAAAAAAAAAAATGTTATCTGAATAGTGCTGCAATGAGCATACATGTGCATGTGTCTATATAGAATGACTTATATTCTTTTGGGTACATACTCGGTAATGGGATTGCTGGGTTGAATGGTATTTATGTCTTTAGGTCTTTGAGGAATCACTACACTGTCTTCCACGATGGCTGACACATGTGTGTGTATGTTTATTGCAGCATGATTCACAATAGCAAAGACTTGGAACCAACCCAAATGCCCATCAATGATAGACTGGATAAAGAAAATGTGGTACACATATACCATGGAATAGTATGCAGCCATAAAAAAGAATGAGATCATGTTCTTTGCAAAGTCATGGATGGAACTGGAGGACATCATCCTTAGCAAACGAATACAGGAACAGAACACCAAATACCACATGTCCTCACTTGTAAGTGAGAGCTAAATCATGAGAACATGTGGACATACAGAGGAGAACATACACTGGGGCCTTTCAGAGAGTGGAGGTTGGGAAGGAGGCGAGAATAAGGAAAAATAACTAATGCGTACTAGACATAATGCATACTAGATGATGAAATAATCTGTGCAACAAACCCTCATGACACAAGTTCATCTATGTAACAAACCTTCACTTGTACCCTTGAACTTAAAAGTTGAGAAAATGTTTTTCAAATACCTTCAGGGAAAAGAGGTTTTGTGAGCTTCTGGGTAGAATTTCAGGACATTTTCCAACTCTCCAATAAAATAGCTATTTATTGAGATTCTGCTATGTACAAGACACCATGGACGATAAAAGGCAGAATAAGTTATAGTACTTGCCTTCAAGGAATTGACACTCTATTGGAGTAAAGAAAATATGTACATGGACAGAACACAGCCTGCTTAAACAGTGGATAGAATATATTTGTTTACCTTGTACCCTCTTGAAATACCAATAAAATTAAAGAAAATATGTGAAGTAATAAACATAAGCAGAATGGGAGGATATACAATAATAGATTAAGCCCTTTTTAGAAGGTAGAAACGGATGTAAAAGTTCCCAGAGGTGGAAAACCTGATTCTAAATACCTACACAGGGCAATGGCAATGAGAAACATGAAATTTTGCTACAAAATCTCAGAAAGTCTCAGAAATTAAAGACACTTGGTATCACCAAAGACAGGAATAAGGCATGGAGTTGAAAACAGGGAGAACTGGTTGGGCATTTCTATAACAAGCACCTAGAGCTCCTTGGTTTTTTCCCTTTGCCAATGGTAACAGGAAGCAGTGGTTTTACTTTGTGAAAAAATTGAGCTAGAGAGGCTGAAATGAGTGGTGGGAAGAAAGACACTATGTATTAAAAATAGGAGGACTAAATGTTAAGCCCACCTTGAGCTGCTTGGCTATAAGAATACTTGAAATCAGGCCTTTATCCTCCAGGGAGAGTGGAGAATTTTCTCCATAGCTACCAAACTAGTATAGAGTGTTGGTCTGTGTCTGTCTAAAGAGACTGACATTTGGAGTCACCCTGCTAAAGGGCTATGTCTCTACCCAGCAGTGAAACCTACCAATTGATAAGTTCCACCTTCATATACATCTTCCAAACAGGTTTTTAGTGTTTCACTCTTAAATGAGAATGAGCAGCAACTTACTAGATACCTGATGAAAGCCTCCAGCAAGAAAAGCAGAGGAGAGAAAAAGGTAAGGGGTGGGGGAGGAGGGAGAGAGAGAGAGATAGAGAAAGAGAGAGAGAGCCAAAAGAACTTAGAGGAAAATATAGATAAGGCAGAAAACAGAAGAAATGCACTCCTCTACCTCAAAGCCATTGATAAAATCCTTAGAGAGCTGAGCGAATATACATTATATGTGAATTAAGAACCATTAAAAAGATATTCAAAAAACAACAAAAAAGAGCTCTTGGAAATTAAACATCAGATAGCCAAAATAAAAATTAAAAGCAATAGAAAATTCAGAAGTTAAGACCAATTTTCAGAAAGTGGAGGAAAAAGACAAAGAAACAGGCAAAAAATCAAGAAAAGATAAGAATATTAAGAGACCAATCTAAGGCCAAGCACAGTGGCTCACTCCTGTAATCCCAGCACTTTGGGAGGCAAAGGTGAGAAGCTTGCTTGAGCCCAAGAGTTAGAGACCAGCCTGGGCAACACGGGCAGACCTCATCTCTACAAAAATAAAGAAATTAACTGGGTGTGGGGGTCTACACCTGTGGTCCCAGCTACAAAGGAGGCTGAGGCGGGACGATAGCTGGAACCCCGGAAGTCAACGCTGCAGTAAGCCATGATCACACCACTGCACTCCAGCTTGGGTGGCAGAGTGAGTACCTGTTGAGAGAGAGGGATTGAGAGAGAGAGAGAGAGAGAGAGAGTGCGTGCAATCTAGAAAGGCCAATATCTTACTCCTAAAATGTTCAGAAAGAGAATGAAAAAAGAAAAAACTGAACAAAGACATAATATAAGAAAATTTCCAGAATTAAAAGACATATATTCCAGCATTGAAAGAGGCCTCTGAGTGCCCAGAATGAGGGCTCATGAAGGATCCACAGCAAAACACCTTGCAAGGAAATTTCAGGGCAACACAAATATAAAGAAGATTTTTTAAAATGCAGGTGAGGAAAAGTAGCTCACTTACAAAGGATCAAGAATTATAACGTCATCAAACTCCTCAATGTCAACAATGGAAGCTCAGGATTCTATATACATTCAAAGAATACATTAAGTACACAGGAGAATGAATGCATTTTGTAGGCAGAATCTCAGAAAATTTGCCTCCAATGTTTGCAGAAGCTATTTGAGACTTGCTTTGACAAAATGAAGGCATAACTCAGATCATGACATGGGAAGGATTGAAGGATTCCATGTAGGAGAGAAGAGGAAGGAAGAGCCGGGATGGCAACTGAGTTGCAAAACTACAGGATAAACAGTCTAGAGTGGAGCAGGGAGAGGGAGGGCTCTACAGGGCTGTGGTAAGAGACTACTGCTTATCTTCCTGAAGAGGCATGCTCAATGGACTTCAATAATGTGCAGGTTCTTCTTCTTCTTCTTTTTTTCTTTTTTACTTTGATAAAAATGAAGTTAAAATAAATCGTATTAAAAAAAGATGTTATATGCTACTAATAGGTTTGCAAACATAGTGCTTTAGGTACTGAAGAAGTAGAGATTCTTTCGGCTTAGAAGACAGCTTTCGGGGAGAAAGATGAATTTTGAAGGATAAGCATGGCAGAGATGGTCGGTGTTTGGTACACATCCACGTACCCATCTTTGTTAGGCTTTCTTGCATTTAGACTAGGTCCATGTGACTGGGATGTGACCAATGGGATGTGGGTGGAAGAGATGTAAGTCATTTGCAGGCCTGGCTTTTAAAATAGGCCTGCAAAATCCTGTGGTCATTTCTTTCTCTACAGCAGCAACCTTAGGGGCCAGATTCCAAATGGTGAGGAGAATGCCTGATTCAGATTTTATTTTGCAGAGTGTGAAATCAAATTTATCACCTTAAACCACTGAGATTTGAGGCTTTATTTGTTAACACAGCACACCTTAGGTATAGGCTATATGGTATGTAAGAGACAGCACAGAATAGTGATTAAAGGCAGGGATTCTGGAATCAAACTGACTGGGTTCACAACCTGCTATCACCTCTTATAACTGTGAGATCTTCGGCAAACTAATTTTAATGCCTCTGAGGCTCCCTTTCTTCATCTCTAAAGTCAGGATAGCAATAGTAACTTATCTCTTAGGGGTGCTTTAAAGATTAAATTTTTAAGATCTATGTATATGTTGGCTATTACTATTTTTATCATCTCAAATGTAGGTGTCTTAGTCTGTTTCTGCTGCTATAACAAAATACCATAGACTGGGTAATTTATAAAGAACAGAAGTTTATTTGGCTCATGGATCTGGAGGTGAAGATGTCCAAGAGCATGGTGCTGTCATCTGGCAAGGGTCACTCCAAGGTGGAAGGCAACAGGTGGAAACAAGCACATAGGAGACAGCAAGAAGGGTGAACTCTCTTTTATAATAACACACTCTTGCAATAACTAACCGACTCCCACAATAAAGACATTAATCCTTTCATGAGGACTCTGTCCTTGTGACCCAATTCTTTCTTATTACGCTTCACCTCACAACACAGTTGCATTGGGAATCAAGTTTACAACACATGAATTTAGAGAACACACTCAAACCCTAGCAGTAGGGAGACAAGGAATGGCATCCTAGGGGGGAGCAATAGAATGAAATAGAATGATAACTTCTCTTTGAGTTATAGTGTGCAAAAGGAGGAATGGAATATAAAGATGATTAAGGGTACTGTCTTAGTTCAGGCTGCAATAATGAGGTACTGTAGGCTAGGTGGCTTATAAACAACATGAATTGGTTTCTGAAGGTTGGAAGTCTGAGATCCAAGTGCCAGAGTGATTGGGTTCCAATGTGGGCCCTTTTCTGGGTTGCTGATTGCAGGCTGACTTCTCAGCATATCCTCACATGACGAAAAGAGGGTGAGAGAGCTCTCTGGGGTCCCTTTTTAAGAACGCTAATCTCTAACCTAATATGTAGTTTACTAACCTCCTAAAGACCCTGTATTAGTTTGTTCTCATACTGCTATGAAAAAATCCAAGACTGGGTAATTTATAAATAAAAGAGATTTAATTGACTCACAGTTTTGCATGGCTGGGAAGGCCTTAGTAAACTTACAATCATGGCAGAAGGCAAAGGGGGAGAAAGGCACCTTGTTCATGGGGCAGCAGGAAGGAGAAGTGCTGAGTAAGGAAGAAAAGCCCCTTAAAAAACCATCAGATCTTGTGAGAACTTGCTCACTATCGCGAGAACAGCATGAGGGTAAGCACACTCATGATTCAATTACCTTCCACTGGGTCCCTCCCAGGACACATGGGGATTATGGGAATTCAAGATGAGATTTGGGTGGTGACACAAAGCCAAACATATTAGGCCTTACCTCCTGATACTGCCATGTAGGGTTAGAATTTGACATACGAATTTTGGAGGAGTTTAGACATTCAGTCCGTTGCAGATACATAAGTTAGTGTATTCATTAGAGCATGATCAGGGAAAGAGACACAGTAAGAATAATATGAAATAAGGAGTTTATTACAGGGATTAGAGCTCATATAATTATAGGAGCTGAAGAAGTCTATGGAAGGTTGTTGGCTACACTTCCAGGGGTGGACGTGAAGGTCAGCAGGATCAGGGGTTTGGAAAAGAAGCTGGATGCAAAAAGCGGGAGAGAGAAGACAAATGGGAGCCCATTAGAACAATTTGGAAGCTTCATCTATCACCGCCTTCAACTTTGATGTAAGTGCCCTGCAGAAGGTGATCCAGCAGACCGGCATAGAT
Organism: Macaca fascicularis; assembly: GCF_037993035.2. NCBI lineage: Eukaryota > Metazoa > Chordata > Mammalia > Primates > Cercopithecidae > Macaca > Macaca fascicularis. The sequence continues at coordinate 92,121,489 of NC_088380.1, read as the reverse complement.
AGTGTGAGTGGCAATGGAGCCTGGCACCAATACCCCCTAACCTTCATGACATCATAGCTCTTGCTTCACTTTTGGCTTTCTTGGAAGTTTCTTGGGCACTTTCTCTTGTATCCAACTAACTTAGATTCACACAAGGAAGAGACTTTGCAAAATGTCAGTCCAGACTAGTGTCAAATTGTGGAGACACCCTAGATGCCATGCTGATGAATTTGGGCTTTCCTATGATGGCTATGGAAGGCAGTTGAAGACTGACAGGATTAACAGACTCAGAATGGAAATAAGTGGGACCCTCAGCTAGGTTGTTTTTGAGGATGTTGATATGTTGTTAAAGTTGATCTTATTCACTATTTTTTGCACATCTACTCTATTTATACTTTATTTATAAAGCAATTCTACCTTATTTCATTACCTAGGAAGGCTCAGGGCACCTGTGTTTTTTCTGTTCATAAAGAATAATCCTTATCACTAGTACATGTGATAATTCCAGGGACAGACAGTGTTAGACATAGTGGACACAATTCAATGTCATTGTTGGTAAAATAGTAATAATATCATCTGTTTTTAAGTGCTTTAGGCCCTTTGGAGGAAAGATGTTACTGGATGTAGGTATAAAGCCAAAAAGAAAATTCAAGATGAAGAATGCTTATATGGTGATGGCTTAATAATGTCTTTCAGTGAGACAAGTGAACTGCAGTGTTTGAGAAAAATGAATGTTGCTACTTAATGGTGCAAGCTGTCCAAGTTTAATCATTTTAAAGAGTAGTTCTCCTTTTTGGCAGTGCTAAAATAAAGGCGTAGTGACTCTCCAGACAGAAAAAAAATAACTCACAACAAGATTTTTATGGCCCATTCTTCTCTCATTCTAAACTCTCTCCTTCTTCAAGGATCACATTTCACCATACATTTCAAGAAGCCTTCTCTGATGGCCTTGTTCAGAAGCCATCTTTTCTCAATTTGTGTAGTACTTTGTATTAGTTTTTGAAAAAATAATTCTCACCACATAGTGTTATCTGAACACTGGGAAATAGAGTAGGAGAAAGAAGACTCAGAAAGATCTAGGTTAGAATGCTTGTTCTCTGCCCATTTGTGTGACTTTGGGCAAGATACTTACCATCTCTTAGATTCAATTTCAATTTCCCAAAGTTTTGCCTAATTGCATTGTAGTACCTACCACATAGGCATAAAATAAATGCCAATTTCCTCCATCCTGCATTTTCTTTCTTTAAATTCATTACAGTATCCCCAATTGGTTTTAATCACTTTAAAAATAAGAATATTATCTTAATCACTGTTGACTTTCTCTCAGCATTAGCATAATGTCTGGCTGTAGGTGCTCAATATAATGCCATGATGAATAGATTAAAGGCATGGATGTAACCCACTCTAGCTTGGGTTCTGACTGAATAATGCTGCTGGGGATGGGGCAGTTTCTTTGTCTGGATTCTTGAAGTATATCTTCCAAAGGTAGCTCTTTTTTCATCAGAGAATTACGAGTGCATACCTCAATGGAGCTTCTACGATTACATCCACTGCTGAAGGTTGAACACAAGCAAATGTACTTTTGGAAAGAACAGAAAGGAGCTTTTGAGGTTTCCCCACCCCTAGTTTTCCCCAGGGCCCTGGAGATGCTTTCAGAAGTAGAGCATGATGGAGTGTTGACTTCTAGAAGTCCACCTTCCTGTCTTGAGCAGAATATAAAAGTGAAGGCAGCCTTTCTGAGAGAGTTTCCTCCCATGCTGGGCCCCACTGAAAAACCATTATTAACCCCACCAATTCACGTCCAAGTGGCATCAATCATTTGGATCATACGATGGCTGACTGTAAATTATGGCATTATCTCTGAGTACGAAGGTGATAATAATAATAATCATTTAAAAAAATCTCCTGGCATGGCCCCGGCCAACTGAGGACCTTAGCCAGATCTGTCATACTTGTTCTTAACATGAAAGGCTTGGTTTTTCCCTTGCACGCTCATACATCACTGGACCTGTCAAGGGTTTCTGTAGGACCAGTTGACATAGCTCAGAACAGCAGCTGCTGGATGGCTTTGGGGAGCCTGACTCAAGAAAGAGTTGCTGGGGTACAGGGACCACAAGCATTCTGCCGGAGACTGACATCCTGTTGTGCTGTCCTGCCACTGCCCTCAGTAAGTCACAACGAGGAGTAAACTGCTGTCACTGAGATGAAAGACCCCCTTCCTCTGATCTCTCCACTACAAAATTACTTCAGTGCCACACTGTATTTTATGTCAATACCTATTTTATTTTTCAAAATTGAAAAAGATATAAGTACATTGTTCCCTGAATTCCTGATGCTCTGGGTAACCTAGCAACTGAGTATGCCACATAGCACACAACAGAACATTATCATGCACTCCGTTCAACTAACAAGCAAGCAGCACAGATTTCCCTTGCACATGATTTAGGCTAAATTAACGGTTAATAGTTGCTATTAATATTAAAAATAATAATAACCTCCCTTTTTCATTTCTTAGAGATAGATTTGTAGGGAATAATGCTTGGTTCTAATTGTACATGTGGGAGAGTGTTTTTCATTGAGCCTACATCTTGCAAGTGATTTGCATGGGATTTAGGTAGCCAGCAGCATGCTGCAAAGTGATAATCACATGAAACAGAAGAATACATTCAGGACATTTGGAAACCATGCAAAATATTCAAGTTCAAAATTGACTCATGCTTTCCACCTCTGGGAAGTTGCTGTCAATAAGGGGCTTAAGTGCATGGATCAGGATGTCTAGCCAGGCTGACACTGCCCTCAGTCCTCCCAGAAGCCTGCCAGGAAGCCCTCTGGCAATCAGCTCTAGGACAAGAATAGAGCCGGAACAAGAGTCAGGGTCAGGGAGAAGTTCAAGAAGCTCTGACCTGAAAGAACATGGGCAAGGTCATGGCACAGAGCAAGAGTCTACTGAAGAATGGCAGAGGTTATGGGGAAGGGAGGAAAGCGTAGAAACAGAGGCTTGGACAGAACAAAGGAGGAAAGAAAGGACATTTTCAGGAACAAGGAGCAGAGCGTGAAACACACACAGCAACATGAGACAGGAGGTGGCTGGGTTGTTTTTTGGTAACAGGAAGTTCAAGGACTGGTGGATAGGTATCTAAAATAGGCTTTTGTGTCCATTTGTCCTTTACTTTAGATTTCCTTTGAAGTTGACCCATCTATTTGTGTTTTGTGAAAGTCAGTGACTTTTAAAGTCAGTTTAAAACACACATATACACATAAAAAACACACATACACACAAAACACTCATACATACACATTTTAATTAATGGGGCCTTGTGAATAGTTCACTGTTCACTCTTTCTCCTTTCCCCTCTTTTAAAAGCAATCAAATTAATTTGGTAGCTTCTTTCCTGAACCACCAGAACTTTAAGAAGCTTTTGCAACTTTCTTAGAACTCAGACCTCCAAAAAACCCCTTGGAAAGTCCTGCTGTTTCTCTCCTTAACTAGTCACCTCAATCTGAAGAACTAAGGGCCTTTCATTTTGAGTACGTCCTGCTGCTTTTTAATAATCTATGAATGAATTAGGCATTTTCGCCTTGAGGTTATAGCTGTTTCAAATAATGTTTCCTTCCAATCATGAAGAAAATATTTTAATACTTTCTGAGACTCTGAACAACCTGTTATTTGAAAAATATGCCCAGTGTCTCATCTAGATTGAATTAACTTCATTTGCAGATATCAGTATATAAAGCTGGATCCTGAAATACTATTTTTTAAAAAAAAATTAGAACAAAAGTTTAGGAGCACATTTTGCTTGTCAATACTCTAAGCCATTTTACTTATTTGGATACATTTTTGATACCGTAGTCAGGAATAGCCCTTCCTGTGCCTGGTTTCTAAGCGTTTGCAGTTTGTGCCGATTAAGTAGCAAAACCATTTGGTTGCACTCCTTGCCACCAGGGAACTGACAGGACACTAAATATCATTGCAGTGCAGCAAAGCATGGAGATGCTCCAAGAACAGCAGAGCTGAAAACATGAATACAATGCATAAGCTTTTGACTGGTTGGCAGAAGGATAATGGAAATCCAGGAATCAACAACAATCTGAAATTGTGCAGTATTTGGCATTGCTAGATTTTAAGGACAATATTTTAGAAAGCAGAGAACTGGTGTGATGATTGTTCCATGAATGCAGAGAAAGATCAGCTGCTTTTAAAAAAGGTCACATTAATGTATTTGTGCCCAAACACTTGTAAAAGCCAGACCACCCATGGGGAATGTGTTCTTGTCAAAGCCTCAAGTGGAGGGACCTGTGCATCCGAGGGTTTCTGTTGCTGAGGTGATGGGATGGGAGGCTGGGAGAGATGGCTGCCTTCTGAATTTCCAAGAGCCTTTAGGGCAGTGGCACAGAAAGAATGCACCCTTCAGTGCCTTAGAATCAATCTGTTAATTGTGTCAGGTATGGAGTTTTAGGGAGGGTATGACTTCACAGTTTGCCTTTAAAGTAGTTAACTTTATTTTCCCTATTCTAAAATGCTCTGTGTTAAAGGAGTATTGATAAAATGAAGAAAACTTCAAGAGCAAAACTGAGCAATCTTAGGACAGATTATGAAGATGATTGACTGAAATGCTCATGGTTTTCGTGCATTACAGGCAGAGTCAGAAATCAGGAAAGTCACTGTTAATGAGGAGACCGCTGGGGCCCTCATTTTCATCTGAAAACCACTGCAAACAGATGGACATCTGTTTAAAAAAGATAGAGTGGCTTTAAAAGTCAAATTGGAACTTTGTAAGTTCTATATTGTAAAACATGTAAGGTGACAAATAATACAAAAAAAAAAAAAAAAAAAAAAAAAAAGGCCTTCAGTGTTCTATGAAGACAGAGCAAAAAATGCCCCTCATAGGCTTACGGAAGAATGCTGTAGGGAAGGAACCCCTCCCCCACGACTAAGTATTCCTGTCCTCTGTAGGGACAGAGGGTGGTCTGGCCATACTGCAATTTAAATAGAGAACTAGGGAATATCTCTTAAGTATAAGGGAGAGGTGACACCCTTTTTTCTCAATGAATCTCAGTACTTTTCAGGGTTGGGTCTTTCTCCCTTCTCCTACAGATCCCTCCAATCGGGACAAGCAATGCCCTCAGGCCACTCATAAAGATGAAGGTGTTAGAGAGTCATTTAGAGCCTTCTCAATTGGGTGTCTATATCTTAAAAGCAGACAGTTGGAGCCAGTATCATTTAACCCAACAAAACACAATATTAATGATAGAATTCTGGATTTCTCCAGTGAAAGAGATTTATTTTGATGGGGGACAATCGCAGTATCTCTCTAATGATTTCGTGCCAGTAAACTATGAGCATAACCACAGTCTATCTTTCAGTTTTGTGTGAAAGGCCTTACAGCATATGAAATGTTCCCAAACTTTTTATTGGAATATTCGACTTAGCAAAAACGTATAGTATAGTCCTTGGTGTACAATTTTGTCTATTTACAGATGCCATCTTGTTGTGTTTTAAATTTTAGTTACTTGATAAATGAAGATAATATTAGGTTAGAAACCATTTTTAGAAAACATCTTGTAAAACTCTTCGTAAAGACAATGGTAGCAATCTATATGTCATATAATTTTACTCAGTTAAGAGTCACTATAATACGTTTAAAATGCATTAGAAAGCATTAGTGGATAACATACTTAAAATTTCTTAAAGTAATACAATATTTAAGGATGCAATTTATTCTTCCTTGCGAATATAATTGTGGTTCAGTTCAGAAAACAACCAAAAAACAAAATCAAAAAAGTCCCGTATGTGATTTCAAATTGGATGTTATTATTAAGTGTGTTAAAAAACAATGGTCCTCATTTTCTTTCATCCACTCGCCTATCCTTTCTCATTTTTTTCTTTCACTCTTCACCCCATGTTGGAGTGGGTCAAACATATTCTGGCAAAACAAGAATGCCAGTATAACACTCCCACTGAAGAGGGGAGTGGGGTGGGCGGGGTGGGCTGCAGGACACTGTGATTAGCAGCCCTGCCAAGTGGCCAGCACGTGGGGTATGCATTAATGGGCATTTATGATAACTGTGCTTGTGCCTGCAGCTGCACAGCAAATGAATTCTGCTGTCTTTTAGTACCCCATGCAGCAGCTTTCTTTTGCTATTTTGTGAGTAGTATGTCTTAAAATTCAGGTGCGACAGTTTGTCTGGATTTTGTGTCATGTTTGAAGATAAATGGCAAATCAAGACCAAATGGTCTTCAGAAAGATAATCTGTTGGATGAGAATCCAGAACACTGAGAGGGCATGTGAGTTGGAGGATCCTCCATGTCATATCCTAGGAGCCTGGCAAGGAGAGATGGCTGTTTCCCCTTGTTTCTGAATAATTAAATGCCCTTCCATGGAGTCCTTACCGCTTTTCAAACATGCAGTGGACACCAAAAAGCTTGCTGGAGAAGGTTTAAAATTTCTTTTCCATCAAAATAAAGATTCTGTTTTAAACCATAAGTGGAAAAATGTTTAATAAATAATTTTAAAACTGTATTGTATTGAAGTATTTAAAATGTCGGCAGAAGAATTAGGAAAATCTAGGCGGCTTTTTTGTTTCAAAAAATAAAATGCCCACCCCTGAATTAAAACATGGGCTTTAGTCATAATTTTTCATGCAGTTTTGAATTGTAATTATAAAAGTGCCAACTATGGAATAATTGGCTTGTACCAAGAATTGATTAATTGATACTTTTTAAATGTTTCTAGTTTCCTTCATTCAAGGAGTACTGAGCAACACACAAATGCTGGCACAAGCTAGAGATCTGACTTCCAAGTTGGGAGGATAACTTTGGCCTTGCTTTCTTACACTGAGCAGCTGGGAAGTGGTGTCCACTGTGTGTGTCTGTGTGTGTGTGCATGCGCGTGTGTGTGCACATATGTGTGTGTGTGTGTGTCTTCATATGGGTTCTATTAAGAGATCCTTGTTAGTTAATATGCTTGTTTAGGAATATTTCAAAAAAATTTATAGTACCATAATATGTACTGACTTATAACCCTTGGCAATCTGTTTATTTTCCAGGAATTGCAGATAATAAGCATAGCTTTATTTCAAGGTGGGTATGCTGAAAATTATGACAAAAAATGATGACAAAAGAAAGCAACAGCAATAACAAACAACAAAGACCTACCCCAAACCACACACACGCTGGCATACATGCACGAAGGAAAACTTGAAGTCCATTAGTCTAGTTACAGATAGCAGACAACTGAGCTAATCTGTTATCTTCAGATATTAGAGGAATATTGTGCTCTGGTCATCTCCCTACAGGGTCATTTGCTTGGCAGTTGGACAATGCTAGACACATGCTAACGGGGTTAATTGCAGCCACATGTAGGTTTTCTTTTTGGATGACAGGCCACTGCCTTAAAATTGATCCGCACACTGTCAGGGGACTAATTCTGGGCTTCCTTTCAGCCCCATCCTCATCCCGTGACAGACTGCTGCTACCTACAGGCCCTTGGACACACTTGCTTGGGTTTCTACGAAGTGTGGGAACAAGCACAGAGTTGGGTCAGAGGGCATGAAGCCAATGTCGCTACATGCATGTTTCTGCTTTTGTACTGGCCCTGGCCTTGTCCTACTTTATGCAGATTTTACCTCCACGAGATCCAGATTGTGCCATATGGGATTCCTGTGTATGACTAGTGAGGACACATGCTTGTGGGAACTATTCTAATGAAGGACCAACCCAGGCACTGCTGCCTGAACAGTTGCTTTTCCCAGGAGATGGTTGCACACAGAGGAGAATTTTTGTACGGGGGGGTTAGGGGTTATGTCTGGGGGCAAAGGCATTCTCAGTGTCTGGGAAAAGAGTTGTGTGTCTGGTTCTTTACAGAGTGTGTGTATGGAAATGGGAAGTTTTAGGGTAGAATTTTCTGAATAAAAATTTTACTTTGTTTTCTTTTCTCCTTAATTTTTATCCTTTCTGCTCTTTGTTCTTTTATTATCACTATTTCTTGTGCATGGTCTTGTGTATTTGCCTTTATCACTTCTGATGTTTGCTTTCCTTCCATATAATTATGCTTAATTTTAAAATGTCATGCTTGGATTTTTTTCTCCAATAGATTCTGTTGCTTCTCTGTTGCTTCAAGTCACATTTCCTTTGCTTATTCTGCATTACTTTATCAATCCTCATATATTTTGAAGGTGTCTCTTCTTTTTCTCTTTCTGTGTGTTATAACTTTTTACATTTTTATTCCTTAGCTTTGAAAGTCCTCTCTCTTCCTTTTTTCAAATGTCGTTGTTTGTAACTCTTTGTCATATGATTTTATTTAATCATTTATGATAGATGCATTCATTTTTATAGTTACTAAACAAAATGAAAACAACAGACATTCTTTTTGTCTTCTAATTTCTACTCAAATTTCTCTACATTAGCCCATTTTAAAGCATTTAATCTTTTTATTCATTTGTCTGCTCTCAGAAATAATTTTTGATTTCTATTTCATGAACGTATCCATCTCTAAATCCAAAATTCTCTCTATTTATAAATATATTTTCCTTTTATAAATAAATTTCTCTCATCTTTCTAGTTTAAGTGAATAATTTCACCGATTGCAGTTTTATTATGTTTTGTTTTAATAGTTATTCTCTGAGTAGCGCTTCTACTTTTCAGAGCTTGAGATTGAGTCTTGCACATAGAAAGAGTACATAACTTGGAGTCAGGAGTCAGATGATCTGGGTAGATCAGTCTGAGATCTGACTTAGTCTCTAGTAGTAGATTTATTTATGTTTACTTATTTATTCACTTATTCACTAATTACTAATTTGATTAAGCATGTCTCAAAATCTGCTCTGTACCTCTCCTATAACCCTCTTCTAGATTGGGTGATTCATTTTGGTGGGACATTTAGGCTTTCTTCTACGAGAAAGACAATTATACACATGACTATTCTCCTGATGAAAACTTTTGAAGTTGTTAATAGAAAAAAAATACTGAGAGTTTAGACATGCAAGATGTCCTCTTGCTTATATTTTACAACTTCAATTGAATTGGTCACTATCTGTTTCCAAACAGCTTTGGTCTTTCATAAAGATATTATCCCTGGAGTTAGTTTCACTTGTATTTATAGCTGGAGGTGAATTGATAAGCAGGGCTTTTCTTACATGTGGGTAGTATATTTTCACAGATACTGAGGAGCCTTTTGGCTTCCCCAAATACCTATGTGGCTAATCCCTAATATTCTACAGTTAGAAATTCACTCCTTTATCTTGAGGCGTAGTTTTGTGTTAAAATAGAAATACTCCTGAAAGGGTACTATGTCCAGTCATTAATGCCTCATCATATCGTTTCCTCTAAAGGAAACATTTTGGTAGCTAGAGGAAGCCAGCTTTAGGGGGAAAATTAGAAAGTGTAGGGAAGTTTGGTAGTTACTAAATACACAAGAAATTTATATTTTGCTTATTATCATCCCTATTAAAAAAGCAACTATTTACCATAGAATAAAACATCTTTTCGTTCTTCATTGTCAGAGTGGTTAAAAGTCCTGGTTTACCTATGTTGAACTAGAATCATTTTTAATACGGCCTTCTTTCACATTCAGAAGTAATCCAGCTTTATAAAATATATAGTCATCTTACTTTTAGGTGATATGGTAGAAGACAAGAATTAAAGGAGAGGAATTAAAGATACAATGTCATATTCATTGCTTTTAAAAACATTTTATTTTGTTATTTATTATTTTATTATTTATTGATATTTTTAGCTATTGCATATTTACATGTTTTCATTTCTTTCAATTGATTTTCTTTGAATCTTTATACATCATTACTAATTTTGGTGTAATTTATTCCACTTTGGGCACTTCTTCCTATTCTGACCTAAGAACAGACATATTCCTCTAATTCTCTTATCTGATGCCCTGTAAAAGGCTAGTGACTGTCTTCTCTTACAGAGATTAGGCTTGATTTGGGTGAAACATTTATTCTGGAAGTTTACATGTCATAAAATCAAGGGCAAGATATTAAGGACTAAACTTTTGCACCTGTCATTTACAGGCTGTATGACATTGGACAAGCTATTTAACCACTTTGAGCCTCAGCTTTCTTTTCTATAATGTGGGGACAATATTATTTACCTCTCAGATCTATGGTGAGAATTAAATGAGATCAGATACACAAAGGCCTGGCACAGAGAAGCAGAATGAGAATATATAATCCTTTGTTTTCGTATGGTTTCACTTAAGGCAGCATATTATTTCAAAGAGGTTGCTCTTTATAAAGTAATACTGTTATAGTAATGAAGGTAGAAGTAAGGATATATTAGTGCAATTATCCAGTTCTTTAGGGAATCGCCTTCCTGGTGCTGGCTTACTTCTGATTCTCCTTTTCCAGAATAAAGTCCACTGTTTCACACATTGCCTTAGAATGTTCAGGGGACGTGGAAATATTCTTTTAAGTTCCGCCAGGAAGCAATGCTACCGAAAGTCCATTTCTGGCCACAAATTTCCCTAGAATTTCAGGGAAATGGTCATGAACACAGAACAGGCATCATTTCTATAAGGTTTAAAACAAAAGAAAATAGAGAGAGAAAAAAAAGAATCAGACTTGAATCCCAAACAAACTTCCTGGATTTCTGTGAGTGCCTTCATGAGGCTCTTACAGCCTCTTCAGGTTTGCAATGCTCAGTGGTAGATTTTCAAACTGTTCATGCTGTAATGCCTTTGCTATGTCTCCTGTTACCTTGGCTGCACATCAATCCAGTCATTCTTCCATTAAGGATTTTGGAGAGAAGAACATCACCTTTTTTTCTACTTTCTTGAAAAAATTAGCTAGTATTTAATGTGGAGAATGTTTAAAAATTTTCATTTGTATTCAAAAATAGATGTCAAAGGATCCATATGATTTAGGTTCAATTTACATTTTAAAAAGGATAAAAAAATTTAATTCCCACCCTAGTCCCATTTTACCTCCTTTTGTCATTCGTTCAAGTACGCACTTGAAGGTGTTACTATAGTATGATGAATTTCTAAAAGTTATGTTTAGGGTAGCTCTAGGTTATACTATGAGTTTACAAGAATACCATGATTCAAAATAGAATGGTTGAGATTTGAAAGGGATTTGAGCAGGGCCCCATCCAGTTCCTTGACAAAAGAAAGAGAATTTACATTGTAGAAATGGGATTCCTTTCTCCTCCTTTCACCTACATTGGTGAAATAACTATAAGGTTAGTCTGCATGCAACAGGACATTTCCTTGGCTTGTCTGTTTGTTGTTATCAGGCTAGATCCTGCAGTTTCAATTTAGTTTAAAGCCAGAGTAAAGTCATTTTTTTATCCCAGAAGCTTGCATGAAGAGGTACAGAGGGTTAAGAGACTCCTTGCACGCATCAGGCTGTACCTGTATGCTAAACATGCACCATAAAGATAGTATTTGTGTTCATTCTTTCCAAAGAGGATTCTCAGCCCTGATTTTTCCATTGTCAAAGGTGATAAGCTACTATAGAGACTCAACTTCAAGAACCACTAATCCCCATAAAAGGCCAGCAAATGAGGAAGACAGGTTAAGATCATTAGCCAGAAGCTACACTGTTTTTAACTGACAGAGGGGATGCTGGCTAAAGAAAGTTCTTCTATTTTCAGAACTACTCTACCAAGGGAGAAAGCATGAACTTGCCACTATGAAAAGTAACCTTGTTTGTAACACAACTAAGCCAATTAAAGAGATGGCTTCATTTTTTGGAGGAGTTCCAAAAGAATGAAGCATGCTTTGTGTAAAGGAAATAATGCTTATATGGCCAAGTTTTCCATGGTCATTTCCCTTTCATCTAGGTTTTGTTGAGCTGCCATGTGGGTGTGTGTTCACACCATGTGTTTGTGCATAAGAGATACTTCTCTATTCAATAGAATAGATCAGCTTTACTCACCGATTGTGTGATAGCTTATGTATTAGTATATTGGTTTTTGCATTTTCTTATATAGGAAAACTGAAATCATTTGACCAAGATAAAAACCTTAAAAATATTTTGATTCTTTTAACAGAAATGAAATTGTTCTACTGTTTCCATGTATTATTCCTCACTTCTAAGTGTAAAACAGATAAGAACTTTTCTGAATGATGGATTTTGTCAATTCATTAGGAGGGACCTAATGAGCCCCTGCTATGTCACTATTCTAGAAACACATTTTACATTAAGTGTGACTCGCAGTTTTTTAGTGTTTGTTCTATAGATTGCATTAAAGAATAGGGCAGATTATGATAGGGTACAGAATGAAGGTAAGAGAATACTTCAAAACACTTAACTACCAAATCTTTGGCTAGGTGCCGAACAATTAGAGACTTTAAAAAAATGCTCAAATGTTGCCTCTTGTTATTGAAGACATTAGGATATGATGTATACTCATTGACACATACTGTTATTGCAATAATAATATGTATTCCCTAGTCTCTCCTAGCCTAGTGAAATTTGCCTTACTGCAAAAACTCTATATTGCTTTTGATGGTGATACTTGATATACCCAATTCTGATTAATAAGACAAATAAGTTATCTGTGGATATAAGTTACCATTAATGCTTTCAGATACGGGGTAAAAATGAAGTATGAGTCAACCTGTATTCAAGTATATTAGTTTGCTCTCATTGGGTAACAAATTAGCATGAACTTAGTAGTTTAAAAAAACACTTCTTATTTTAGCTCACAATTCTACAGGTCAGAAGTAAGACACAACATGAAAGGGTTCTTTGCCCAGAGTCTCACAAACTAAAATCAAATTGCTGGGCTGCATTCTTCCAAGCTCATGTGGTTGTGGTAGGATGCAATTCCTTGTGGTTCCAGGACTGAATATTCCATTTCCTTGCTGTCTGCCGGATGTGGCAGCTCTCAGTTCCTTTGAGGTCCCCATATTCCTTGCCGTGTGGCTTTCTCTGTCTTCAAACAAGCAACAGAGAATCTCCCTGATGTCAAATCCCTTTCACTCGTTAAATCTTTTTTTTTTTTTTCCTCCCCAGAAAAAGACCTGTTCCTTTTAAAAGATCACCTGATTAGGTCAGGTTCACCCAGCATAATCACTCTTTCTTAGAGTCAACTGATCTGGAACCTAATTACATCTGCAAAAACCCTTCAGGGCAGTACTCAGGGTAGTGTTTGACTAAATAACTGGGAGAAGGTGTATGCATACCAAGGGGTAAAAATTTTGAGGGGCCATCTCAGAGTTCTGCCTGAATATCATTCATCCAAATTATTAAATTAATTTGTGGGATTAATTTAAAGTTTTTTAGCTATAAGAAAAGCCTAAAAAGAGCAAAAGAATGTGGCTTATGCCTTGATCATCAAAACACTTTATTTAATTTTATACAGGTGACTCCCCCCACCTCAATCATGCCAGTTTGATTCAGCATTTTTATTGAAATAGATGTAAAATAAATGTAGATAAAGATATGTAAATATCTTTATGAATATATACTTTTACACTCCTATAGGGACAGGCCTAACACACTAACTGCATAAACTGAAACCAAATATAGAGTGACCCGCTTCAATCAAGCAACTATCATTCATTTAGTATTTGCTGTGTTTCACACGGTGTTCTCAATGATGAAGACAGAAAAGGGGTGTTATGCCCCAGTTAATTTCTAAATCTAATTAAATATCAGTTAAAATATCAAAGGCATTTTAAGAACATTGCAATCTATATGCAGGGATAATCAAATAATAATATATTTTTAAAAAGTATTAATAAGGAGAGTATTCCAAATGCTACTTAATAATATGGCAACAGCACGGTGATTTACACAGGGTGATTCAGCACAGGAATACAGGCAAATCAATGCAACATAATTGAAAATCCAAAAATATCTGATATATATGCCTTTAATATGAGTTTAACACAAAATAAAGTTGGTCTTTGAAATTACTGAGATTATGCTATGAAAACTATGAACTGCTTGGGAGAAAGTAGAGTTATATTCCTTTTTTATTACATATAAAATGTTTAGATGATAAAAAATGTAAAGATTAACAATGAGAACTTAAAATTATATGAGAACATTAGGTGAATATTTATTTTATTCTGGAGGCAAATAAATCTTCTTAAGCATAATCCCTAAAGCAGAAGCCAACACAGAAGTTGATAGATTCAATTACAGAGAAAACAAATGGTTCTGCAGATCAAAAACACCCTAAATAAATGAGAAGGGTCAGTTATAAAATGAGAAAAAAAAGTTTCCACAAATATGGCAGGAAAGGATTAATACCATTACTGTGCAATGAACCTTTACAAATCAATAAGTAAAACAAGTCAAAAAGAAAAAATGCAAAAGGAATAAGTAAAAATTCACAATGAAGAAATATAAATGCCCCTTCACTCCTCCAAAAAAGAAAAACAAAAATACCTAAAATAACTGATAAAGAAATTTAAATTGAAGCAATGAGATATCATTTCTTTGGCAATCTATCAAAGATTTAAAACAGGGAATGATTTTTACAAAGTTAGTACTATATTAAATGTTGAAGAAAATGTAGAGATATGAACATACAGACCTTTTGTAAGCTAATCAATTTGTAGAAAAATCCTGAAAGGTATGTACATTAGTTAATTCAGAATTCAAATTTTATTAATATATATTTTAAAATAGCTAAGAATAAATGCAAAGATTTAATCAAAATGTTTATTGCAGTATTATTTATAAAAAAATCATATAGTCTACGTATCCAACAATAAATTACAATAACTTCATATTATAGACTATTATATAGTATTCTGAATTATTTTGTAAAAGAATATTTCATTATCTTGGGAGGCAGAGGTGGGCAGATAACTTGAGGTCAGGAGTTCAAGACCAGCCTGGTCAACATGGTGAAACCCTGTCTCTACTAAAAATACAAAAAATTAGCTGGGCATGGTGGTGTGTGCCTGTAATCCCAGCTACTCGGAAGGCTGAGGCAGGGAGAATTGCTGGAACCCGGAGGCAAAGGTTGCAGTGAGCCGAGATGGCACCACTACAGTCCAGCCTGGATGCTCTGTCTCAAGCAAAACAAAACAAAACAAAACAACTATTGCATTCTCTGGTGAGTTTTAATTATATACATAATTTAAAAAGAATTCTTCCACCATATACAATTCATTCAATCATTATATGTATTATTCTAAAAACTTAGCAATTTAATTGTTTTTGATTTATGGGATTATAGATAGTATGAATTTTATTTTCTTTCTGCTGATTTTTATTTTCTAAATTTTCTGTGATAAATGTGCTATTTTTAATGATTTATCCCATTGTTATAGATATTATTATTGCAAATAAGAAGCTGGCAGTGGAACATAGCAGAAAGAGCATAGATTTTGAAACCCCAATGGACATGTGGTTGAATCCTGATTCATAGGTCACTGGCTATCCTATTGTGCTTCAGTCAAGTGCTTGCCCTGAACCAACTGACCTCTTGGCTGAGGAGCCAGGGTCATGTGTTCAAAACAAGGCTGCCTAGGGACTAGCCTTCAGCAGAAGTTGTAGGTGTTGTAGCTAGTCTCAAGGGTGTGGTAACTGTACTATGAACTATGATATAATAGTAAGTGCTAGATTTCTGGACTGAATAAAATGCTATCAAATAATGGAGAGAGGGAAAGAGGGCTCCTGAGACAATGTCACTGAAAAGGTGACACTGGTCTGGACTTTTCAAGATGGTGTAATTCACCAGATGGAGAAGGAGAAGCAGAGCAGGGAAAATGTATTAAAGGCAATGAGACATCACAAAGGAAGGCACGGAGGCCTGCGAAACTGTGTGTGTTTGGAGAATAGTGGAAAATATGGTTATTGGTGTGAAGAGTGGTGGCCAAAAAAAAAAAAAGACTAGAAAGGTAAGTGAGAGGTAGATTCCGGCTCTGCAAATGATCCTTCAATTTAAGGACTCCTCTGCTATAATTCAGGAATTCTTGGCCCTGGCAGCACCTTAGAATCACTTGGGAGCCTTTAAAAAGCAGGGATGCGTACCGGGCGCGGTGGCTCACGCCTGTAATCCCAGCACTTTGGGAGGCCAAGGCGGGCGGATCACGAGGTCAGGAGATAGAGACCATCCTGGCTAACACGGTGAAACGCCGTCTATACTAAAAAAATTGCAAAAAAATTAGCCGGACATGGTGGCGGGCGCCTGTAGTCCCAGCTACTTGGGAGGCTGAGGCAGGAGAATGGCGTGAACCCGGGAGGCGGAGCTTGCAGTGAGCCATGATCACGCCACTGCACTCCAGCCCAGGCAACAGAGCAAGATTCTTTCTCAAACAAAAAAGAGAAAAAAAAAGGTAGGGATGCATGGGTCCCAATCTGGTTTCAAAGTCCAAATTTCCAGAGACCGGGGTTAAGTATGTTTTGAAAGACTCAGGTGATTGAAACAGCAGCCACAGTCAAGAGCCACTGTTATAAACGATGTTATTTAACCTATCTGTCTCCTGTTTTCTGTACATTGTGTACAGTGTCTAACTCTCTCTTTTGTACTGAGGCTATTTTAAACTATACACTAGGCTCTCAGGGTATTACTAGGTAGAAGATTAGTCTTGGGTTATAATTTTCTTAGACTTTTAAGAGGTCGATAACACATCTCTACCTTTAACAGTTTCATCACATCTCAATTTCTTTATGATTTGCAACTCTCAAATCTCTAAGATAAACTTACCAAGAAATTTCTACCCCATTAAAACTTTTTCCCAGAGCCACGCTGCTGAGGCCTGTCTAAGCACACTCAATGGCAGGCACCTGTCTTCTACTTGTTCTTTCACTCAACCTTGTGGCCTTTTTCTGCCTTTCTTGGCTTATTAGTGGACTCTTCCCTTTGGGACTTTTACCTGTCAGATGATTCGTTCCACACAAGTGGGTGGAGCTTTCCTCTAATCTTCTCATAGGGTGACTTCCTTCAAAAAGGCTATTATTTATTCTTAGAACATGTATATTCCCTTATAATTGTCAATATCCTATTTTTTTGTTTAAAAAAATTTTGAGACTGACAGTTCTGGGCTTTCTTTATCACAACAATTTCTGAATATGGCAAATGTGGAAGAATTCAAACTCTTAAGCAATGCTACTATTTAGAGAGAGCACAGGTAGGGCACAGATTCTTTCAGTTGTAGTGAGAGCTAGCCAGGCTGCATAGGTTTTCTTACCTCTAATATTCAGAAGTGAATCAAGAGATTCATTAAAATAAAAGGCACCAACCATAGCCCCATAGTCCTAGAACTAATGAACACATAATAAATCCTAGTTCTTTCTAGGAAACTCCGAATGACACAGGCTAATAATCCATAAATATTCAGGAATCACTGTTATCTCAATCTGCCTAAACATGAGTTTGTCATACTGGCTATTGGTTGAGTGGATAATAAGAAACATTCTTCTCATCCAGTTAACTACTCTCGACTACCCTGGTGTGTTCTGCCTCTTCAGATTTTCCCTCAGCTCTCTGAGGTTTTCATAATGTTTTCAACTTTTGTGTTTTCTATAGGTCTTATATCTTTTGTAATTTAATGGTGTCTTCTGAAAAACAGGGTGATGGTACTAAGAAACTAAATGTTGTCTTTTGGATGGTGAGAAATCTATACTTAAAGGATTATTTTTAATTGCCTTATCAGCGGAAAGCATGTTTCTTTTTTTCTGTATAAACACGAATAGGCATTCAACATACAATTTAATTTAGGAAATAAATTATATAATCTGCTCTTAAAGATTATAATGGAATAAATACAGTTTTTCCAGAACTGAAGTGGAACTAAAAATTCTCAGTGATTTTGCCCAGACAGGTTGATAGGTGCAGCAAACCACCATGGCACATGTATACCTATGTAACAAACCTGCATGTTCAGCATTATGTTTTACTAGAACTTAAAGTAAAATTAAAAAAATAAATAAAATGAAAAAAGTTTTCTTACGTGAGTAAAAATGGCAGTTCACTGTGGATTGACACTTGGAACACACCTATTTTATAGGAGTAGGCAATCAATTTAGAGGATCAAAAGGTCTTTTTGTTTATTTTTACTTTTTTCAAAAGCTCTTTTTTAAACATTTCTATCCACCAAAGACTTGTTATTAGAATGAAAAGGTTATTAGAATGGTTATTCTATTATATATATATAGAATATTATATATATATAGGATATATATATTATATATATAGAATGGTTATCTATCTAATAACCCTTCAATAACCTATCAAAGGGTTATTAGAATGAAAAGAAGGGAATTAAAAATTAACATTATATTTTTATTATGAAAATTGTCTATGTAAAGGGAAAATATATATTGGGAGCCAGCTAAGCTCACCACTATACCACCAACACACTCAGAAAACCTATATTAAGCCATCAGTGTGGGATGATTTTGATGTCAGAGTTTTCAGAGATCACTCAAGTCAACTCTTCCGTTTTTCCAGAGTGGGGACAAGACCATAAGGAACTTGCTCAGAGGTCCACAGGAAGTCACTAGAAGGTGTTTTTATTATCTTTATATTTGACGTGAAACTGAAATTTGGAACATGTGCTCCACCTTTACTTTGGTAAATATTGAATTGTTTTCATGTTTTTTATTTAGGAAAAATCACAATTAGCCCTTTCCTTTAGATGTATATAAGAAAGTGACCATTAAGTTAGATCTAATTATTATTAGCTATAGTTTCTGATATGATTTTCACAGTGGTGTAGACATCTTCTGAGATATTAGACTTTAATAAAAGCAATGATTCGCATGATACTGCTGCTGAAGAATGCAACATACAGCATATCTATATATATGTGTGTGTATATATATATTTAGATCAGCGTTTTCAAATTGTATTAATTGAGATGGCATTAGTGTTCTGTGAAAAAAAGACATCCCTGACGAAATAAGCTTGGGAAACCCATTTTAAAGAAAGCTTAGCTAGATTCTTTTCTGTAGGACTATCTAGAACCTTAATATTCTTAAGCGTACTGTGAATCTCTCTGTTGGGGTAAATGATGTAATATTTCCCAAATATATTTGCCCATGGAACTCTCTTATTTTTTCTTTATTAAATAACTAACATTTCATCAGAATACCCATGTTTTGAAAAGTACAACTTATCAAATGCAGTTCTCAAATATCTCTTTCAGCTTTTCTGAAACTCAGTTTTATTTTTTAACTTTTAGTTTAGGTTTGTGAGTGTATGCACAGGTTTGTTACATGAAATTGTGCCATGAGAGTTTGTTGTACAGATTATTCCATCACCCATGTATTAAACCCAGTAGTCAATAGTTGTCTTTTCTGCTTCTTTACCTCCTCCCACCATCTACCCTCAAGTAGATGCCAGTGTCTTTGTTTCTTTCATTGTGCCCATGAGTTCTCGTCATTTAGCTCCCACTTATAAGTGAGAACATGCAGTATTTGGTTTTCTGTTCCTATATTAGTTTGCTAAGGATAGCTCCATGTTCCTGCAAAAGGCATGCTTTGTTCTTTTTTGTGGCTGCATAGTATTCCATGGTGTATATGTACCACATTTTCTTTATCCAATCTGTCACTGATGGACATTTAGGTTGATTCCATGTTGTTACTGTTGTGAATTGTGTTGCAATGAACATATCATGTGCATGTGTCTTTATAACAGAATGATTTATACTTCTCTCTGTATATACCCAGTAATGGGATTGCTGAGTTGAATGGTAGTTCTGCTTTTCGCTCTTTGAGGAATTGCCATTCTGCTTTCCACAATGACCGAACTAATTTACACTCCTGCCAACAGGGTGTAAATATTCCCTTTCCTCTGCATCTTTACTGGCATCTATTCTATTCTGGCTTTTAAATAATGGTCATTCTGACTGGTATCTCATTGTGGTTTTGATTTGCATTTCTCTAATAATCAGTGATATTGAGCTTTTTTTCATACACGTGTTGGCTGCATGAATGTCTTCTTTTGAAAAGTGTCTGTTAGTGTCCTTTGCCCACTTTTTAATGAGGTTGGTTGTTTTTCCCTTGTAAATTTGTTTAAGTTTCTTACAGATGCTGGAAATTCATTGTCAGGTGTATAATGTGCAAAAATGTTCTCACATTCAGTAGGTTGTCTATTTACCTTGTTGATAGTTTCTTTTGCTGTGCAGAAGCTCTTAAGCTTAATTATATCCCACTTGTCAATTTTTGCTTTTGTTGCTATGGCTTTTGGTGTTTTTGTAATGAAATATTTGCCTGTTCCCATGTCCAGGATGGTATTGACTAGGTTGTTTTCCAGGGTTTTTATAGTTTTGGGTTTTACATTTAAGTCTTTAATACATCTGGAGTTGATTTCTGTATGCAGCATAAGAAAGTGATCCAGCTTCAATCTTCTGCATATGGTTAACCAGTTACCCCACCACCATTTATTGAATAGGAAGTTTTTCCCAAAAACAGACAAGCTTTTTTGTCAGCTTGGTCAAAGATCAGATTTTTGTAGATGTGTGGCATTATTTCTGGGCTCTCTATTCTGTTCCATTCATCAATGTGCATGTTTTTGTATCAGTACCATGCTGTTTTGGTTACTATAGCCCTGTAGTATAGTTTGAAGTCAGGTAATCTGATGCTTCTAGTTAGCTTTGTTCTTTTGCTTAGGATTGCCTTGGCGATTTGGGCTCTTTTTTGGTTCCATATGAATTTTAAAATAGATTTTTCTAGTTATGTGAAGAATGTCCTTGGTAGTTTGATAGAAATAACATTGAATCTATAAATTGCTTTGGGCAGTATGGACATTTTAATGATATTGATTATTCCTATTCATGATCATGGGATAAGTGTGGGATTTTTCCCATTTGTTTGTGTCTTCTCTGATTTATTTGAACAGTATTTTGTAGTTCTCCTTTTAGAGATCTTTCATCTCCTTTATTAGCTCTATTCCTAGGTATTTTATTCTTTTTGTGGCAGTTGTGAATGGGATTGTCTTCCTGATTTGGCTTTCGATTTGACTATTGTTGGTGTATAGGGAAGCTAGTAAATTTTGCACATTGATTTTGTATCCTGAAACTTTGCTGAAGTTGTTTATGAGCTTAAGGAGCTTCTGGGCTGAGACAATGGGGTTTTCTAGATACAGAACCATTTTGTCTGCAAACAGAGATTATCTGACTTCCTCTCTTCCTATTTGGATGCCCATTCTTTCTTTTTCTTAACTGGTTGCTCTGGCTGGGACTTCCAATACTATGTTGAATAGGATTAGTGAGAGAGAGCATCCTTGTCTTGTGTCAGTTTTCAAGGGGAATGTTTTCAGTTTTGGCCCATTTAATATGATGTTGGCTGTGGGTTTGATGTATATGGCTCTTATTATTTTGAAGTATGTTCCTTCAATACCTATTATATTGAGAGTTTTTAACATGAAAGAAGTGTTGAATTTTACCAAAAGTCTTTTCTGTGTCTATTGAAATAATTATGTGGTTTTGACTTTTGTTCTGCTTATGAGACGAATCACATTTACTGATTTGTGTATGTTGAGCCAACCTTGCATCCTGGTGATGAGGCCTACTGAATCATGGGGGATTAACTTTTTGATGTATTGCTGAATTCAGTTTGCAAGTATTTTGTTGAGGATTTTTGCATTGATGTTCATCAAGGATATTGGCCTGAAGTTTTATATTTTGTGTGGGTCTCTGCCAGGTTTTGGTATCAGGATGATGTTGGCCTCACAGAATGAGTTGAGGAGGAGTCCCTCCTGCTCAAATTTTTGGAATAGTTTCGGGAAAAATGGTACCAACTCGTCTTTGTACATCCGGTAGACTTTGGCTGTGAATCAATCAGATCCTGAACTTTTTTTTGGTTGGTAGGCTATTTATTACTGATTCAATTTTGGAACTCATAATTGGTCTGTTCAGGGAATCGATTTCTCCCTAGTTCATTCTTGGGAGGGTATATGTATCCCAGGAATTTATCCATCTCTTCTAGGCTTTCTAGTTTGCATGCATAGAGGTGTTCATAGTAGTTTCTTATGGTTATTTCTATTTCTGTGGGGTCAGTGGTAATGTCCCCTTTATCATTACTAATTGTGTTTATTTGGATCTTCTTTCTTTTCTTCTTTATTAGTCTAGCTGGTGGCCTTTTTATCTTATTAAATTTTTCAAAAAAACAACTCCTGTATTCCTTGATTTTTTTAAATGATTTTTTGTCTCAGTTTCATTCAGTTCAGTTCTAATTTTGATTATTTCTTGCCTTCCACTAGCTTTGGCACTGATTTGTTTTTACTTCTCTAATTCCTTCGGTTGTTTTGTTAAGTTGTTAATTTGAGATCTAATTTTTTGATATGGGCATTGAGTGCTATGAATTTCTCTATGAATACTACCTTAGCCATGTCTCAGAGATTCTGGTATATTGGATCATTGTTCTCCTTAGTTAAAAATAACTTATTGATTTCTGCCTTAATTTCATTATTTACCCAAAGTCATTCAGGAGCATGTTGCTTAATTTCCATGTAATTGCATGGTTTTGAATTATTTTCTTAGTTTTTTGCTACTATTTTTATTGCACTGTGGCCCGAGAGTGTGTTTGGTATGATTTCAGTTCTTTTGCATTTGCTGAGGATTGTTTCTTGTCCAATTATATAGTCCATTTTAGAATGCGTACCATATGGTGGTGAGAAGAACGTTATTTTGAGGTGGAGAGTTTTGTAGAGGTCTGTCACATCCATTTGGTACAATTTGGGTTCATTTTCATACTGCTATGAAGAAATACCCAAGACTGGGTAATTTATAAAGAAAAAGAGATTTAATGGACTCACAATTCCATATGGCTGGGGAGGCCTCACAATCATGGCAGAAGGCTGAGGAGGAGCAAAGGCACATCTTACATGGCAGCAGGCAAGAGAGCATATGCAGAAGAGCAGCCATTCATAAAACCAGCAGATCTTGTGAGACTTATTCAGTATCATGAGATCAGCATGGAAAAACCCACCCCCATGATTTGATTACCTCCCATTGGGTCCCTCCCATGACACATGAGGATTATGGGAACTACAATTTAAGATGAGATTTGGGTGGGGACACAGCCAAACCATACCATTCCACCCCTGGTCCCTCTCGAATCTTGCGTTCTCACATTTCAAAACCAATCATGCCTTCTCAACAGTCCCCCCAAAGTCTTAACTCATTTGAGCATTAGCTCAAAAGTCCACCATCTAAAGTCTCATCTGAGACAAGGCAAGTCCCTTCCACCTATGCACCTGTAAAACCAAAAGCAAACAAAAGCAAGTTAGTTTTTTCATAATGGGAGTAAAAAAAAAGATACAATGGGGGTACAGGCATTGGATAAATACACTCAATCCAAATGGAAAAAATGGCCAACATGATGTGTCTACAGGCTCCATGAAAGTCTGAAATCCAATGGGGCAGTCAAATCTTAATGCTCCAAAATGATCTCTTTTGACTCCATATCTTACATCCAGGTCAAACTGATGCAAGACATAGACTCCCACAGCCTTGGGCAGATCCAGCCCTGTGGCTTTGCAGGGTACAGCCCCAGTCCTGGCTGCTTTCATGGACTGGTATTGAGTATCTACCATTCTGGGTTCTGGAGGACTGTGGCCCTCTTTTCACAGTTCCACTTGGCAGTGCCCCAGTGGGGACTCTGTGTGGGGTCTCTGACCCCACATTTCCCTTCTGCATGGCCTTAGCAGAGGTTCTCCATGAGGGCTCTGCCCCTTCAGCAAATTTCTGTCTGGACATCCTGGAGGTGCTCTCTCTTTTTCATACATCCTCTGAAATCTAGGTGGAGGCTCCCAAACTTCAATTCTTGATTTCTGTACACCTGCAAGCCCAACACCACATGGAAGCTACCAAGGCTTGGAGCTTGTGCTCTCTGAAGCCATGGTCCATGCTGTACCTTGGCCACTTTTAGCCATGACTGGAGTGGCTGGGAGGCAGGGCACCAAGTCCCTAGGCTGCACACAGCAGGGGAGACCCTGAACCTGGCTCAGGAGACCATTTTTCCCTCGTAAGCCTCTGGGCCTGTGATGGGAGGGGCTGCCTCAAGGTCTCAGATATGCCTTGGGGACATTTTCCCCATTGTTTTGGTGGTTAAGTTTGCTTCCTTGTTACTTATGCAAATTCTGCAGCTGGCTTGAATTTCTCCCCAGAAAATGGGTTTGTCTTTTCTACTGCATTGTGAGGCTGCAAATTCTTCAAACTTTTATGCTGTTTCCTCTTGAACACTTTAGAAATTTCTTCCACCAGATTCCCTAAATGATCTCTCTCAAGTTTAAAGTTTCACATATCTCTAGGGCAGGGGCAAAAATGCTGCTAGTCTCTTTGCATAGCAAGAGTGACCTTTACTCCAGTTCCTAAGAAGTTCCTCATCTCCATCTGAGACCACCTCAGCCTGGATTAATCATATGGAATAATTCATATGATTATTAGCATTTTTCTCAAAGCCATTCTAGAGTTTGGAACTCTAGAAAGTTCCAAACTTTCCCACATCTTCCTGTCTCTGAGCTCTCTAAGTCTTTAGGAAGTTCCAAACTGTCCCACTTGTTCCTGCTTTCTTCTGAATCCTCCAAACTGTTCCAATCTCTGCCTGTTACCTAGTTCCACAGTTGCTTCCATATTTTTGGGTATGTTTACAGAAGCAACCCACTACTCCCAGTACCAATTTACTGTATTAGTCCATTTTCATAATGTTATGAAGAAATACCCAATATTAGGTAATTTATAAAGAAAAGAGGTTTATAGACTCATAGTTCCACATGACTGGGGAAGCCTCACAATCATGGTGGAAGGTGAAGGAGGAGCAAAGGCATGTCTTACATGTTGGCAGGCAAGAGAGTGTGTACAGGGGAACTGCCCTTTATAAAACCATCAGATCTCAAAGACTTATTCACTGTCATGAGAACAGCATGGGAAAACCTGCCTCCATGATTCAATTACCTCCCACCAGGTTCCTCCCATGATACATGGGGATTATAGGAGCTAAAACTCAAGATGAGATTTGGGTGGGGATACAGCCTAACCATATGAGGTCCTGAATATCTTTGTTAATGTTCTGCCTTGATGATCTGTCTAATACTGTTAGTGGAATGTTGAAGTCCCTCATTATTATTGTGTAGGAGTTGATGTCTCTTTGTAAGTCACCAAGAACTTGCTTATGAACCTGTGTGCTTCTATGTCGGGTGCATGCATATTTAGGATAGTTAACTCTTGTTGTTGAATTTAACCCTTTACCATTATGTAATGCCCTTCTTTGTCTTTTTTGATCTTTGTTGGTTTGAAGTCTGCTTTGTATGAAATTAGAATCGCAACTCCTGCTTTTTTCTGTTTTCCATTTGCTTGATAAGTTTTCCTCCATCCCTTTATTTTGAGCCTATGGGTGTCATTACATGTGAGACAGCATTCTTGAAGACAGCATACCATCGAGTCTTGCTTTTTTATCCAGCTTGCTACTTTGTGCCTTTTAAGTGGGACATTTAAGCCATTTACATTCAAGGTTAGTATTGATATGTGTGGATTTGATCCTGTCATGTGTTGTCAGCTGGTTATTATGTTATCTTGTTTGTGTTTTTGCTTTATAGTGTCACTGGTATGTGTATTTAAGTGTGTTTTCATATTAGCTGGTAACAGTCTTTTCTTTCTATATTTAGTGCTCCTTTCAAGATCTCTTATAAGGTAGGTCTGGTGGTAAAAACTTCCTCAACATTTGCTTATCTTAAATGGATCTTATTTCTCCTTTGCTTAGGAAGCTTAGTTTAGCTGGTGATATGGTTTGGCTGTGTCCCCACTCAAATCTCATCTTGAATTTTAGCTCCAACAACTCCAACAACTCCACGGTACAGTAATTGAATAATGGGGCAGGTCTTTCCTGTGCTGTTCTCATGATAGTGAATAAGTCTCATGAAATCTGATGGTTTTATAAAGGGAAGTTTCCCTGCACAAGTTCTCTTCTTTTGTTTGCCACCATGTGAGATGTGCCTTTCACCTTATGTCACGATTGTGAGGCTTCCCCAGCCACATGGAACTGTCAGTCCACTAAACCTGTTCTTCCTTATAAATTACCCAGTCTTGGGTAAGTCTTTATCAGCAGTGCAAAAATGGACTAATACAGCTGGATATGAAATTCTTGGTTGAAGATTTTTTTCTTTAAGAACATTGAATATAGGCCCTGAATCTCTTCTGGCTTGTAGGGCTTCAGCTGAGGGGTCCCGCTGTTAGCCTGATGGGGTTCCCTTTGTAGGTGACCTCACCTTTCTCTTTAGTTGCCTTTAACATTCTTTCTTTCATTTTGACCTTGGAAAATCTGAAGGTTAGTGTCTTGGGGATCATCTTCTTGGGCAGAGTCTTGCAAAAGTCTCTGTATTTCCTGAATTTGACTGTTGGCCTCTCTAGCAAGGTTGGGCAAGTTTTCATGAACAATATCCAGAAATATGTTTTCCAGGTTGTTTGCTTTCTTGCCCACCCTTTCAGGGATGCCAGTGATTTGTAGATTTGGCCTATTTACATGATCCCATACTTCTTGGAGATTTTGCTCATTCCTTCTTATTCTTTTTATTTGATTTTTGTCTGGTAGTCTTATTTCAGAGAGCTAGTCTTAAAGTTCTGAATTTTATTTCTCAGCTTGGTTTATTCTGTTGGTAATACTTGTGACTGCATTGTGAAATTATTGTATTGTGTTATTCAGCTCTGTCAGACACATTAGTGTTTTTTTAATAAAATTTTAATATATTGGCTATTTAATATATTGCCTATTTTGTCCTTTAGCTCCTGTATGGCTTTCCTGTGATTCTCAGTTTCCTTGGATTAGGTTTTGCCATCCTCCTGAATCTCAATGATTTTTGTTCCTATCCATATTCTGAATTATATTTCTGTCATTTCAGCCAGCTCAGTCTGGTTAAGAACCCTTACTGAAGAATTTGTGCAGTTGTTTGGAAGACATAGAGCACTCTGGCCATTTGAGTTACCAAAGTTCTTGCATTGGATCTTTCTTATCTCTGCATTTGGGTGTTCATTTAACTGCAGTGTAGATTTAGTACAGTCAGTAGAGTTCTTTTCTGGATGTTTTCACAGAGCCGTGGTTTTGTGCAGGGTCTTTATTTGAAGCTGACTTCTTGTCTTTGGTTTCAGAGGGGGTATGTTAGTGAAGTAATTTTGGTATTGAAGCTTTGAAGTGTGATTCAGTAGGTGGCACTTAGACATATTTGTTGGTTGGTAGACTGTTACTCAGTCATGTGCTTCCTTTGTGTTTTCTCACAGTTGCAGCTGTGTTTCCTCTCAATGCTCTGAAAACATGTGTTCCTCTCCACCTTGACTGCTAGCTGTAGATTCTGGCTTGGCATTCCTTGGCTGCCCACTGCAGTTTTGGGGTGATCTCAGTATTTATGTTCCTTTCCCAACTTGGAGAGAGTAGAGGAAGGGACTTTAGTAGTGGTTGTTGCCAAGGGTCTTTCGATGGTCTCCTAGGGGCTCCACCCCAGAGAGATGCAGGTCAGCAATAACTAAGTGCAATCGGGCCAGGATGGAGGGTCTGTGCTGTGGGTGCAAGTTGGGGGTTCCTTATTTGGTGACAAGCAGTGGGGGTGGATGGGATCCATGGAAGATGGACTGACCTCCTCTGCTTGGGTCTGCTGCAGCTTGTGGAAGGTGTGGATAAGGCATTTAAGGTCTTTGCTCCTTCATTAGTCTGAGGGTAGCAAGACCACTGCAGAGGTAGTGGCAGAGAGGCTTTCAGTTACCCCTGGGGGCTCTGTTCAGGGAGTTGCTGAGCTGTTTACTGGCTTTATACTCCCAGTGAGGGGTGGCTGGAGGTCCAGGCCTGGAGAACCTACCCAGTGAAGAGATATGGGAATGGGCACCCATGTTAACAGTCTAGTCATTTTTCCTTAGGGCTGCTGCAGTACACTGGGAGCCCACTCCAGTCCATAGTCACCTCAGATTTTCTAGTACCTGGAAGTACCAACAGCGAAGGCCGCAAAACAGCAAAGATGGTGGCCTGTTCCACTCTCTAGGAGCTCTATTCTATCGAGATTTGACTCTTTTGCCAGCCCCACTGCACCTGTAGGAGGTGGCTGCAGACTCCAGTTGGGAGACCTCACTCAGTGAGGAGAAATGTGATTGGGGATCTGCTTAATAAAACAGACTGGCCATGCCTTTAGTAGAGCAGCTGTGCTGTTTTGGGGGTCCACTTCAGCCTCTGGTCACTTCAGGACTCTTCAAAGCCTGAAGGGTGGAATGGCTAAGTCACCCAAACAGCAAAAATGGTGGGCCACCCCTCTCTTTGGGAGCTCCATCTTAGAGAGGTTTCGAATCTCTGTCAGCCAGAAAAAAAAAAAAAAAAAAAAAAAAATATATATATATATATATACATAAAGTGGTGGGTGTGGCTGGAGACCCTAGTTGGGAGGTCCCACTCAGTTAGGAGGAATGGGATTGAGGACCCACTTAAAAAAGCAACCTGACCACATTTTTGTGGAACAGCTGTGCTGTGCTCAGGT
Organism: Macaca fascicularis; assembly: GCF_037993035.2. Taxonomy (NCBI): domain Eukaryota; kingdom Metazoa; phylum Chordata; class Mammalia; order Primates; family Cercopithecidae; genus Macaca; species Macaca fascicularis. The sequence continues at coordinate 92,093,132 of NC_088380.1, read as the reverse complement.
ACTGCTTCCGCCCCGGTCGGCTTGGACTCTCCAAAGCCCAAAGGCTGGAACCGCTAAGTCACTCAAACAGCAAAGATGGAGGCCCACCCCTTTCCATGGGAGCATCCTCTCAGGTAGGTACAATGCTGCTACAGGTGGCTGGCTGAAATTCCAAGCCAGTGCCTCTTATCCTGTGAGGTACCTTGGAAGTAGAGACTACAGACTGTTGCTGATCAGCACCCTGGATTCAGCCTCTTTCCTAGAGGTATGTACGAGGTCTAATCTCCTGTTTTGCCAGAGTGGCTGTTACTTTTGCTGAGAAGCCTGAAAAACCCAGGTATCTAAGGCTCCTGGGTCTCCATGTGTACCTGTGTGGCTCCGTGTAGCTCTGTGTGTTAGACTGAAGGCCCTGGTGGAGTGGGTTCATGAGGGGAGCTCCTGACCTGAAGGTTGCAAAGATCTATAAGAGAAGTATGGTTTTTTGGGGTTGCTCACTCATACCGATTGCATCTCTGGTTGGGGCTAGGGAAGGTTTCCCTGGCTCTGTGTCACTCCCTGGTGGGCCGTCATCCTGCCTTGCTTTTCACCATTCTCGTGGGTTGAGTTGTTTCCTTGATTAGTTCTAAAGTATGTACCTGGATGTGTCAATTAAAGGTGCCGTATTTACATTCATTCCCTTTCATTCCTCTGTGATTGTATTGTACCATCTTTTTGACGTGCTGTTGGATTCAGTTTGGTAGGAGGATTTTTGTGCCTATGTTCATCAGAGGTATTGACCTGTAGTTTTCTTTTTTGTTGTTGTTGTTTCTTTGCTTGGTTTTGGTATCAAGGTGATGCTGGGCTCATAGAATGAGTTAGGGAGAACTCTCTCCTTTTCAATTTTTTGAAATAGTTTCAGGAAGATTGATAATAGTTCTTCTTTGTACATTTGGCAGAAGTTAGCTGTTAATCCATCTGGTCTTAGGCTTTTCTTTGTTGGGAGACTTTATATTACTGATTCAATCTCAGTTACTGCTCTGTTCAAGCTTTTCATTTCTTCCTGTTTTGATCCTAGTAGGATGTATGTTTTCAGAAACTTATCTATTTCCTTAAAGCTTTACATTTTGTCAGCATGTAGTTGCTCATGGTAGTCTCTGATGATCTTTTGTATCTCTGTGATATCAGTTCTAATATCTCCTTTTTCCTTTCTGATTTTGTTTATTTGGTCTTCTCTCTTCCTGGTTAGTCTAGTTAGTAGTTACCAATTATTTTTATATTTTCAAAAGAGCATTTTTTTTTCATATAATTGATCCTTTGTATTGTTTTTTGGTCTCAATTTCATTTAGTTCTGCTATGGCCCTTGTTCTTCATTTCCTCCTGCTAATGTTGGGTTTGGTTTATTCTTGCTTTTCTGGGTCTTTGAGGTGCATTGTTGGATTGCTAATTTGGAATTTTTAAACTCTTTTGATGTAGGCATTTATTGCTATATACTTCCCCCTTAGCACTACTTTTGCTGTATCCCACAGGTCTTAGTATGTTGTGTTTCCATTTTCATTTGTTTCAAGAAATTGTTTGATTTCCATTTTATTTTTTTATTGATCCAATGATCATTCAGGAGCATGTTGTTTAATTTTTATGTATTTGTATAGTTTCCAAAGTTCCTTTTCCTATTGATTTCTCGTTTTATTCCATTGTGGTCTGAGAAGACACTTGATATGATTTCAAATTTTAAAAAATTTTCTGAGACTTTTTTATGTAGCCTATTATGTGGTACATCCTGCAGAATGTTCCATGTGTTGATGGAAAAAAAATGTACATTCTGTAGTTGTTGGATAGAGTGTTCTGTAAATATCTGTTAGGGCCATTTGGTCTAAAGTCCAGTTTAAATTCAATGTTTCTTTGTTGAATTTCTCTCTAGCTGATTTGTTTAATGCTGAGGGTGGAATGTTGAGTCCCCCACTATTATGGTATTGAAGTTTATCTCTTTCTTTAGATCTAGAATATTTGTTTTATGAATTTGGGTGTTCCAGTTTTGGATGTATATTTGTTTAGAATTGTTAAATATTCTTGCTGAATTGATCCCTTTATCATTGTTTAATAATCTTACTTGTCTTTTTTTAATTGTTCTTGAGATAAAGTCTTTTTATCTGATATAAGTATAGCTACTCCTGCTGACTTTTGTTTTCCTTTTGCATATAATAACCTTTTCCATTCCTTTACTTTCAGTTTATATGTGTCTTTACTGCTAAGGTGAGTTTCTTACAAGAAGTACATAGTTGGATCATGCTTTTTTAAAAAATCAATTCAGCCATTCTGTATCTTCTAAGTGGAGAATTTAATTCATTTATGTTCAAGGTTACTATTGATATATGATGCTGTGTTTCTGTCACATTATAAATTGTTTTCTGATTGTTTTATATATTGTTTATTCCTTTATTTTTCTCTTATTGTTTGTCTTTTAAGCATTTCTTATAATAAATTGCCTCAGTATTTGCTTGTCTGGGAAAGACTTTACTTCTTCATTTATAAAATATAATTGTGTTGGTTATAGTATTTTTGGCTTCTTGACTGTGAGATTTTTTTCTTTCAGCACCTTAAAAATATCGTCCCGTTCTCTTCTGGTCTTTAAACTTTCTGCTGAGAAATCCACTGTGAATCTAATGGGATTTCCTTCATAGGTGACTAGCCACCTTTCTCTTGCTGTTTTTAGAATTTATTCTTTATCATTGACTTTAGACGGTCTGATAATAATGTGCCATGGAGACCATTTTCCATTGTATCTGCCCATTGATCATTGAACTTCTTGCCTCTGAGTGTCTAAATCTCTTGCTAGACTTGGGAATTTTTCATTTATTATTTTGTTAAATTGATTTTCTAATCCTTTTGTTTTCTCTTTTCCTTGGGAATACCAGTAATTTGTGTATTTGGTCACTTTATGTTGTCTCAAATGTCATGAAGGCTTTGCTTATTCTTTTTTGTGTTTTTTTTTCTTTATTTTTATCTGACTGGGTTATTTCTTTTTTTTTTAATTTTCTTTTTTTGAGTTTTTAAATTATTATTATTATACTTTAAGTTCTAGGGTACATGTGCATAACGTGCAGGTTTGTTACATACGTATACTTGTGCCATGTTGGCGTGCTGCACCCGTCAACTCATCAGCACCTATCAACTCATCATTTACATCAGATATAACTCCCAATGCATTCCCTCCCCCCTCCCCCCTCCCCATGATAGGCCCCGGCGTGTGATGTTCCCCTTCCCAAGTCCAAGTGATCTCACTGTTCAGTTCCCACCTATGAGTGAGAACATGCGGTGTTTGGTTTTCTGTCCTTGTGACAGTTTGCTCAGAATGATGGTTTCCAGCTGCATCCATGTCCCTACAAAAGACACAAACTCATCCTTTTTTATGGCTGCATAGTATTCCATGGTATATATGTGCCACATTTTCTTAATCCAGTCTGTCACTGATGGACATTTGGGTTGATTCCAAGTCTTTGCTATTGTGAATTGTGCCACAATAAACATATGTGTGCATGTGTCTTTATAGCAGCATGATTTATAATCCTTTGGGTATATACCCAGTAATGGGATGGCTGGGTCATATGGTACTTCTAGTTCTAGATCCTTGAGGAATCGCCACACTGTTTTCCATAATGGTTGAACTAGTTTACAATCCCACCAATAGTGTAAAAGTGTTCCTATTTCTCCACATCCTCTCCAGCATCTGTTGTTTCCTGATTTTTTAATGATTGCCATTCTAACTGGTATGAGATGGTATCTCATTGTGGTTTTGATTTGCATTTCTCTGATGGTGAGCGATGATGAGCATTTTTTCATGTGTCTGTTGTCTGTATGAATATCTTCTTTTGAGAAATGTCTGTTCATATCCTTTGCCCACTTTTTGATGGGGTTGTTTGTTTTTTTCTTGTAAATTTGTTTGCGTTCTTTATAGGTTCTGGATATTAGCCCTTTGTCAGATGAGGAGATTGCAAAAATTTTCTCCCATTCTGTAGGTTGCCTGTTCACTCTGATGGTAGTTTCTTTTGCTGTGCAGAAGCTCTTTAGTTTAATGAGATTCCATTTGTCAATTTTGGCTTTTGTTGCCATTACTTTTGGTGTTTTAGACATGAAGTCCTTGCCCATGCCTATGTCCTGAGTAGTATCACCTAGGTTTTCTTCTAGGATTTTTATGGTTTTAGGTCTAACATTTAAGTCTCTAATCCATCTTGAATTAATTTTTGTATAAGGAGTAAGGAAAGGATCCAGTTTCAGCTTTCTACTTATGGCTAGCCAATTTTCCCAGCACCATTTATTAAATAGGGAATCTTTTCCCCATTTCTTGTTTTTCTCAGATTTGTCAAAGATCAGATGACTGTAGATGTTTGATATTATTTCTGAGGGCTCTGTTCTGTTCCATTGGTCTATATCTCTGTTTTGGTACCAGTACCATGCTGTTTTGGTTACTGTGGCCTTGTAGTATAGTTTGAAGTCAGGTAGTGTGATGCCTCCAGCTTTGTTCTTTTGGCTTGGAATTGTCTTGGCAATGTGGGGTCTTTTTTGGTTCCATATGAACTTTAAAGCAGTTTTTTCCAATTCTATGAAGAAAGTCATTGGTAACTTAATGGGGATGGCATTGAATCTATAAATTTTCTTGGGCAGTATGGCCATTTTCACAATATTGATTCCTTCTATCCATGAGCATGGTGTGTTCTTCCATTTGTTTGTGTCCTCTTTTATTTCACTGAGCAGTGGTTTGTAGTTCTCCTTGAAGAGTTCATTTACATCCCTTGTCAGTTGGATTCCTAGGTATTTTATTCTCTTTGAAGCTACTGTGAATGGGAGTTCATTCATGATTAGGCTCTCTGTTTGTCTGTTACTGGTGTATAAGAATGCTTGTGATTTTGGCACATTAATTTTGTATCCTGAGACTTTGCTGAAGTGGCTTATCAGCTTAAGGAGATTTTGGGCTGAGACGAAGGGGTTTTCTAAATATACAATCATGTCATCTGCAAACAGGGACAATTTGACTTCTTTTCCTAACCAAATACTCTTTATTTCTTTCTCTTGCCTGATTGCCCTAGCCAGAACTTCCAACACTATGTTGAATAGGAGTGGTGAGAGAGGGCATCCCTGTCTTGTGCCACTTTTCAAAGGGAAAGCTTCCAGTTTTTGCCCATTCAGTATGATATTGCCTGTGGGTTTGTCATAAATAGCTCTTACTATTTTGAGATATGTTCCATCAATACCAAATTTATTGAGTTTTTAGCATGAAGGGCTGTTGAATTTTGTCAAAGGCCTTTTCTGCATCTATTGAGATAATCATGTGGTTTTTGTCTTTGGTTCTGTTTATATGCTGGATTACATTTACTGATTTGCATGTGTTGAACCAGCTTTGCATCGCAGGGATGAAGCCCACTTGATCATAGTGGATAAGCCTTTTGATGTGCTGCTGGATTCCGTTTGCCAGTATTTTATTGAGGATTTTTGCATTGATGTTCATCAGGGATATTGGTCTAAAATTCTCTTTTTTTGTTGTGTCTCTGCCAGGCTTTGGTATCAGGATGATGCTGGCCTCACAAAATGAGTTAGGGAGGATTCCCTCTTTTTCTATTGATTGGAATAGTTTCAGAAGGAATGGTACCAACTCCTCCTTGTACCTCTGGTAGAATTTGGCTGTGAATCTGTGTGGTCCTGGACTTTTTTTGGTTGGTAGGCTATTAGTTATTGCCTCAATTTCAGAGCCTGCTATTGGTCTATTCAGGGATTCAACTTCTTCCTGGTTTAGTCTTGGGAGAGCATAAGTGTCCAGGAAATTATCCATTTCTTCTAGGTTTTCTAGTTTATTTGCATAGAGATGTTTATAGTATCTCTGATGGTTGTTTGTATTTTTGCAGGGTTGGTGGTGATATCCCCTTTATCATTTTTTATTGCATCTATTTGATTCTTCTCTCTTTTTTTCTTTAGTAGTCTTTTTAGGGGTCTATCAATTTTGTTGATCTTTTCAAACAACCAGCTCCTGGATTCATTGATTTTTTTTGGAGGGTTTTTGTGTCTCTATCTCCTTCAGTTCTGCTCTGATCTTAGTTATTTCTTGCCTTCTACTAGCTTTTGAATGTGTTTGCTCTTGCTTCTCTAGTTCTTTTAATTGTGATGTTAGGGTGTCAATTTTAGATCTTTCCTGCTTTCTCTTATGGGCATTTAGTGCTATAAATTTTCCTCTACACACTGCTTTAAATGTGTCCCAGAGATTCTGGTATGTTGTATCTTTGTTCTCATTGGTTTCAAAGAACATCTTTATTTCTGCCTTCATTTTGTTATGTACCCAGTAGTCATTCAGGAGCAGGTTGTTCTGTTTCCATGTAGTTGAGTGGTTTTGATTGAATTTCTTAGTCCTGAGTTTTAGTTTGATGGCACTGTGGTCTGAGAGACAGTTTGTTATAATTTCTGTTCTTTTACATTTGCTGAGGAGTGCTTTACTTCCAACTATGTGGTCAATTTTGGAATAAGTGCAATGGGGTGCTGAGAAGAATGTATATTCTGTTGATTTGGGGTGAAGAGTTCTGTAGATGTCTATTAGGTCAGTTTGGTGCAGAGTTGAGTTCAATTCCTGGATATCCTTGTTAACTTTCTGTCTCGTTGATCTGTCTAATGTTGACAGTGCGGTGTTAAAGTCTTCCATTATTATTGTATGGGAGTCTAAGTCTCTTTGTAAGTCTCTAAGGACTTGCTTTATGAATCTGGGTGCTCCTGTATTGGGTGCATATATATTTAGGATAGTTATTTCTTCCTGATGTATTGATCCCTTTACCATTATGCAATCGCCTTCTTTGTCTCTTTTGATCTTTGATGTTTTAAAGTCTGTTTTATCAGAGACTAGGATTTCAACCCCTGCTTCTTTTTGTTTTCCATTTGTTTGGTAGATCTTCCTCCATCCCTTTATTTTGAGCCTATGTGTGTCTCTGCATGTGAGATTGGTCTCCTGAATACAGCAGACTGATGGGTCTTGACTCTTCATCCAATTTGACAGTCTGTGTCTTTTAATTGGACCATTTAATCCATTTACATTTAAGGTTAATATTGTTATGTGTGAACTTGATCCTGTCATTATGATATTAGCTGGTTATTTTGCTCGTTAGTTGATGCAGTTTCTTCCTAGCGTTGATGGTCTTTACATTTTGGCATGTTTTTCAATGGCTGGTACTGGTAGTTCCTTTCCATGTTTAGTGCTTCCTTCAGGATCTCTTGTAGGGTAGGCCTGGTGGTGACAAAATCTCTAAGCATTTGCTTGTCTGTAAAGGATTTTATTTCTCCTTCACTTATGAAACTTAGTTTGGCTAGATATGAAATTCTGGGTTGAAAATTATTTTCTTTAAGAATGTTGAATATTGGCCTCCACTCTCTTCTGGCTTGTAGAGTTTCTGCCGAGAGATCTGCTGTTAGTCTGATGGGCTTCCCTTTGTGGGTAACCTGCCCTTTCTCTCTGGCTGCCCTTTAGATTTTTTCCTTCATTTCAACTTTGGTGAATCTGACAATTATGTGTCTTGGAGTTGCTCTTCTCGAGGAGTATCTTTGTGGTGTTCTCTGTATTTCCTGAATTTGAATGTTGGCCTGCCTTACTAGGTTGGGGAAGTTCTCCTGGATGATATCCTGAAGAGTGTTTTCCAACTTGGTTCCATTTTCCCCGTCTGTTTCAGGTACACCAATCAGACGTAGATTTAGTCTTTTCACATAATCCCATATTTCTTGGAGGGTTTGTTCATTTCTTTTTCCTCTTTTTCCTTTAGACTTCTCTTCTCTCTTCATTTCATTCATTTGATCTTCAATCACTGATACTCTTTCTCCCACTTGATCGGATTGGTTACTGAAGCTTGTGCATTTGTCACGTAGTTTTCATGTCACGGTTTTCATCTCTGTCAGTTCGTTTGTGGTCTTCTCTGTATTGATTATTCTAGTTATCCATTCTTCCATTCTTTTTTCAAGGTTTTTAGTTTCTTTGCACTGGGTATGTAGTTCCTCCTTTAGCTCTGAGAAGTTTGATCGACTGAAGCCTTCTTCTGTCAACTCGTCAAAGTTATTCTCCATCCAGCTTTGTTCCATTGCTGGTGATGAGCTGCATTCCTTTGGAGGGGGAGATGTGCTCTGATTTTTTGAATTTCCAGCTTTTCTGCACTGTTTTTTCCCCATCTTTGTGGTTTTATCTGCCTTTGGTCTTTGACAATGGTGACGTACTGATGGGGTTTTGATGTGGGTGTCCTTTCTGTTTGTTAGTTTTCTTTCTAACAGTCAGGATCCTCAGCTGCAGGTCTGTTGGAGTTTGCTTGAAGTCCACTCCAGACCCTGTTTTCCTGGGTATCAGAAGCAGAGGCTGCAGAAGATAGAATATTGCTGAACAGTGAGCGTTGCTGTCTGATTCTTTCTCTGAAAGCTTTGTCTCAGAGGTGTACCCAGCCATGTGAGGTGTGAGGTGTCAGTCTGTACCTAGTGGGGGATGTCTCCCAGTTAGACTACTCAGGGGTCAGGGACCCACTTGTGCAGCAGGCAGTCTGTGCATTCTCAGATCTCAACTTCCGTGCTGGGAGAACCACTGATCTCTTCAAAGCTGTCAGAGAGGGACATTTACATCTGCAGAGGTTTATGCTGCTTTTTGTTTAGCTGTGCCGTGTCCCCAGAGGTGGAGTCTATAGAGGCAGGCAGTTCTCCTTGAGCTGCGGTGGGCTCCTCCCAATTCTAGCTTCCTGGAGGCTTTGTTTACCTACTTAAGCCTCATCAATGGTGGGCGCCCCTCCCCCAGCCTCGCTGCTGCCTTGCAGTTAGATCTCAGACTGCTGTGCCAGCAACGAGGGAGGCTCCATGGGTATGGGACCCTCCAGGCCAGGTGTGGGATATAATCTCCTGGTGTTCCATTTGCTAAGACCCTTGGTAAAGTGTAGTATTAGGGTGGGAGTTACCCGATTTTCCAGGTGTTGTGTGTCTCAGTTTCCCTTTGCTAGGAAAAGGAATTCCCTTCCCCCTTGCACTTCCCAGGTGAGGCAATGCCTTGCCCTGCTTCAGCTCTCACTGGTTGGGCTGCAACCACTGACCAGCACCAACCATCTGGCACTCCCCAGTGAGATGAACCCGGTACCTCAGTTGAAAATGCAGAAATCACCCATCTTCTGTGTTGCTCACACTGGGAGCTGGAGGCTGGAGCTGTTCCTATTCGGCCATCTTCAGCATGTGCCCCAATGCTGAATTTTTAATAATAGCAGAGCAGTAACCACCCAGGGTGCACACCAGTATGGTGCCCATCATCTCAGTTCAGGCCTGAGGGAAATACAGGTGCCTTTGTGCATAATGGTCACCTGTTTCTCTGTCCTTGGAAAGTTCCCAAGTCACCACCAACTGTTTTGCCCATGGTTTCAAAAGTAGAGGGGCTTCTCAACACTTTGCGTGTCACCAGATTGTTGCAGGGGTGAGGGCATCAGGGAAGCAGCCCCACCCACCTACCCTTTCCATGGGCCTTCAAGTTCCTCGGAAGTCCATCTCTGTTAGACTCTTGCTGCTTCCCTTTTTTGCTCCTTAGCTTCTTCTTGCAGCACTCCAACAGGTCCTAGCTTTCTTCCATCAGTTTTCTATTCAGATAATTCCCTTCACCTGTAACTTCAATCTTTCTGAGAAGAACTGGCATCCAATGTTGCTAATCAGCCATCTTGGGAGAAAAAAAAAGCAATTTCTTTTTAGTTGTTAAAATTGCTGAATTCATTTTTGAGGCTCATGAAGGTTTTGGAGAGATAATTAACAAGTTTACATTCACATATATTTTATTGCCTTTCTGTTCTTATTGCTATAATTACTAGGATTCATTTTCAAATTTTTATAAATACTTTTTTTGGGGGTAAATTTTTTCTGCAGAAAATAACTTTTATAACATTTGAAATTAAAAATTTATGCATATAAATTTTATAAAACAGTGAAATATTTTCATCTGGCATATGTCTGCATCAACGTAAATTTTATTTAAGATAATTTGGTTTATACTGATTTTAATCATTCCTATAATGGTCAACACATTTTCAAAGTCCTTTTGCATATATTATGTCATTCCATATATTAAATTCATAATATTTTCAAACAGTATCAGTCATGATCACTCTTCATACAGCCATGCAAAGTAGACAATACCAGCATTGTCCCTTTCTAAATAGCCCTGACTGGACAGAGGAAGAAGAAACTGAGTCAGAAAGATGACACATAATTCATCTGGTCACAGAGTAGTATTATGTAAGGCGTTTAGTTGTTTTTGAATTACTAAACATTTATTCATTTTGTTTCTTACGTAAATTTGGCAGATTTCTTTATCTACTGGGTAAGTACTTCATTGCAAAGAATCTTGCAAATTGCTCTTGGTCGTCTTACATGATAAATTATTTGCACTTAGAGAAATAGTGATTTATGCTTTACTTTACTAACCACATAATGCCTAGGGTATAAGGGCTGCCTGATATGAGTTTTGGTTTTGAGTGCCTGGCACTTTATTATTCATTTGCAGAGATAGTTCAAAATATTTTAATTATATGGCTATTACTTTTCTAATGTCATATGCAAGTGCAGAATGTTTGCACACACCACGCTTTGCCATTAGTCATGTCTCCTAACATTTTCCTGGCCCACGTTCCAATTCTTCAATGTATTGAAAGTTACTGTGTAGCAGCAGGTAAGAGCTGACCTCAATCAGAGGTGGACTTTTTTTTCTAGTACTAGGATAGGAATCTGTTGTTAACAAATGATTATCTAAAAATGTAGCGTAAAAAAGGATCATCATGTGGTTGACTGTAATTTGGGATTAAAAATGACCAGATCAAGTGGTCAGAATACAGTGTATTGAATTTATCTGTACTAGTTCTTTTTGTCCTCTAGAGTCATTAGAAAGCTCAAACATAGTAGCAACATCTCTTTTATCTAGAGTTCACTCCTTCAGCTACTGAACCTAGCAGTAGATACGGCTATGAGCAAGACAGTCAGCCAAAATCAATAACAACAACAACAAACCAAAAAACTTTTAAGAAGCAAATACAGATGCCAAGATGTCTTTGCACTATATTTCACATATTAAAGACAAATCTAATGCCTCATTACCTCATATAATTTCAGTGTCAGATTATCTGGGTTTCTAGCCTGTTAGAATTTGAGATTGGAATAATACATTGACTACTAGACATAGGAATATTGATAGTATTAAATAGTTATAGCTGAAAACGTGAACAGATAAAAGTAAATAAGTATCAAGTGTAAGAAATACTTTCACTTGTATGGAAACCTTATTCACTATCAGTGCCAGATAAACAGGGGGTCATTATATTTTGTAAAATAGCCAGGGTCTGCATATAAGGGTTGAAAATTTCCCTACACACTTAAGTACTTAAAAATAATATTGAAAAGCCCAAATTTGGAGGCTTTATTTTCTGAGTGATTCTATAAAAGAAAAGAGAGACCATAATAGCTGTTCCCTTTTTAATCATTTGCCCTTTCATTTGTTTTGTTTTATTTTATTTTTCATGAAAATTTTGATGTCTCTTGTCTCCTTGCCCTCTTCTCTTCAGAGAGCCATTTAATGTCTGTCAAATGTCATGTTACATGTTATAATAACACCACATGGTTATATATAACACCATAAAATATATGTGTGTGACAGCTAGTCATAACCATGCCAGTGATGATGATCAGATTCTATTATATATTTTTAAAAGTTTATATGACATTTACATCATAGGCTACTTCTGTGCTCATCTCTGTGGTGGTAATTTTTAAAATCATCTATCTTTTTTCTTTTCTTTCAAATTAACCATTGCATGGAAAAAAGATAATACCGAGCAAAAATTATGTTTGATGAACTTAAAGATATATTTTTTCAATCTTAATTTTTTAATATTAAACATTTGTAGTCACTGTATACATTTTAGGCCATCTAAATTATTTGGAAGCATAAGGTAATGATTCTCAAGCATGTTATTTTAGAAAAATTGCAAGAAATAACTTAGAAAGGAAGTACAAATATATTATTGTATGGAGGAGTAAATCAAAACAAGACTATATATGTTAAACTAGGAAATATTATTGAACAAAATGAAAAGATATCTATGAAGAAAGAAATAGCAGAAGTTGTTCCTGGAAAAGATGAAAAATAGAGGAATTTTTAAAAGCTTTCCATTTTAATGACCTGATAACAGGGGAGAAAATGGAGTTACGTGTGAGTTGATTTGCTGTAGTTGCATGAGAACCACATTTTGTCTCAGAACTACTGCAATTGAATCTGTGGAACGACTTTAGGAGGAATCCTAAGTGACTAAATTTCATGCAACAATCATTATTGTGGGCATTTTCAGGTGATGTCCCTCTGTCTTTCTAGATTCTTATGTTATGTTTTTAATAACTTTTACATTTTTCATGTGTTTCATAAAAAATCTCATAATCAAGATTTTACCCAACTGTAGCAGAAAGCCTTAAACAGAGCTGAAATACCTCAATCATTTTCTTTTGATGTCTCTCAGAAATTAGCTAAATTAAAGCCACTCATAATGTTACACTATAAGAACTTAAAATGGAGGAAACAAAGTGCTTAATATTCCAAGCATGACCCAAATACTAAATACAAAGAGATCTGACAGAAAAGACTTTTGCTGAACTCTGTGGAGAGCTCTCATTGAGAAGAAAATACCCAATAAATAAATAAAGTAAAAAGTAAAACCTCAAACTAAACCAACCATAAAAAATTCAGTGGTTACCTATCTTATACTTCATGTCATTTTGTTTCATGCCGAAGCAATGGCTAGCTAATTAGGATTTTTAAATAAAACTGTGTAAAACTGTGTGACTCTTTTTTTTTGTTGTTTTTTGTTTTTTTACTTTGCATCTTCTTAGTCAGGTATCTGCAAATACTATTCGTGTCAATTGTCTCAGAGAAAAATATAGACTAATTAAAATGCTAATCTTTAGTAAACACATAAGTACTTGCATGAAAATTAAACACTTGGATTGCTAATTCATGAATACATGCTCAGACATCAGGAACGCTGCAACTAGTGTGGACTTCAGTCTTGGGCTTAACAGCCTCGTCTACATGTCAAATCCACTTCAGGAATGAGAATATCTACCATTGAAATCACCCAGTGTGCCTTCTCTCAAGAGTATCTAAGGAGAAAAGAAAAGTGATGTGCACTTTGAGAAGATTATTTAAAGCCTGCAGATTCATTAGGAGAGAACTTAATTGTGATAGAATCTATAATCCTTTCAGTTCATCCCATAAATAATAACAGTCTGAACTCTATTGAATCACATGGCCTCTTTTGCAAAAACCTATAGAAGAGAGTCCTCAAAATTGAATAGATGGAATTGAATGGACCTGATAAGTGGGAACTAGAATTTGATGGACAGCCTTTCACCTCTAGGTTATTGGTTTGTATCTGACCCAGGTGATGAAAAGTCGTTGTTCTACAATGGCTGTTTAGTAGTTTTCTGTGTAATGAGCTGTTGGCTTCAGTCCATTCCTCAGTGGACAGGTGTTTGATCGCATTCCCAAATCACCACTCCACTTGTCAGTCACATTTGAGGTCAAGGGCTAAATAGGAACTGAGGCTGAAATACTTTCTCATTCTGATGAGTACAGACCTTCCTTTGTTGGTTGACTTGGTTGAAAAACAAAAACTGCCATAGTCACTGTTCATGCTCTGCCTATATTCTATGTAAGAAGATTTTATTGTTTAGGAGTTCTATCATAATGAAAAATTATTAGGTTCTTGAAAGTACATGTTTTTATTGTTACATATCATGAAAAGAGAGATGCCTAAATACACTCTCAGTCCCGAAGGACATTAAAATTTAAATTTATTAATCTAACTGTAAGAAAAATATGTCATACTGAGAAAGCATTGACATCTGGTTTTAATTCACTGACACAGAAGAATTGTGATAGAGGCTCCAAATTCTCAGTAATAAAACTGGCAGTTAGAAGATAGCCAGCAGCTGAAAATTACATGATCTTTCTGGCTGGAAGAACAGCTCTCTTTGAGGTGGGAGGTAGAAGAAGACATGTAGAAAAGACTCTATTTAATGCCTTCTAATATTTATAAAGTGGGTATAAACTGCTTTAGTTTAAACTTGGTTTAAATACTTTTGTTTCTATATTGTCCACCATTATAGAAATATGGATTTATATTTATCAGCATTTCTGGAAAAGTTTGTGGCTTGGAGTGATAGGTCAAGGCCCAAAGCCAGAGAACTCAGAAGTTTTAACCCACTGGATGTTTCCGACAAAGATGTGTTTTAAGTAAGAGTTATGCAGCTCTTATTCACTGGCTTCTGTAGCTCTGGTCTTTACTCACTTAAGAAAAATAGTACCAACTTGAGTCATCTTATTGTCTGTCCTGGTGGGGTTTATTGCTAAATACATTGCTAACTTATTAAAAGTGACTGGATTGAATGACAAAATTTAAATCAATCTTAATTATCATGTGTCTCATAGTTCATTTTTAAGCTTGAATCTATGTGACTAAAAATTACCAGCTAACTCATTACACTGGTGGTTTCTTTTACTCATTGATCTAATAGCAAACATTCTATTACTATAGTCCTTAGAAACTGGAAAAATGACAAAATACTAGGAACCCTAAGGTTTGTCATGAAACCAAGGGCTGTATTATTTCTTGAGAGTTATATTTTTGTACCTATGCCCAGTTTTCTTGTCTCACTTTTATTTTTATTTCTTTTAGGCCCATTGAGAAAATGATGCATTTGTTCAAGTTTTTGAAAAAACAAGTGGTAAAAACACTTGTTATTGGTAAAAACAAGGGGCAGGATTTCCATGGGACTATCTGTAGACAAATTTCAACTGGTGTTTTCTCTATGTCCTCATAATATTTATGTAATTAGTAAACTTGAAAGGTAAAAATTTGACTTGAACTGTGACAATACCTAAATAGTTAATTTTTCTTTCCTTAGAAAATGAGCTTTATTAATGTAAATAGCTACTGAACTTTTTGAAAGTTTAGAAATACCATAAATATTTATTGAATGCCAACCAGGTAAGAATAAGTGAAGGCCAAGAGTCTTAGAAAAAACATTTTAATAATTTTACTCTAAAAGGCAGTCAGGGTTGATACAGTTTGGCTCTGTGTCCCCAACCAAATCTCATCTTGAACTGTAATTCCCATGTGTCGAGGGAGGGAGGTAATTGTTTCCCCTATGCTACTCTCATGAGAGTGAATGAGTTCTCATGAGATCTGATGGTTTTATAAATGTTTGACAGTTCCTACTTCACAAGCTTTCTTTCCTGCCAACTTGTGAAGAAGGTGCTTGCTTCCCCTTCTGCCATGATTGTAAGTTTCCTGAGGCCTCCTCAGCCCTGTGGAATGGTGAGTCAATTAAACTTCTTTCCTTTATAAATTACCCAGTTTGGGGTATTTCTTTATAGCAGTGTGGAAATGGATTAATAAAAGGTTATTTGTATTATATTCCCCTTCTTCAGTGAGATTGTGAGAAAACAATGAGTACCCCTTTGTATTGGGTGGGAGGTTCTTGAAGCAAGAGGAAGACTATTTTATCTTTAGCAATTCCTACTGGACTTGAGGGCTTGCTTTCTAAACCCTGACACATGGAGAATCATATGTCATGTTATCCATGTTTAACCTATTTATTCATATTGCTCTTGTCAGTATTTAGTCTGATCAGCCAACACCTGCCTGATTTGGAAGGGTTTAATTCTTAGTGCTTTTCTCATACTTGTTAAATGATGCTTACTGGAGTCAACACAGCTTCAGGCCCACAATACAGGATGCTGACGATTGAGTGTGTTAAGTGAGTCTGCCCAAATTTCCAGTGCCCTGTTAATATTTGTCTTCCTGTCTTATATCAGATGCTCTACCTAAAGACGTTAATCTTCAGAACAATAAGCAAGTTGAGTTCATATTCCTCCAGTTTTACTTAAAAATCATGTTGGATACCCGTAGTATTAAGTAACTGTGTGTAAGATGAAGGCTTTGGGCAGGTGGTAAAGGCAGCTTGTGGGAGCCCCTTTCCCCCTGCTCAGAGTCAGTGCTGCTTATTAACAGCAGATGGGTGCTGCAATGGAGGACTTGTGTGGGAGCCTACACCATTATCAAAGGTGTGGCATGAGTGTGTGCTTATGTGCATGTGTGTGTGTGTGTGTGTGCATGGTGTTTTAAATACAACTGTATTCAGTTAATCATACTGGTGGGAAACAAGTCTTGTGGTGGCATTGGTAGGGGGTTTGCAGCAAGTTATTCAGTCTGGCAACTATTGCAAATTAGGGCCTTATTCAGGAAGGGATATCAGTTTAAGAGTAGACAGAACACACTTTACTGTGGTTAATTCAGACCTTCTTTGAATGGGGTACATTTTCTTAGAAGCAGCCACAAAGATAAATGCATCACGTGAACCTTGGAACCGAACTGCTGAATGAAGATATTGGAGGACTGGAGCTATTCATTTCCATTTACAGAATCCAAATTGCTGAAAAGTCATGGGAAGGCAGGAAAGAGACTTCTTGTTTTTCAAAATGGTCCCTGGCATTTGTCTGCCTGCGTCATCCAATGTAGTATCTCATTCTGCTGCCACCCAGAGTCCCATTCACTGGTTTGTTTAACCTCAAAGTGGGAAAGTAACTAACACAAATACATTCATTGTCCATGCTCTAATAGAATTAAGGTTCCCAATACACTGCCTGCATTTGAATGAGGTTTGTTACACACTGGCTTTTATGGTCACACCCTTTTCCCTTGATGGTTCTTAAGAATGGCAGAAGCAGGAGACCAGAAATTTTGTAAGCTCATAAATATGAAGCACACTGTGTTTAAATAATGCCAGGGTGGTGATACAAATGGACCAATGCCAGGAAGCTCAAAGTTAAAGTTAACAATTCATCCTTACATCACTATGAATAAGAAGGGAGGAGAAAGGGGCACTGTGTTGGTTATGGTTGTGCTGCCAGCAGATTGGGATAGCTCTAATGGGCCAATGTGGCACAGAGCTTTGAATTGCACAGTGTTTACCCAGAAGACAGGAAGTAGGTCTATTCTGCTTCAGAAAGGCCAGTTCAATAAATTGGGGAAATTACATAATACTGTTTATTTCACACTGTACATTATCAACTTGACTGTAAGCATTTGGAAATAAATCTATATCTAGTATCTTGCCAGTTGGTGGCAAAGACTAGCACAGGACATTTAAAACAGATGCGGTTATTATGGGACTGTGTGGGCAGACCATGGCAGGTTTTCACTAGTTATTTTTTCTACCCTGCCGTTAAACTGCTGTTGCCTTCTATTTCCTCCACCTGCAATAATGAAAAGAACCTGAGCATAGTCTTGGAAATACCATAGTGAAGGTGACCAAGGTACAAGTTGTTTGTCATTCAGAGGTGGACTCACTGCTCAGAAACAAAGTACCACATTTTGATGACTTCTTTTTCTCTTTCTTTGTTTTATTTTCCCGGAGTTTGCCATTTGGTTATTTGGTAACTATCTTCAAGATCAGAAGTTTACTCTATCTTTTGTCAAAGTGAAGTTGGCCATGTACTTTTGACGATTATAGTGCATTACATTTGTGGTGGTAAAGAAGCAAATATTTATCTTTTTTTAACACTAAGATGAGAGGAAGATGAATGTTCTTTAACAGTTATTGAACAGGTAACTTTCTAAAATACAATCAATCACTTTTAAAAATAAAATAATAAATTACATGTCATTTTCTACTTGATATGTAATTGCATTTGATTTGTCTTGTTCTTTTTTTTTTTTTTTTTTTTTTTTTTGAGACTGAGTCTCCCTTAGTCGCCCAGGCTGGAGTGCAATGGCGCCATCTCGGCTCACTGCAAGCTCCGCCTCCCGGGTTCACGCCATTCTCCTGCCTCAGCCTCCCGAGTAGCTGGGACTACAGGCGCCCGCCGCCTCGCCCGGCTAATTTTTTGCATTTTTAGTAGAGACGGGGTTTCACCGTGTTAGCCAGGATGGTCTCGATCTCCTGACCTCGTGATCCGCCCGCCTCGGCCTCCCAAAGTGCTGGGATTACAGGCGTGAGCCACCGCGCCCGGCCGATTTGTCTTGTTCTTAATATATGCATTTTATTTTCATAATCTTTAACTCCATATTTTATATAAACTAAATTTCTTATAACTCCACATTGCTATGCTCTGCTTAACCTTATTTTTCTTTCTTCTGCAATGGTTTTTAGTCCCAACTCAGATCTTCAATGCCTTAGGTAACCCATGGTTGCAGGCAATGCCCCTTTGGCAGCTACCTTGGTTCTTTTGGGCACTAGATTCTCTTTGGAGCCAATTAAGCCTGAAGAATGCCTGAATCTTTGAATATCTGTACTCAAAAGGCAGTACACATAGAGATATCCTGTTGTAAGTGTATTCTTTTTCCCAGCAGGTTTTAAAACATAATGATAATAATGAAGACACAACTACTGTTGCTACCACAACCAGCTAATAGTAGTTTATTCAGTTCTCCCTATGTGTTGGGCACCGTGCTAAGTGCTCTTTGCGAGTTATCTTATTTAAACTTTATAAAAAACTCTGTGGAATACGTCCTATTACTAATCTCATTGTATCAGTTAGAAATGTCTCCAGCTGCAAGTAACTGAGAGCTCAACTTAGAATAGCAGAATAAATTAAACATAGGTGCTTTTTTTTTTTTTTTTTAACATAAAAGGAAGTTTTGAGATAGGCAATTATGGATAGTTTTCTGTGTCTCAATGATGTCAGGGCCAGTATATTTGGGATTCTCCAGGACTTTCCCTCAAATTGCAAGATTATTGCCACAATTTCAGACTTCTCTTCTGCATTTAAAGCAAAAAGAGGTAGAGCTACCTACCTTTGTCTCTTCTAGAGGCAGCAAAGGGTTTCTTAGTGTCTGCTACTAGAGATATATCTCACTAGCCGTAACGATTCCATATGAACAGCATTATATCCTCACTGGAATGTAAGTGGCTAACTCTTTCACCTTCTATTGGTGTAGTCAGACTAAGTATTTGTTACTCCTACTTAGAGATAAGGAGAGCAGGGCACAGATAGGCTAATTGCCTCACTTTAAGGAGCTGGTAAGTGGCAGTACCAGGGTTTGAACTCAGGCTGTGTGATTCCAGAGCCCACATTCTTAATCAGGATGACACATGGTTTTCTCTATTTCTTTAGTTCATTTTTTCCCCTTATGGAGATGTGGCAACCAGAGGGAATACTTAAATAAAGTAGTTCTCATATAATTTGAATCTACAGGACTGTTTCAATGTCAGTTTAATTTACACAGCCCTCATTTGCCATCATATTGCTAAAGATGGAAATCTCCAAAGCATATTATCGAACTGTATTTAAACAGGCTATCATCTTGTCACTTACATGTGTTACCGAAGAATCTCACCACTTATGGACAAATACTGTTATTTTAAGAGCTTTAATTCCTCTTATTTTTTACACTGCGAACTGAGCATGCCCAAGTATGCTTTGAAACCTGTAATTAGGATACAAACTGTCTTATTGCCAAGCAATTCTTCCTTCCTCTCACCACAAACTCAGTAATAGTTTTCCATTGCAGATAATTGTCAGATATATTAGTGTATTTTTTCTTAATTAAAAAAATAGCAATAGAGCTTCCTCTCACTTTTAAGGTCCCTTGGTTATAAATTTGTTAGTTGTTTTATTTGATTAGCAGATAGCTGTAATTACAGACACTTTGGGGGATATCTGCATATCTTTCCAAAATGCAAGGAAGCTAGAAGATACACAGGGGTCCATTTGCTAAAAAATAAAGTGGTAGGGAAGGGCTTGTTCCAATTCTCATTGCCATTCTTTTCCCCAGGAGTTGCTAGTGAATAGAGCAGGTATAATACCTAGCAATGCCACATATATTATACACTAGTTTTATTTGGTTCATAATAAAGGTGGTGCATCCCAATTCCAAAATGGATGAGACTTACATAAAGTCTAAAAAAAAAATCGACAACTTTACACTGCGAAGGTCCTAGAATATGTAAACATAAAATATGTAATCTATCTTTGATTTGCACCATAATGCTCCTTTGCTTTGAAATCATGGCTATATTACCAAACTGACAGTTTTAATGGAAAAAGTGGCTTTCAAAAGCTGCTGTTGAAAACACACTGCATAATTCTCCAAGTCGTGAATATTTTACTACCAACATATGCAAGAAGGCAGTGAAAACACACTGGCGTTTTATTCCCCGTGAGCTGGAATGGAAAACATTCACTGGTGTTAAAACTGCATATTTGTAATATATGAAAATTCTTAAATACCTATGAATGTACACTGTTGTTACTGGCAGGAGCACCACTTAATAGAGTCATTTGGAAGACAATAAATGTGTATATTTTCATTTGTAATTTGCTCATTCAGCAAATGTCTATCAGGTGCCCATTGTATGTCAGGCACTGTACTAGGCTCAATACAAAGATGAACAGGGAAAATCCCCCGCGACTGCTATCAGCGAATTCAGTCTAGTGGAGGTGTGTCATGTGGAAGGCCCTGGATGAATGCCGTGGAGGCACTTGGGGAAGACTGGAACTCATGGGCAGGGAAGTCAAGTGCAAAGTTCCTTGAGTTTCTTGTAGCCTGTGGAGGGTATGTTTGGGTCAGAGAACAGTTGATAGCCCTGTTTGGCTGTGTACCAGCTGATAGATCCTGCCCTTTTGTGCCTTTTGTGGTCAAGAGAATGTTAGTTGGGGGACTGAGAGGTAACAATTTTCCCATCAGTGCTGGCTGTTTTTAGAAGTGATGAGAAATGCCAGCTCCCTATACCTGGAGACCTGGGACCCTGGTTCCTTAGGAAGTCCAGGTAGGGTAGCCCATTTTTCTGAAGGGAGCAACTGGCCCTGCTTCCCCCTAGCTCACTGACAGGCCACCTAGGACAAACCTTGATTGGATCTTGGATTAAAGAAAAAAAAAAGAAAGCTATAAATAACATTTTGAGGATAATTTGGGTTATTTAAATATGAGCTCTATGCTAGATGACATTATTTATTTAATTTTAAATTTCTTGGGTGTGGCAATTGTATTGTTGCTAATAGGAGACTGTTGAGGTACTTAGGGGTACCCCAAGATACTTAGGGGTATCATGATACTGGCAACTGATTTTTGAGATGGTTCAGGAAAAAACATGTGTATGTGTGTGTGTGTGCATGTGTGCACGTACTTGTGTGGAGAGAGAGAGCTTGAACAAGTATGCCAAACTGATAACAAACTAGTGAATTTAGGTGAAAGAAACGTAATTTTTTTCTTCATATGGCTTTCTCACTGCATCTCTGTGTGTCATCTTCTCTTTTTTAAAGTTTTATATTATTTTAATTGGCACGTAATAACTGTACATATTTATGAGGTACAATTTAATGTTTTGCTACATGTATACATAATGATCAAATCAGGGCAATTAACCTCAAATATTTATCATTTCTTTGTGGTGACAACCTTCAAAATCATCTCTTCTAGCTATTTTGAAATATGCAACACTTTATGGCTAGCTATAGTCAGCCTACTGTGCAATAGAACATCAGAATTTCTTTCTCCACTGACTGACTTTTCCTGCTCCTTTCACCTTGCTTCATTTGCCCAACCTCTGGTCACCACTATTCTACTCTGCTTCTACGAGTAACTTTTTTAGATTTCACATGATTGAGATCACACAGAATTTGTCTTTCTGTGTCTGGCTTACTTCATTTACAAAATGTCTTCCAGGTTCATCTATGTTCTTAAAAATGACAGGATTTTCTTTTTTTCAATTGCTGAATAATATTCTTTTGCATAAATATTTCATATTTTCTTTTTCCATTTAATTGTTGTTATTTTGGTTGATACAGTATTTTCACTATTATAAATAATGCTGCAATAAACACCAGAATGCAGATACCTCTTTAATGCATTGACTTCATGTCCTCTGGATATATACCTAGTAGTGGGGTTTCTGGATCATATGGTTGTTTTATTTTTAATTTTTTGAGAAACCTGCATATTATTTTCCATATTGGCTGTACTAATTTACATTTCTACTAACAGTATGTAAGGGTCTCTTTTTCTCCACGTTTTCACCGACACTTGTTATCTTTTGTCTTTTTGATTACAGTCATTCTGACTGGAGGAAGGTGTATCTCACTGTAGTTTTAATTTGCTTTTCCCTGATGATTAGTGATGTTGAGCATTTCAAAATATATTTGTTGGCCATTTGTATGTCTTCTTTTGGAAATGTCTGTTGAGGTAGTTTGCCCATTTTTTAATCAGATTATTTTTTGTTGTTTTGCTATTGAGTTGTTTGAGTACCTTGTAAATTCTTAACATTAACCTCTTATCAGATGTATAGTTTGCAATTATTCTTTCCAATTTGGTAGGTTGTCTCTACAATCTGTTGATTATTTTCTTTGTTGTGTAGAAACTTTTTAGTATGATGTAATTACATTAGTCTATTTTTGCATTTATTGCCTGTGCTTTTGAGGTTTTATCCATAAAGTCTTTGTCCAGAATGATGTCATGAAACATTTATCCTATGTCTTCTTCTAATAGTTTCATAGTTTTTAGTCTTATATTTAAGTCTGTAATCCATTTTGAGTTACAGTACTTTTTTAAAATAAAATTTTATAACTTTGAATCCAGAAAATTCATAAACAATGATAACATATGTGCCCTAATTAGGACAGTTTGCACAGAAATTTAGTGGTTAAGTTTGGCTCACTGTTGAACAGGACAGAATTGTGTAATTAAAATGTGTTTATAAAATTAAAAAACTCTTAGATATCATTGTAACAACTATATTACAATCTCTTAGCTAAATGAGTAGTTACTGAACAAAGTACACAATAAAGATAATTAATATGTTTTTAAATTATTTTTCCAACCTAGGCATATCAGTCAGATTTCTGATATTTGATCTATAAAAATAGATGCAGAAATAGATATGGACTTAGAGGGAAAAAATTATACAACTGGGTTTGGACAAAAGTTCATCCCCTACTCTCTCCCCAGCCCCTATTACTACTTTATATGGGAATACCTCTTGTTTTATTATACGATATATGTCAGTACATCTAGATGTTGATTAGGTTATCAAAACTTTTGAATTTGCATCTCACTCTTACTTCCTGCTGTCTCTTTCAGTGTCCGTTAACTTCTTGACAACATTGCAGGAGGGAGAAGAATTGAGAGTATTATAGACTGAATTTCTCCCAAACTGCCAAAATCCATAGGTTATAACTCTAACCCGCAATACGTTTCAATGTGACTGTGTGTGGAAATAGGGCCTTTAAAGAGGTAATTAAGGTTAAATGAAGTCATAATATAACAAAAAACGAAAGCTGCAGACCAATATCCCTGATGAATATAGATGCAAAAATCCTCAACAAAATGCTAGCAAACTGAATCAAACAGCACATGAAAAAGGCACATCATGATCAAATGGGTTTTATCCCAGGGATGGAGGGATGGTTTAACATATACAAGTCAATAAATGTGATATGCCACATTAATAGAATTAAAAACAAAAACCATATACTCATCTCAATAGACGCAGAAAAAGCATTTGACAAAATCCATCATCCCTTTATGATAAAAACCCTCAACAAAATCGGCATAGAAGGGACCTACCTCAAAGTAATAAAAGCTATATATGACAAACACACAGCCAACATCATACTGAATGGGGAAAGCCTGAAAACATTCCCCCTGAGAACTAGAACAAGACAAAGGTGCCCATTTTCACTACTTCTATCCAACACAGTACTGGAAGTCCTAGACAGAGCAATCAGGCAAGAGAAAGAAATAAAGAACATCCAGATTGAAAAAGGGGAAGTCAAACTGTCACTGCTCACTGATGATATGATTGTACACCTAGTAAACTCTAAAGACTCCTTCAAAAGGTTCCTAGATATCATTAACGAATTCAGTGAAATCTTAGGTTACAAAATCAACGTACGCAAATCAGTAGCACTGCTATACACCAACAACAACCAAGCTGAGAGTCAAATAAAAAACTCAACCCCTGTTACAACAGCTGCAACAACAACAACAATAACACATACACACCCACAAACTAGGAAAATACTTAACCAAGGAGATGAAAGCTCTCTGTAAAGAAAACTATAAAACACTGCTGAAAGAGATCATACATGACAAAAACAAATGGAAACACATCCCATGCTCAGGGAAGGGAAGAATCAATATTGTGAAAATAACCATACGCACAAAGCAACCTATAGATTCAATGCAATTCCCATCAAAGTACCATCATAATTCTTCACAGAACTACAAAAACTATTAAAATTCATATGAAACCAAACAAGGGCCCACATAGCCAAAGCAAGACTAAGCAAAAAGAACAAATCTGGAGGCTTCACATTACCTGACTTCAAACTATACTACTTGGCTATAGTTACCAAAACAGCATGGTACTGGTATAAAAATAGGCACATAGGCCAATTGAACAGAATACAGAATAAAGAAATAAAGTTAAATGCTTACAGACAACTGATCTTCAACAAAGTACACAAAAACATAAATTGGGGAGAGGACTCCTTATTCAATAAATGGTGCTGGGAAAACTGGCAAGCCAGATGTAGGAAATGAAAGTGGATCCCCATCTCTCACCTTATACAAAAAGCAACTCGAGATGGATCAAAGACTTAAATCTAAGACCTGAAATGATAAAAAAATTCTTTAAGATAACTTCAAAAAATATATAAACAACTCTTCTGGACATTGGCTTAGGCAAAGAATTCATGACTAAGACCCTAAAAACAAATGCAACAAAAACAAAAATAAGTAAATGGGACATAATAAAACTAAAAATCTTCACAGTGGAAGAAATAATCAGCAGAGGAAACAGACAACCCATAGAGTGAGAGAAAATCTTCTTAAACTGTGCATCAGACAAAGGACTAGTATCCAGAATCTACAAGGAACTCAAAAAAATCAGTAAGAAAAAATAAATGATCCCATCAAAAAGTGGCCAAAGGACATGAATAGACAATTCTCAAAAGAAGATATGCAAACAGCCAACAAACATACGAAAAAATGCGCAATATCATTAATCATCAAGGAAATGCAAATTAAGACCACAAAGAGATACCGCCTTACTCCTGCAAGAATGACCACGACTAAAAAGTCATAAATAATAGATGGTGGCATGGATGTGGTGAAAAGGGAACACTTTTATACTGCTGGTGGGAATGTATATTAATACAACCATTATGGAAAACAGTATGAAGACTCCTTAAAGAACTAAAAGTGAACTACCATTTGATTCAGCAATCCTACTACTGGGTATCTAGCCAAAGGAAAATAAGTCATTATATGAAAAAGACACATGCACATGCGTGTTTGTAGTAGCATAATTTGCAAATGTAAAGATATGGAACCAACCTTAATGCCCATTGAGAAATAAAGAAAATGATAAAGAAAATGTGGTATAAATACACCGTGGAACACTACTCAGCCTTCATAAAAAGGAACCAAATAATGACTTTTGCAGAAACCTGGATAGAGCTGGAGACCATTACTTCAAGTGAAGTAACTCAGGAATGGAAAATCAAATATCGTTTTTCTCTCTTATAAGTGGGAGCTAAGCTGTGAGGATGCAAAGGCATAAGAGTGATATAATAAACTTTGGCGACTTGAGGAGAAGGTTGGGATGGGGATGAGGAATAAAAGATCACTTATTGGGTACAGTGTACACTGCCTTGGTGACGGATGCACTAAAATCTCAGGAGTCACCATTAAAGATCTTGTCCATGTATCCAAAAACCACCTGTATCCCAAAAACTATTGAAAAAAATTGAGGTCATAAGGGTGGAGATCCAATCCAATATGAGTGGTGACCTTATAAAAAGAATAAAAGACACCAGGTATGCTCACACACAGAGGAAAGGCTGTGTGAGGACAGAGCAGGAAGGTGGCCATCAGCAAGGCCAAGAGACGAGGCATCAGGAGAAACTAAGCCAGCTGACACCTTGAACTTGGGCTTTCAACCTCCAGAACTGTTTAAACTTATACTAACCAGTCTGTGATATTTTGTTATGGCAGTCCAAGCAGACTAATACAATGAGAAAAGATTGAAATGAATTAGCATGCTTATTGACAGGTAAAGGACGGCTGGGTGTTCCCCAATATTTGTTCTCCTTTTCCTTTCCTTTCTAAGTGGTAGAACACTGATCATTAACTAGTTACATGGTTTGCTGGAATAAAGATATATTTTCCAGCCCTCCTTGTGGCTGAGTATAGACATATTATTAGGTTCTGGCTAATGGAATATACACCGATTTGTATATATCTTTCAAAAAATGCTCTTAAAGAGAGAGAGACTGTAACTCCTTCTTACCTCACCCCCTTTTTTTTCCTTGTTACTGACTGGAATGCAGTCATGATGGCTAGAACTTAAGCAGCCATCTTAGATCATGAGGTAGAAGGCATATATTGAGGTATCAAGTGCCTAGGTCTTTGACTGTGGAGTCTTACAAAGAACCTGGACTGTTTATTTACAGATTTTGTTTATTTGAGAGAGGGAGAAAAAATGTCTCTTTTCTCAGTTAAGTTATATTTTTGGTTTTATGTCATTTATTGCTAACCTTACTTTGAATTATTTTAGCTAACTGCTCCCATGTAATTTTCACCTTTATGTCCTTGATCTACTCTTCTGAATAACATAGTACAGAACAGGTCGAATTATATTTCCACATGACAAGCATAATGCTCAAAGACTAATACCCTGTCCTCCTTAGGTCTGTAAACTAAGTTCAGTTGACCCTCCATGACAGTGGATTCAACTAACCTTAGGTTGAAAATTTGAAAAAATAAACCACACAATAAAAACAGCAATACAAAATAAAATGATACAAATAAAAACAATACAATGTAACAATTATTTATATAGCATTTACATTGTATTAGGTATTATAAACAATCTAGACATGATTGAAAGTATATGGGAGGGTGCGCATAGGTTATATGCAAATACTGTGCCACTTTATATAAAGGACTTGAGTATTTGCAGATTTTTGTTATTTGTCGGGAGTCCTGGAATTAATCTCCTGCAGATACCAAGGAACAGTTGTATAACTGATACCTCAACTGTCCCTCATAAGACACCTTAATCATTCTCCTGAGATCCTGGTTTATTCAGTCATTCTTTATTTCCATAAATTGAGAGTTAGCTGCATGGTATATATTTCATAGAAATGATACATCACAAAATAATTCTAGTTTTGGGTGCAGTGAAAGGAAATATTTGGTAGGGAATGTCCTGAAACTGACTTAGAAATGACTTTTAGAACATATTTTTCGATTTATTCTTATTCTTTAAATCATAGATCTCAGTTGTACTAATAGATAAATCAGTTTGCATAGTTCTTTACTCAATAATGTTTATCAACATCCGACTATTGGAATTACCAAAGAGTAGAGAGAATCTTCTCTTATTGCCGGGCAGAAATAGGTATGTTAATAGGTAATTTGTCTCTCACAGTTCTGCAGCTGCTCTTCTAGTTAACATGGTGAAAGATAAGCTGGATGGCCAACTTGAGCAATTTGCTGCAATCTGCAATGTAAAGAACATTTTTCAAAACTGTCTTTTAATAATAGCCTAACAGGTGTGAGGTTATATCTCATTGTGGTTTTGATTTGCATTTCTCTGATCATTAGTGATGTTGAACATCTTTTCCTATACCTTTTGACAATTCTTAACATCTTTTTTGGAGAACTGCCTTTTTAAGTCTTTAGCCCATTTTAAAAATCAGGTTATTATTATTATTATTGCTACTGAACTATGGGAATTGCTTATATGTTTTGGAAATCAACCATTTATTTGATAGATAATTTGCAAATATTTTCTCCCATTCTGTAGGCCTTTTCTCCACTCTGTTGATTGTTTTCCTTGCTGTGCAAAAGATTTTTAGTTTGATGTAGTCTCACTTGTCTATTTCTGCTTTTGTTGCCTGTGTTTTGGAAGTCATAGCCATGAAATGAAAAACAACACGTGTTGGTGATGATGTGGAAAAATTAGAACCCTTGTTCTAATTTCTGCAAAATGGTGCAGTAACTATGGAAAACAGTGTGGAGATTCCTCACAAAATTAAAATAAACTACCACATGATCCAGCAATCCTACTTCTGGGTACTTTTCCAAAAGAACTGAAATCAAGATCTTAAAGAGATATTAGCACTTCTGTGTTTGTTGTAGCACTAGACGCAATAGCCAAGATGTGGGAAACACCTATTTATCCCCCATTTTATTTATTTTCAATAAAGAAAATGTGATACAAACAATGGAGGATTGTTCAGACTTTAAAAAAGGAACTGCTGACGTATTTTATGTTATGGATGAACGTTGAGAACATATGTTAGGTGAAATAAGCCAGTCACAGAAGGATAAATACTGTATGATTTCACTTACATGAGGTGTCTAAAATAGCCAAATTCACAGGATCAGAGAGCGGAACTGTGATTGCCAGAGGCTTAAGGGAGGGAGAAATGGGAGTCACTAATCAATGAGCATAAAGTCTCAGTTATGCAAGATGAATACATTCTATAGGTCTATTGTATAACATTATCTCTGTAATTAACAACACTATATTGCACAGAAAATTTTCTAAAAGGGTAGATTTCATGTTGTGTTCTTACAACAATAAAATAATTTTTTTTGAAAAGCTATCTTTTCCTTTTGCATGCAAGAGTCTTTATAGGTCTACACAAAAATGTCTTTGCATTGTTCACATCTTGGGTCTGGATCAGCTAACCAAAAACATTTATTGAGAATTTAAGTTGTATATATAACACATTCCATTGGAGTTAGAAGAAGTAGAAGATATAGAATTTTTGCCCTTAAGAAGTTTGTGTGTTATTATAGACTTTTTGATAATTTTCTGGGAGGATCTATAAGAAACTGAAAGAACTGGATAATTTCAGTGATAGAATCTAAACTATATTAGGACAGAAATGAGATATGTTTTGCCTGCTGCTTTAACCTACTACCAAGCATACTGCCTGTCATACTATATGTACTACTGGTTTATTTTATTTTAGTATCACTTGCTTGAATGAAATAGGGCTTTTAAAGTATATTTTCCTGATCCAATGCCAAGTGCAATGAACAATGATAAAACTGCATCTATTTTGATCAGTGTCTATGTAACATCATGCACAGATGGAGATTTAGCATTATTTAATTGACCTAATGAATCTGGCAATCTAGTCCAAATTTCAATTGATGTATTTGACAGACTGAATAGACATAAACAAATATGTATTAAAACTTCACCTGTCTGAATTTGGTGGATACAAAGCCATAGATCTACTCTGAAAGACTTTAGTAGTGTCTACTAGTAGAAGAAATTACTTATGAATACGTAGTTTTAAATTTTTTATTTTGAGATAATTTTAGACTTATGGAAGAGTTGTAAAAATAGAGCAAAATTTTTTCTTGTATCTTTCACCCAGCTTCCCCTAATGTCAAAAATCTAACATACCAGAGCACAACTGGCAAAAGAAAAAAAAAGAAGAATTAACATTTGCACAATACAATTTACTTAGCAAGAGACTCTTTGGACTATGCTGATTTTTCCACTGCATTAGTCTGTTTTCACAAAGACATATCCAAGATTGGGCAATTTACAAAAGAAAAACATATCCAAAGGAAAAGGTTTACTAGACTTACAGTTCCATGTGGCTGGGGAGGCCTCACAATAACGGTGGAAAATGAAAGGCACATCTCACATGGCAGCAGACAAGACAAGAGACCTTGTATGAGGAAACTCCCCTTTTTAAAACTATCAGATCTTGTGAGACAAATTCACAGTCATGAGAATAGCATGGGAGAGACCCACCCCCATGATTCCATTACCTCCCAGTGTGTCCCTCCCACAACACGTCAGAACGGTGGGAGTTACAATTCAAGATGAGATTTGGATGGGGGCGCAGCCAAACCGTATCATCCACTAATATTCTTTTCCTTCCAGGATCAAATCCAGGATTGCACATTGCATTTTTTTGTCATGTCATCTTTGTCTGCTCCAATCTATGACAGTTTCTCAGTCTTTCCTTTACTCTCATGACCTTGAGACTTTTGAAAAGTACTGGTCAGGTATCTTGTAGAACATCATTCACTTTGGGTTTGTCTGCTATTTTCTCATGACTATATTTAAGCCATACATTATTAGGAAAAACATCACAAACGTAATGTGTCATTTTCAGTGCATTATATGGAGGTACAGCACGTAGATATATTTTATTACTTGTGAAATTAACTTTGGACAGTTGGTTAAGGTGATGTCTGTCAGGTTTCTCCACTGTAAAGTTACTATTTTTCTCTTTGTAATGAATAAACATTGATTTTGGAAAAAGAACTTTGAAATTATCCAAATATTCTGTTTCTCTTGAATGTTTACTCACTAATTTTAACATTAATCAGTGGATCTTGCCTGCAGCAATTATTGTTCTAATGGCTATTTTTTATTTCCCTCATTTCTTGTACATATATTAATTGGAAAAGAATAAGTGAGTAAATAGAAAAGCTGTGTTCCTTCTGCTCCATTTATTTATGTTTATATACATAAACATTTTAGGTAAATAAAAATCTGAAATCAAGGATACTTATTTTATTCTTTGGAGTATAAGCTAATATTACTTTTATTTGCTTTGGTGTTCAATTTGTTATGGATTTAACCATTTGGTATACCTTCAGGTTAACTCCTGTAACCTTTCTATATGCCCCTATCATTTCTTTAGTATTTCCTTACCCTTATTTCTAGCACAACAAGAAGCCCCAGGCTTGGTTTGTATTTTAACTACCGCAGCCTTGGAATCAACCATTTTTCCAAGAAGCCTTTGTTCTTTTTATTAGAGAATAGTACTTAGAAACCAAGATGTGGATGCTGAGTGTGATCATTCCTACTGAGATATTACTGCTTGTAATCCCTTGCAGCAGACAGAGCTAGTTTGTGTGTAGTTTGTATATATTTGTGTGTAGTTACCCATGCATACACATATCCATTTTTTTATTTTTATATCTCTCTTTCTGCATATATATGTTTTAAAAGAAAGAAGCCTAAGTTCATACTCATACAATTTAGCACGTTTCATTCTAAAACCTTTTCCCTTTATTTATAACTTCTTTCTTTGACAGTGAGAAACCTAGCTCTTAATACCTACAATATATTTATTTACTTATTTAACCTCATTATTCATATGAAGTATTTTCCAGATTACTTTTCCATATCCCTGTAATGAAGAAAAGTATCAAGTGGAGTACAGAAATACAATGTTCGTATGTAGTTCCTTTGGTCTTTAACCTACCATATCTAGCCAAAACACTGTTTTCCAAAGTTACCTACCTCAGCTTCTTTCTTCTCTATCTCCTTTAGTGCAGTTATATATTTAATTATTATACTATTAGATGCATTTGTAAAAATCTACACTGACTTTTCAATTCCTCCTATATATTATTTTTGAAAAAAAATATTAGGTAAGAAAGTTTACTTTGTGGTATACATTTCTATGGGTTTTGAAAGTCATGTGACTAACACCAGAGTTCTTTACACAACAGTTCCATCACCCCCACATTCTCTTGTGCTGTCCCCCTTGTACTTAACCCCCAAAATGTCTGTTTTTACTACTAGAAAATTAACTTGTTGGGATCATACCTGTCTGCACCTATTTTTGGATTTTAAGTTCTTACAGAGCTAAGTTGATGCTCATTAGATCCTTGTTGAATAGTTTATAACCTAACAGTTAGTATATGATTGGCACTGCTGAAAAATCTAAGGGAATGAATAAATGAATGACTCAAAGTGCATATAGATGATGAAGGTGATATTTTGTTTGGAGGTTGAATCACTTCTTAACTATTGCTGTTAACAAACTTTATCAAAACTCGGTGGCTTAAAACAATAAGCATTTATTTAGCTTAGGAGTCTGTTGGTTGATTGGTTAGTTTTTCTAGTTTTTTCCTGGCTTCATTGGGTTTGATTGGGCTCATGTGCTGATTGTCGGTTGGTTAGCTAGAGTCTGGCTGGTCTAGAGTGGCCTCACTCACCTGTCTGGCCAGGCTAGGCTGGGCTTGTTTTATATAGTAGGGTAGTGTTCCTTGAGAGTAAGTAGAAGTGGTCAAGCCTCTCGGGTACTAGGCTTGAAATCAGACAGCATTACTGCTACTGTATTCCAATGGCAGAAGCAAGTCACAAGATGAGCCCAGATTTAAGAAGCAGGGAAATAATCTCTACTTCTGGATGGGAGGAAATTTAATGTCAAATTGCAAAGGGCATGGATACAGCGTTCAATCTATCACAAAATCTATGTAAATATATTTGAAGGCCTCACAAAGACTCTTAATGTAAATATTAAAGCCATCCATCCTGTTCCCTGTTGGCCATGATCTTGTGTGTTTATTTTCCTTACTGGCTTCCCCTCACTCCAACACATTAAAAAAAATCTGATTCTGGAAAGCTGATGTGAGACTCAGAGATCAAAAACTGGCTCTTATGAGGGGTTTATCACAATTTTTTACAACAATTTCCACTTGTTAGTCGCACTTCCTTCTCTTTGCCTACCCCATTATTTCTATCCCTTTTGCTTGTAAATAAGTTCTTCAAATATAAATTTATAAGTTCATTGAAAAAAGTGAGTAAAATGATCACTGCACATTTACATATGACAAAAGGAAACTTCAGAAAATTGGAATCCTACAACTAAACCACGTTCAGAATATAAAGGCTTGATGGTATATTCTCTTCGTTGGATGCTTACTTCTTTGTTAATAGGCTTAATTAGTTGTACACAGTTAATTGTATAAATTAAATTACATAGCATGATACTATTTCTGGTACTTGAACTGTTTTTCTCATAGTCATTCTATTCCAATCAGAGCTTTTTATATTATTCCCTGTATTCTTTTCCCTTCATGATTCTCACACCACCCGGTGACAGCTTTCATTAGAGTGCAGTCAGTTTTGCTTTAACAGTTATCCTAAGTAGTAAACGATGATGGTGGATGTATCAGGGCTGACATGTTCCATCAATCTAAGATACTTGAAAAGGAATGGTTAAATTGATGCCCCAAAGTTTGATTTTTGCTTCAACACTTTTTGTTGGTTTAAGCAAACTGCTGGGTACAGATGTCTCTAAGTCCTCAGACAGCCTCTGGAAAATTCAACACATCTTGAATAAAAATGTGTTAGAGAAAAGAAAATGATACCCAGAGTCCAAACAGGTGCATCAGGCAATGCATTTAATGAAGTTACTAAATTTTGATTTTGCAAAACAAGGCTTCAGTATGAAAAAAAAAACAGGAAAGATGATAACGACATGATTTGCAACAATTGCAATATATATGTATTACTGTCTTCAGGGAATAATGAATTATTCTAATCAATCCTACATCTATTGTGGAGAAAGAAATCCTCTTTAACTATATTTAATAGTGTTAGTTTAGAGGCAAATGATATTAAAATGACTGAACATTTGGGAATAAAAACAAAAATACTGTACACTTAAAATCTTTTAGTCATTTGCTAAAAAGGCAATTCTTTCTCACGATAAAACCAGTCAGGAACTATACCTTTAGGAAATGATGGGGGAAAAAGCAATTGAGGCAGCATGATAGTTGACTGTACTAGCCCAGTGATTTTTTCAAACTGGACTCTAGGGATTCCTAGGTGTCATGTCTCAGAGGCTGTCATACGGGACTCAAGTTGATGAGGACCCACCTTGCTCTCTCAGATCTCTCCAATCCTCTTCACCATTGCCCATCATCAATCTATGAGGCAGTTCTAATTACATTTGTTTTGTTTGTTAGATTTACTTGAAAAAAGTTCTAAAGAAAAAGTAAACTCCTATCCTAGAGTATCAAAAGATAGAAAGAGAGAAAGCAAGAGAGAGGGAGAGATAGAGGAGAGTGAGAGAGAGAGAGAGAGAGAGGCAGGAGAGAGACAGAAAGAGGAGGGAGGCAGAGAGAGAAGAGAGAGAAAGAAAGGGAGCTGAAATCACAGTATATGCTTAATTTAGTATGTCTAATTATTCCCATATTGTAAAGGTGTGTAAGCCAGAAACATAGGACAATATCAGGCAAAGGTAAACCAGAACATGACAGTGATGTGCATATGTTTATAACACCTTTCACTAATATTTCCCACAAATGGAAATTAAGTAGAATTCAATAGCTCTATTTTAAGGATATTTAGAGAAAGCAGGCATAGTGCACATGAAACTAAATATCTTTGAATCCTGCAAAATATTGGGCAACCAAAAAAATTCTTGAATTTGTCTTTTTTCCACACAGGATCAATTTGGATTATCTTTCTACAATCATTAAGTAATAGTTTCTAGGATGTTGAATTTTGTAACAATAGATTTTCAAAAATTATAGGAAACAACATCACAAAAGGTAGCTCACTTTACATTTTTGGAAAACATTCAAATAACAAAATTGCAGCTACATCTACTGACATCATCATTTCACAAGAGAAAGGATATTTTAACACCAGAAATTTAGGAAGAATAACATTTCAGATAAAATAATGTAGAAGGCCCGGGCAGGGTGGCTCATGTCTATAATCCCAGCACTTTGGGAGGCTGAGGTAGGCGGATCACTTGAGGTCAGGAGTTCCAGACCCACTTGGCCAGCGTGGCAAAACCCTGCCTCTACTAAAAATACAAAAATTAGCCAGGCGTGGTAGCATGTGCCTGTAATCCCAGCTATTCTGGAGGCTGAGGCAGGAGAATCACTTGAACCCAGGAGGTGGAGGTTGCAGTGAGCCGAGACTGCACCACTGCACTCCAGCCTGGGTGTCAGAACAAGACTTTGTCTCAAATAATAGTAGTAGTAGTAGTAGTAATAATAATAATAATAATAATAATAGCAGAGTAGCATGCTATTTGTCTCTCTGTCTCTGTCTGTCTGTGTTTCTTTCTCAAACAGATAGTTCAAACTGTTTTCTCTCTACATTCCGGTAGTACAGAGGTGATGGAGATCTAAGTTGTTTGTAGTCTTCTCTATTGATAAGGAGATAGCGCACTTTCTACAACAATCTGGCAACATAGTTTACTGGGACACAGTACTGAGAAATAACATGGATCATGGCTGTCTGTATGATGACCCAGACCTGCAGGTCACACTGATCAGTTTCAATTTGCATTAGAGATGATGGCTAGAAGAGATTGCTAGAATGTTTTGTCCACCCTCTAGCTGTTTCTAGATTTCT
The DNA here is from genome assembly GCF_037993035.2 of Macaca fascicularis. Classification (NCBI taxonomy): domain Eukaryota; kingdom Metazoa; phylum Chordata; class Mammalia; order Primates; family Cercopithecidae; genus Macaca; species Macaca fascicularis. The sequence continues at coordinate 92,057,945 of NC_088380.1, read as the reverse complement.
GTGACTTTACCCACACATATATGTAGGTGATTTCACCAAAAACACAAAGTGACTTTGTCACAGACCATATTTCAGATCTCCTAACATTTTTTAGAGACTCTGTGAGATAGGGGAACACAATAGTTAAGACCGATTGACTGCCTCATATGTTTCCAGAAGTATAGCAAGATTCTTACATATGTATGCCATTTTATCTTAAATAATCCTTATGGGTTTTGGTAGTTATTATTACCTCACTTTTACTGATAGGAAACTAAGACCTACATAACTTAATAATTTAAGTAACTTCCACAAGAACCCCCCTCTTCTTCCCCCAGAGAGAGAGAGAGGGACAGAGAGAGAAAGAGAGAGAGAGAGAGAGATACTTGTGCAGCCTAGGGAGGCAAGGCAGGGCAGTGGTTAGGTGGGTGGAAACCTTTCTAAATTCTGCTCTTGTTTCTCCTCTCTGCGGGGCAATCACTCCACTACAGATTCCTCTCATGGCAGGAATCAGTGGTCAAAGCGCTTGTGTGGATCTGGGAGTTCGCCAAATGGTAAGATGGCAGTGTTTAAGCCTTGCTGTGGCGCAGAGTGGATGAAGGCAGGTACTGCCTCACAACTATTCTCAAGCCTTCACCCTTTCCTCATGAACACCTGGGGTTCAGCCTTTCCCCAAAGGACATTAGGAAACAGAGGAACTGGTATATCCAGGAGTACATGAGCTCACAAATGAAAATTACTAGATGACTGTGAAGTATAACCCAAGAAAGAAAGTCAACTGTGGTGGCTACTGTTAGCTTTCTGCAAAATTAATTCTCTTTCTTGCTAAGTTTGACTGCATTTCTAAGCCTCTGCTTCAGTTAGGTGTGGTCATGTGATTAAGTTTTCACCAGCGTAATGTAAGCAGACATGATTTCTGCTATTTCCATCCTTAAGTCTTAATGGCACTGGGCATGCCTTCTCTTAGCCTTCTCTACCCTATTCACTGGTGGGGACCCAGGCTTAGTGGCAAGTCATCTTAACTATGCAGATGATTCCAGTGACCACAGGATGGTTGAGCAGCCCAATGGGAGGAACCCAGCATTGTGAATGATCACATGTGGCAGAGTAACTTGCTGACCACTGCTTTCCCCACACCTGTCACATGAGAGAGCAAAAAATATCTATGTTCTTTAAGCCACTGCATTTTGGGTCTTCCTGTGATAATACTTTGGCCATATCCTAACTTATGTAAAAAGAAATTGGACAATATATGTATCTTGTGTGATCTAAAGCAGAATATTGAAGCATGATTGCCTAGAATTTAGGAAAAACATGACGAAATGTACTTGAGGGGTTTAGGGAAGGAAGTAGCAAACTGAAAGAACAAGAAGAAACTATAAGAAAGTGGAAATGCTTTGGCTTTCTCTGAATGTCACAGGTACCTAATAAGTCATAGGAACCATTCATCTGTCCTTTGTCTTTCTTTCCCAACTCGTGGACATCTTTTGGATGCAGTCATTTGCTTTTCTCTTTTGGTTTTATGTATTTCACATTCCTTTGCTATCATTTTTTAAAAAGGGATTTTTAGAATAAAACATAGATAAGGCAAATGTATTCCACATGTAAAGGGAAGGCTCAAGTTCCTCTTACTGATCTTGGTTTTTGGATCATGAACATTTCTTAGATGTTTGTAATTTCCATAGTGTAATTTGCTTTTACAAAATAGAAAATTTACAAATGTTTGTAAAAATTAGGAGAAGTCTAAGTAAATTATGGCATCCATGTGTTGCAATATTAATTTTTAATGACAAAAAATTTTGAATTTTTTTGAATGACAAAGAATTTTTAATGACAAAAAAATTTACACAATAATTTTAATTTTAGAACCTATACAAAATTGTAGATATATTATGTATCTCAAGTATGTATGCTATGTACAGGATGGTACATGTACAGGATAAAGATCAATAGAAAATCTGATAAAATATTATGTTAAATCTAAGAGCTGGGATTACTTTTCTTCAATAGTTTATGATTTTTTTTTTATTATACACTAAGTTCTAGGGTACATGTGCACAACGTGCAGGTTTGTTACATATGTATACATGTGCCATGCTGGTGTGCTGCACCCATTAACTCGTCATTTACATTAGGTATGTCTCCTAATGCTATCCCTCCCCCCTACCCCCCTCCCCACAATAGGACCCAGTGTGTGATGCTCCCCTTCCTGTGTCCAAGTGATCTCATTATTCAATTCCCACCTATGAGTGAGAACATGTGGTATTTGGTTTTCTGTTCTTGCGATAGTTTGCTGAGAATGATGGTTTCCAGCTGCATCCATCTCCCTACAAAGGACACGAACTCATCCTTTTTTATGGCTGCATAGTATTCCATGGTGTATATGTGCCACATTTTCTTAATCCAGTCTGTCACTGATGGATATTTGGGTTGATTCCAAGTCTTTGCTATTGTGAATAGTGCCACAATAAACACACGTGTGCATGTGTTTTTATAGCAGCATGACTTATTGATTTTTTTTTTTCACTCATTGCTCTTTAAAGTCCTTAGATGATTTGACTCTATTAAAAGTTTGCGGCTAAATCCTATATTTTTCTTTGACTTTGTATAGTATCTGTAACTTTATGATACAGGGAAGGATTGGCAAACTACAGTCGGCAAGTCAAATGTTTTTGTAAATAGAATTTCATGGGAACACAGCCACACTCAATTGTTTATCTTTTCCATGACTGCTTTCATGCTACAATAACAGAGTTGAGCAGTTGTAACAGAGGCTATATGGCCTGTATAGCCTAAACTATTTACTATCTGACTCTTTACAGAAAAACTTTGCTGGCCACTGGCAAAGAGGAAGAACGGCTTTGTCACATCTTACATATAATATACCTATTTCCCTGCTCCAAAGTATATTCCTAAAGGTCTTCTAAAATAATCTGATCTTTTTCTCACAATGCCATAATGGACTATTTTTAATTTTACTAATTTGAAAATATTTCAACTGATATTACTTCAGCAAATATTTAGAGAGGTCCCACTGTGAATCTAGACACGATGGTGGGTAGAATAATAGTGAAATAAAACAAAATTAAATATTTCCTAGCCATAAAATTTTCATAGCTTAATTCTGAGACTATTGATGGTCTGATTTTATCATTATCCTCCCAAAAAACTGCCACCTAGGTGATTTTCTTTTCAATAATTGAAAGAGTAGATTTAAATACTGGATACAAACTTTTATGCTGATTGATGGAACTTTTGCCTTGAATATGTAGGCTTCTATGTGCATATTATGATCTGCTGAAAGCTTTCTGAGTGCTCTGTGTCACTCTCTCCAAATAACCCTCCTAATGACCTTCAAGGGGTGTCTTTTTTCAAGCTGAAAGATTCTACTAGTGATAACCTAATGGGATATTGATGCTCCAGGAAGAGACGAACCAGCCTGCCTTACAGTTGCATTTCTTATATTTGGTATTGCGACTTCAAAGCATAGTAGGTGCTTAATTAATAAATGACCAGCAAATAAATCCATAAACGAGTGAATGAAAGGATCTGGATCTGGCTAGCCTTTTTCTTTTAGCATGATATCACAATTTAGATGTAATTAAGGAGCTGATATTGAGCTGACACAGAAGACCCTGCTAAAAGAAGAGTCAAGTCAAAGACAAAGCAACTATTTCACAACTTTTGTCCAAAGTGGACCTATATATAAAGACTGCTATGGTCAGCTTCATGTAATAATAACAATGATTGTTAATTTGACTAATATTGGTATTTGTATGGTGCTCAGTCTTTCCCAACAAGCCTAATGTGGTTTGAATATTTGTCTCGTCTTGTTGAAACTTAATTGCTGTTGTAACAGTAGTAAGAGGTGGGACCTATAAGAGGTTTTTAGGCAATGAGGTCTCTGTCCTAATGAATGGATTAATGACATTATCACAGGGGGGATTCCTCATAAAAGGAGGAGTCCAGCCGCCTTCTTTCTCTCTCTATCTCCCCTTGGTTCCCCCGCTGTCTCTGGCCTGTCTACCTTCTGCATTGTGAGGATATAGCATTTGTTCACCATGTGATATTGAAAAAAGAAGGCCCTTGCAGGAAATACCATTCTAGACATAGGCCTTGACAAAGATTTTATGATGGAGACACCAAAAGCGATTGCAACAAAAACAAAAATTGACAAATAGAACCTAATTAAACTAAAGAGCTTCTGCACAGTAAAAGAAATTTTCAACAGAATAAACAGCCTACAGAATGGGAGAAAATATTTGAAAACTATACATTCCCATCTAGTATCCAGAATCTTTTAGAAACTTAAATAAATTAACAAGAAAAAAACAAACAACCTCACTTAAAAGTGGGCAAAGGACATGAACAGACACTTTCCTTTCTTTCTTTCTTTTAATTATTATTATACTTTAAGTTCTAGGGTATGTGTGCACAATGTGCAGGTTTGTTACATATGTATACATGTGCCATGTTGGTGTGCTGCACCCATTAACTCATCATTTACATTAGGTATATCTCCTAATGCTGTTCCTCCTCCCTCCCCCCACCCCATGACAGGCCCTGGTGTGTGGTGTTCCGTACCCTGTGTCCAAGTGATCTCATTGTTCAATTCCCACCTATGAGTGAGAACTTGCAGTGTTTGGTTTCCTGTCCTTGTGATAGTTTGCTCAGAATGATGGCTTCCAGTTTCATCCATGTCACTACAAAGGACATGAACTCATCCTTTTTTATGGCTGTGTAGTATTCCATGGTGTATATGTGCCACATTTTCTTAATCCAGTCTATTATTGATGGACATCTGGGTTGATTCCAAGTCTTTTCTATTGTGAATAGTGCTGCAGTAAACATACTTGTGCATGTGTCTTTATAGCAGCATGATTTATAATCCTTTGGGTATATGCCCAGTAATGGAATGGCTGGGTCAAATGGTATTTCCAGTTCTAGATCCTTGAGGAATCGCCACACTGTCTTCCACAATGGTTGAATTAGTTTACAGTCCCACCAACAGTGTACAAATGTTCCTATTTCTCCACATCCTCTCCAGCATCTGTTGTTTCCTGACTTTTTAATGATTGCCATTCTAACTGGTTTGAGATGGTATCTCATTGTGGTTTTGATTTGCATTTCTCTGATGGCCAGTGATGATGAGCATTTTTTCACGTATCTGTTGGCTGCATAAATGTCTTATTTTGAGAAGCAGAACAGACACTTTTCAAAAGACAACATACATGTGGCCGACAAGCATATAAAAAATGCTCAACATTAATCATTAGAGAAATGCAAATCAAAACCAGTGAGATACCATCTCACACCAGTCAGAATGGCTATTACTAAAAAGTCAAAAAATAACAGATGCTGGTGAGGTTGCAGAGGAAATGGAATGCTGGTATGCTGCTGGTGGAATGTAAATTAGTTCAGCCACTGTGGAAAGCAGTTTAGAGATTTCTCAAAGAACTCAGAACTACCATTTAAACCAGCAATCCCTTTATTGAGTATAACCCTGAAGGAACATATAAATCATTCTCCCATAAAGACATGCCTATGTTCATCACAACACTATTCACAATAGCAAACACCATGGAATCAATCTAGATGCCCATCAACAGTGGGCTGCTTAAAGAAAATGTGCTACATATACACCATTGCATACTACACACACAGCAATGCAAAAGAATGAGATCATGAACTTTGCAGCAATATGGATGGAGCCAGAGGCCATTACTCTTAGCAAACTAACTCAGGAATAGACAACCAAATACCACATGTTCTTACTTATAAGTGGGAGCTAAACATTGAATACACATGGACACAAAGAAGGGAACAGTAGACACTGAGGTCTACTTAAGGGTGGAGGGCCAGAGGAGGGCAAGGATTGAAAAATTACCTGTCAGGTACCATTCTTATTACCTGGGTGATGAAATAATCTGTACACCAAACCACTATGACACATAATTTACCCATACCTGAACATGTACCCCTGAAAATAAAATAAAAGTTTTTCTTTCTTTCTTTTTTTTTTTTTAAAAAAAGGAAGGCTCTCATAGTTGTGAGAACTTTGATCTTGGACTTTACAGCCTCCAGAACTGTGAGAAAATAAATATCTCTTCATCATAAATTACCTAGTTAGTGACATTCTGTTATAGAAACACAAAATGAACTAGGACAAAGCCCTTATTGATTATTCAACACATCCATTTGGTAGGGAAACTCTAGCAGGTTAGGATTTTGTGTTGCATTTATAGAAACACACCAAAAATGACACCTCAGGTAGAATAAATTCTATCTGCTCTTTATAAAAACCCAGCAAAAATGACACCTCAGCTAGGATAAATTCTATCCCCTAAGTCATGAGCCAATATGTATTTCCTCCTATGAGTGGATTGGCAATCCGTATTGCTATGGTCAAATGTGTCCTCACCACAATTTATGAGTTGAAATTTCATCACTAATATGGTAGTATTAAAATGTGATACCTTTGGGAAGTAATAAAGTCATGAGGCCAGAGCTCCCACAAAAGGGGTTTATGCTTTTATAAAAGGGGTTGAAGGGAGCCTCCTAGCTCCTTTGGCCCCTTCCACCATGGGAAGACATAGAGTGGGTGCCATTTATAAGGAACAGGCCCCTATCAGACATTGAATCTGTTGGCATCTTGATCTTGAACTTCCCAGCCTCTAGAACTATTTGGTTTAGGGTATTTTGTTATAGTAGCAAGAATGAAGCAAGACTCCTGTGATAATCAACATTTCCAGGACCCATAGGAAATCACTGATTCTGTCAAGTAAATGAGACTCTAATTAAACAAATAGGAAGCTTAAGCATTTTTTGCAAAACAGAAACAAAACAACATGAATTGAAGATAGTCTAATAATACACGTGCAAGCAACAAAAATCTTTAAGCTAACTATCTTTCTGTGTATAAGGTCTCTTTATCTACCACATAATAAAGTTAAATAATAAGCTAGACAAAGAAATTTGAAAGGATCAAAAAGATTATTTAAATTTTCTGCTTTTGTTACAATGCAACTCTCCCCAAATGTATTTTGCACTTTAAAATTCAGCTACTGTGGAAATACACCATAAATATAATTTATAAATTAACAAAAATGTCTGTACATTGGCGATCATGTTCAAATTTATTACTGACAGGGTACTAGATCAATAATTGGAGACCATTGCCTCAGTAATCTGAGGAAATAAACCTTTCTTAGGAAGTGCCTCTTTAATCATTAAGATTTCTAATCAAATGCCAATTATTATCTATGTACTTTTTCATTAGCTTTTATTAATATTTTATCATAATGTTGATATGTCAGTGTATTAATATCTTTGTTTTCATTAAATAAAAATTATAATGAGGAAAGATAACTAATGGTGATTATTTTGCATTCCATGATAATGCTTCCTATTTCATCTACCTTAATGGTTTTAATAAAGGACAAATAAAATTTTACTCAATTAAAACATTTTTAATTGTATTTTTAAATAAATTGTATTATATATTTACATATATATTTTATATTGTATATTTAAGTATATAAATATGATATATGATCTATTTACTATATATTTAAATATATAAAATATGATATATATATTTAAATATATACATCATGATGTTATGGAATACATATGGATAGTAAAAGGGCTACTACAGTGATATAAATTAACACACTTACTTTACAGTTACCTTTTTTTGTGTTTTTGTGGCCAGAGCAGGTAAAATCTACTCATTTAGCTTGAATCCTAAATACAGTACAATTTTATTACCTGTAGTGCTCATGTGGTACTTTAGATCTCTAGACTTGCTAATCCTACATACCTGTTCCTTTATATCCTCTGATTTGTACCTCGCCATTTCCTCCCTGCAGGCTGACCCTGGTAACTGCTCTTTTTGTTCTCTATCTTGGTATATTTGAATAAAAAAGATAGATTCCACGTATAAGTGCTATTATGTAATTTTTTTTTTTTTTTGGCTGGCACATTTTACTTAGCATAATGTGCTCCAAGGTCATCCATACTGTGACAAATGGCAAGATCTTGTTCTTTGTTTATGATGAATAATATTCCATTGTTTATGTATATATACACTACAGTGTATTTATCCATTCTTCTGTTGACAGACACTTAGGTTGTTTTCATATCTTGGCTACTGTGAGTAATCTATAATGAACATGGGAATGCAGATATTTTTACACAGTGTTGATTTTATTTCCTTTCTGTGTATGCCCAAAAGAGGGATTGCTGGGTCATATGGTAGTTCTATTTTTAATTTCTTTAGAAACCTTCATACTGTTTTTCATAATGGCTACACCAATCTACATTTCCACCAGCAGTGTGCAAGATTTCCCTTTTTTTCCCTACAAAAATTGAACTCTATTTATTTAACAAACATCTTAAAATATGTACCACATGAGAGAAATGTGCCCTGATATGCCTTATTCAGAGATGCAAATCTGGGGAAGATCTCAGGGACCTTCTAATATCTTGGTTTATTTCCAGTTGAATAAAGTTCAAGCCAGTAATTTCCAGAATAAGCAAAAGGTTGTGATTGAAGCAAACCTGATATGGTTTGGATGTTTGTCTCCTCCAAATCTCATGTTGAAATGTGATCCCCAATGTTGGAGATAGGGCCTAGAGGGAGGTGTTTTGGTCATAGGGGCGGATCCCTCATAAATGGCTTGGTGCCCTTCCTGTAGTGATGAGTGAGTTTTTGCTCACTCATCACTATGAGAGCTCGTTGTTTAGATGAATCTGGCACCTCCCCCTCTCTCTCTTGCTCCCTCTCTCACCATGTGACATGCCTGCTCTCCCCTTGCCTTCTCATGTGATTGGGAGCTTCCTGAGACCCCAGCAGAGACCGAGCAGATGCTGGTGCCATGCTTGTACAGTCTGCAGAACCATGGGCAAAATAAACCTCTTTTCTTTATAAATTGCCCAGTCTTGGGTATTCCTTTTTAGCAACTCAAAACAAACTAATGCAAATCCCAACTTGTCTTTTCTCAGGACTACACAATAACCACAGTGAGTTATAGTCTGTTTACTCTGATTTCAAAGGATATTTCCTGCTTTGTATTTACAATTCCCACTCTAATCTAGAGCTACTGTTGTGATTTGGTTGGGGTTGTTTAGTCAACCTTAGACTGACTGTGTTGGGACCATTTCTCACGTTGCAGCTTGCCTTGACTATTTCTGGAAGAGTTCAACACATTCAAAGAGAGGGGGATAATTATAAACAAGTGAACAATTGTTTTTTCTAGTAAATAACAAAGACTTTTAGAACTCAAAGAGATCTTAGGAATTAGCTCATTCAAGTCATCCCTAGTAGTGCTCTGATAAGAAATCATCCAGGTTGAGTGTGATTCAAGTTTATAAACATATGAGAACCTTCTGTAACTAGATGCCTTCGTGTCCCATTATTCCATTTTTGCATCCACTGATAGGAAACTAATAAATTCATAAGAGAACCTATTTCATTATCTGGCAGCTCTAATTGTTAAAAATTTATTTTGTATGTTGTGTATTAATATATGCCTTCCTGAAAATTTCAATCATTGATTCTAGTTCTAATGAACTAAATTCTTCTAACAAATGTCACTTTTGAATCTTGTACTCCCTAGGACAATTTGAAAACAGGTATGAATTGCATATTTTGAGTCACACGTTTTCATTGCTTTGGTGTATTGAAAGAACGTCTCTTAAAGCACAAAGCTCAAAGATTTTAAATGAAAAGACATCTCTGATATTCTGAAAACAATAATGCTATTATCAAATGTTCAGCCATTTTAAGCATCAATAAGCAAGTTTAGTAGCATATAAACCAGAAAGTATATCATGTATGTCAAATTCTACTTTATGACTCTCTTTTATGATTATTCCCCTGTGAAATCTGGGATAGATCTTGAATTGTTACTGATTCAAATGCTGTTCTCCTTTTTCTCTTTCAATTTTCAAAAAATATATTGGAAACCAGTGAAACCAAATTTTATATCATCATAGGTACAAAGAATGATTAAATCTGATCGCACTTAACTCCAGGGAAGGAAAGAAGGCTATTTAAGTTGGGCAGGTGATTCTGCTTATTCTTCTGGTCAGTGAACATTAGGTGCAGGTTTGCTGTTCTCCCCGTGGGACACAGTAATCCTATATTCTGATAGTGTGAGCGTCTAATCTCCCTGACTGGAACTCTAATATCTAAATATAAACATTTTTTTCCAACAACTTGACTCCTAAATGCAAGCAAACCTAAGCCGGCTGAACTGAGGACATGATCATTGGAGCTAATGCAAGAAGAAAAATTGCCTGTGCTAGACTTACTGAGAGGTGTTACTGAACTCTGTGCGATTTTTTTTTTTTTTTTGGTAATTATGACTAGTTTCTTTCTGCTTTGACTTAAAACTTATTGATGACTAGGTAAGATTGAACCTAAAGTTAATGTTTTTCTTTTCTTCCTTAACATGGATAGTTAGGGAAGCTTTCCCTAAAATACTTTATTGAAAAAAAAAAACCAAAAAACAAAAAACAGAACTTTTAAGAGAGATTCTAGGAAAAGATGTGACAGCCTCTGCTTTAGTTTTTAACTCATCTCTAGCCAGACCAAGAAATGGAAATGCAAATATTAGAAGCCCATTCAAATCAAAGGAAGAGGGTGTTAACTTTGAGCTTAAATATTTATAAGAATAACTGGAAATTTGACTTTCTCCAAATATACAGAAATATATGGATTGTTGGAAATCTCATTGTGTTCCTCAGGAAGTTACTCTCCACTGGACTGGTGCTGGCTGATAGAGAAGCCAATATGCAATATGCCAAAGTGGTCATTCCTGAGAAGTTAAAATGATGATAAAAGAAACCCCTATAATCATTTAATGTCATTTCCTTTTGGGATTTGTGTGTTTCCTAGAAACTCTGGGTGTTTCTCTGAGTGGGAAATAGAGAGATGCAGTAGTCACTTTACTTGTTATCGACAATTTTTTGCTTACAGGAATTTGAGACATGTCAGTGACAAGGTGAATATATAGGATGGAGAAGAGAAATGGTGTTACTGAGTGATGAGAATTGGATTGAGTGAATGTTACCATTCAACTTCAGGTGTGCTAACCTAGTGATTTTAAATAAAAACACTTTTGGTTCTCATTAATCCTTTATTTACACAATTAGGGCCAGGTTTTAAAGTAAAACAAACTTTCTTTGTGATACACATTGATATAATAGAACACTACTGACATTTTCTTATTTATTTTCATTTTTATATAAAAATTCTTAAACAGTGTTTATTATATGCCAAGTAGATTCTAAGCACTTGACGGATACTAATTCATTTAAATTTTATAACAACTTTTTAGAGTAGGTACTATTGTTGTGTCCATTTCACAGATGGGGAAATGGATACGGAAATGTTAAGCAACGTGGCTAGTCAGTGGCAAAACCAGGCCTCTTCTCTTCCATTTCACCTCAGGTTGTCATGTAAATCCTATTTGAAACATGTACCCTGATTAAAAAATTGTTGGGGGAGTACTGTTTTAGGGAATAAAAATAAAACTAACCCCCCAAATGCTACCACTACCATAAAGAAAAAACAAAACAAAACACCAATCTACATGCACAGCTGAGCTCACTGGAAGGTAATCACTAGGTCCCTGAAATGAACCTGAGTGTTAACCCCAATAGCTGATGCCATGGTAACTAGAGGTGAGAGTGGGTGATAAATTGGGTAGTAGAGATTGAGTCGTGGTAAAATCTAAGGACTTTGTTTCTGATGCTCAAATGAAGATAGCAGATTAGGATTTAAATCCATCCAAAGAGGTGCATTGAAACTCATATGTTCATATAATGTTAGGATGCTCAAAATGCTACAACTTCAGTGAAAGTACAAATAGAAAAAATATTAGCCATTTTCTTTTGCTCTGGATTCTCGGTAGAATAAAAAAGCTCCTTTTAGAACATATAACCACGGCCATTCATGCAAGCGTGAGGGTTAAATCCCCAAACTAAAAAGCTAACGCATAATTAGTAATACTTTTGCTAATGACAGCTAACAGAAGAAAAATGAACTTTTTTGAGGGACATTCCATGCACTGGTCCTCAATTCCCGCGGTTAAAAGTCCTGCTGAAGATGAGCTCATAATCCAAATCTAAGTAACTACACTAAAAAATATTTACCAAGAGTGAGAATCAGTGAAACAACAAACTGTAAGATAAAACCTGAGACTTTTAGATATTAGAACACTTGGATAATAGAAAATACATATGTTTAAAAATAACTAAACATAAAAAAATAGAATAAATAAAGGAGGAAAAAGGACATGATTAGAAAACATGAAGCATATTTGAAAAATAGTCAAATGGATTTTCTAGAAAGTAAAAATGAAGTCACTAAAATTAAAAACTTGATAGAAGTCTTCAGCAGTAGATTATACATAGCTAAAGATAATTAATGTTTTCCCCTAAATCCTAAATGATAGTGAAGCTGGAAATATATTTTTTGGTAAGACAAGTTTGAGGAAATTATTATAATGCAGCAAAGAGGGTAATATAGTTGAAAATTATAAAAAAGGCATAGAGGATAAAATGAAATTTAACCGATGCCTGATAGGACTCCCAGAAGGAAAAAATAGAGATAATAGGGGAAAATTTTTCAGTATCACAGTGAGTCCCAAAAATGGTAAATAAAAATGATCTTTTATCTAGCTACATCACAGTAAAACTGCAAAACACCAAATACCAAGTGAGAAATCTTAAAAGCTACAGAAGAAAAGGATTATCTATAAAAGAACTCCAACTAAACAGTAGACTTATCAACAGCAACAGGAAGCCAGAGATAATGGAAAAATCTTCAAAATGGTGAAAGAAATGAACCACCAACCAAAAAACATATGTCCAGCTTCACTATCATTTAGGAGTTAGGGAAAAATGTATTTAAAGTGAACAAGCAAGCAAGCAAACAAAGCATCTACTACAGTAAGAAGAAAATTTAACCTAAGAAAAAGGACTAAGATGTAAGAATGTTGAGTAAATAAATTTGTAAACTGGTCTTTAAATCTAAAAAGTTGTTAGCTATAAATAAATATGAAAATATCGAATAATTTGGAGAAATTAGTTCAAATAAAGTAAATCAATATTTATAGAATTTACATATAAGGAGGAAAGAACAGAGTTAACACATTCTAAAGTTCTACACTAATTTGCCTGTTATATATCTTCTTTGGATAAATTTCTGCTCAAATCTTTAGCCCATTTGAAAATGTGTTTAAGTTTTCAGAATTCTTCATACGTTCCCAGTACAAGTTCCATTTCAGATAGGTGATTTACAAATCTTTTCTCACAAAGTGTAGTTTGTCTTTTCTTTCTTGCAACAGTGTTTTTTGAAGAGTGAAGTTTTAAATTTTGATAAGTCCATTTATCATTTTCTTATTTTATGGGTTGAGCTTTTGCTGTCATACCTGAGAATTCTCTCTCTAACATTAGATCACAGAATTTTCTCCTATGTTTTATTCTAAAAGTTTTACAACTTTCAATTTGACACTTATATTTGTGATCACTTTTGAATTACTTTTTATATAAGATATACCATTTAGGTTGAGATTGATCTTTTGGCACATGGGTGTCCAATTATTTAATCATCACTTGTTGAAAAGACTATTCTTTCTCCCTTGAACAGTCTTTACACATTTTGTCAAAAATCAATCTGAAGGATTTGTTTGGGTTTATTTGTGTAATTGCTATGGTCATTCATCTGTATGTCTGTCCCATGATGAATACTACACTGTTTTAATTATTGTAATTTCATGATACATCTTAAAGTTGGGTAGTATGATTTTTTTGACTTTATTGTTTTTCAAAATTATTTTGGTAGTCCTAGTTCTTTTGTCGTTTCAAATAAATTTTACAATACATATTTTCTACATATACAAAAATATATACTTTTTAAAAATATATACTTTTATATACAAATATATACTTTTGTATATATACAAAACTGTATATACACATATACTTTTCTCTATATATAAAAATATATACAAATATATACCTTTCTATACATACAAATATTTTGCTGGATTTTCATTGGAATTATATCCACAGCTCAATTTAGAGAGAATTGGCATTTTTACTGTGTTGAGTTTTCCAGTTCATGAACGCATGCTTCTCCATTTACTTAGATTTCGTTGAATAACGATGTGTAGTTTTCAGTATTGTTATATGTGGCCCTTCCCCAAATTTGCATATTGACATCCTAACCTCCAGTACCTAGTAATGTGACCCTACTTGGAGATAAGGTCTATATAAAGGTAATCAAGTTAAAATGAGCTCATTAGAACAAGACCAATTCAATATGATTGTTGCACTTATGAAGAGGTGAAATTTGGAGACACATGAACATGATGGTATGCCATATGAAGATGAAGGCGGAGATTGAGATGATGCCAAAGAACGCTAAAGATTAAGGTTAGTAGCGAACCACCAGAAGCTAGGAGAGAGGCATGAAACAGATTCTTCCTCACAACCCTCAGATGGAAGCAACCCTGCTAACACCTTGACCTTGGATTCCAAGCCTCCAGAGCTGTGAGACAATACACTTCTGTTGTTTCAACCACTCAGTTTGTAATACTTCATTACAGCAGCCCTAGAAAACTATTACAAACATCAAGTGTATGTGTTTTGATAGATTTGTATTTATTTCATTTTTGATTTTTTCTTTTCTAAGATTTTAATATTTCCCTAGTAAATGCTGAATATTTCATTTGTCTCATATTAAGACAGGAATTTCTCAGATTTGCAAGTTTTTATTGATACTTCAACTAAAAATACTGTTATTTAAAAGGACACTACAAATTTCAAGTTAGATCTCTGGGCTGTTATAACTAATTTTTTCACTTTTAGTATCTATTTAATTCAATTTGCCTAATTAAATGTGTTTGCATCCTATTTGGCAACTTCACTGCATAACTGTGAAGAAACACTTATAATCAAGTGATATACTGATACTCTATGACTTATATAACTCTAGGTATTTCTTGAAAGTAGAGTTAAAGCAAACACTTATTGCATTTCACCATGTAAGCCACCAGTCCCCAGAAAAATAATTTACATGTTCTATAACATTAAATGAGTTATATTTTCATTAAATTCATTTATTTCTCAGAAAGAAGGCATTTTAAGATCACATCCATTAAATCTAAGAGTTTTGCTTTAACTTTTTCCTCCTTTCTCCTTAGCACCCTTACAACCTCCACAATATAAGGCTTAACTGGCCTCATATTATATTTAATGATCAAATCAATTGTCTCAATACTTTTCTAATCCTTGCATACCTTGTTTTTGTCACTAAGATGTTTTTCTTGGTCTTTGTTTGGTTATCCCTGGTAGATTAGGTGCCCATGTGGTGTACTACATTGATAGCTCTCTTTATGCTTGTGTATCATGAGATGTTTAAATGGACTTTGTGGTTTTCCTCTGCCAAACTATGAGTTCCATGCTGGCAGGGATGGAGTCTGCTGGCCCCCTGTGTATATCCTCAGCCCTCACACAATGCCTATTCACTATGTATTTAGCTCTAGTACACAGCTGCAGGTGCTCCATATTTATATGTTTAATGAATGAATGAATGAATGAAAAGATAAACAGTAACTGAGTCAAATAATCTTTCCATAAAATTCTAATTTTGTAACTATTTAATATAAACAATTATATTTTCTTGACATTAATTATCTATTTAACTGGAAGGCTAAGAAATCTAATACATTCAAATTTATAGGCATAACGTAAACTAATCATATCTCACTAGCCACATTTGCTTTCAACACTTTATTCCATGTTCATAATACTGATGTCAACATTGGCATAAAATATTCAAATAAAATATAAGCAGCTTGAACTTTCTCAGTGAATTTAAACTTGAACACATCAGGAGCTGCAAGGTCAAGAATTCTCTGTTTTTCCCTGCAGGAAGCATACTTTACCAGTAAGTAAACTGAGACAAGAGTAAGAGTTCTCTCTTTGCTTTCATTTTTTCTCTTCATAAAGGGATTTAATAGTAGCCATCTTGGAGGGATTGGGGGAAATTAATTGTGGAGTCCCAGGAGCTCCTTAGAAGAGAGTAATACACTTACCCAGAAAATGATTTTTTGCACTGAAACTAATCAAATAGAATCCAGATAAACGTTATTTAGTGCTTATCTCTTAGGACATGAACAGACAGAAGATTAGGACTCTATCTCAGTGAAATGCCAAGGATAGTGGCTTTGTGTCCACCCAACTGTGGCTTTACAACTGAGTTTTTCTGTTTTATTTAGATATTTGCATTTGCTTAAATACAGTCAGTGAGTGATCAAGAAATGCTGACTTAAAATATTTCATGAGTGAGTCATTCATCATCACATGTTCCTTTGAGGTAGGTAAAATGCTGTCACTCTCACCTGCCCATTCTTATTTGATAAATGCTAATTGATATTATCTGACTTTCAAATAAATTGTAAGAAGGTGGGTTTGTTACATCCCTTCTTATTAATTTTGGTTGAATAGTTCTGACTTTTACCTAATCCTGATGAATAGCTTGTACCTGATTGTCTTAGTGTTTGCTTCACACCTCAACAATATTGAGAATAATATAAAGGAAAGCTGCCTTCCCTAAACAGAAAGGAAGAAAAAAACCCAGCAAGGGAATCAGCATAAAAAAGATAAAAGAATGAATATAATGATAATACAGAGGTCCACAGATCCTTGAATGTTACAATGGCCCCCTAGAAATAAAAGTCTTCTCTAAATAGGAAACTGAAGTTTTATATATTTTTTATTTAAAATATACATAAATGAAAAATTTAGTTTAGTATTAAGTTTTAATCATTGCCATTTTTAAATGACTATTTATACGTACACAAGTGAACAATCTTTCTTCATATAAACATGGATTGCCTGCCTTAATAATTAATAGACTGATATATTCTAGGGAAACAAATTTTACCCCTTCTAAATGTTTCCAGCATGCCAATCACTTAACTCAAACCAGTTATTATATTTAACAATTCAAAAATGTGCTTTGTAGAGTAAATAATTTTCATTCCCCTAATGCCGTGTGCCCTTAGTCTTTCAGGCTTTTTTTGTTTTGGTAGTGAATCACTTGAAAATATAGTAAGAGTTGATAGTACAAAACCAGTGTACTATAATTATTTGTGATGAAGAAATTAACCTTAAGCTAAGCTACACTCTCATTTGCTTGTGATCGGTGCTCAGGGACACTGATTATTAAAAAAAATGGAATTAGCTTTTGTCTAATATTTCTTGGTTGCACTGTGATCTTAGCCTTGTTAGTACTTCTGTTCCCAGTACTGTTTTAAGAGGAAAGAAAGAGGCATGTAGCCAGTGGAGAAGGTTGCAGGACACCTAGAGCTCTCTATACGTAATAATTTGAGAATTTAGATGCCTGAAAGTCTTGACATGAAGTTCAATTTGGAAGAAACCCTCAAAAGGCACTGAGCTGTCAATCATTTTTTCCACTGAGTCTAGAGCGTTGTTTTACAGGAACAGCAGAGTTCCATCTTAAATTTCTACCAAAAGATAAGTCAGTGACTTAAAAAAAAGTTCATAACAACAACATCACTAAAATCAAATTGCCTTCCAGAGGAAAGTAAAAAAGTGAAAGCTGTGAAGAATGGAAGCAACAGAATAGGTCATTGCTCTATCATTTTCTGTAGCATCCTAAACTGTGATAAGTACCTGATCATAGTTGTGTCTCAATTTCTAGTCTCTGAGCCAAGTTAGTACCACCTGGTGTGATTTGAAATCACCCCAAAGAGCTGATGATGCCTCATGGAAAACAGTGAAAGACATTCCATTTAGCAGACATCCCTCTCCAAGTCCAAAAGGCTTTTTTTTTTTTTTTTCCCGGCACATTCTGCCACTTTCATTTCTGATATTAACCCAGATCATCTTTGTTCATCAGAGGATTTGCTTCTGCCTCTTTCATTTCAGCTTCACCTTAACTTAGCTTAGGATGTAACAATCAAGCTCTATTCTTGCAAAGGAGACTGGGCCAATATATTACGGATTATTCAGTCAATTGCTATTTCAGGTGGAAGGAGTATTGCAGGAACACTGCTTCTGGAGTTCTATTTCTAAGACTTTTATTTTATGCCTGCCCATGACTTCCAGTTCCAATGTTGATTCTGGATTTGTAATGGACAAATTAAGGGAAGTAAAGTGTAGAGAGTGCAGTTTATTGACAGAAGTTTCTATCAACACTCTTTCCTCACTCCTATTCATCCAAGGATAATGTAATTTCAAAAGATGCTAGAATCCAAAGAATGGCTTTTTTTTTTTTCTATAGGCCAGCCTTGTTGATGAGTGTGTACTGGTTGACTATAGTCTAGAAAGATGCCTTCCTTGATTCCTTGATCCCTGCCTAACTGTGCCAGTCAACAGGTACTGGTCGATATTAGAGAACTCTAGCAAACAAACAAACAAATAAACAAAAAAACAAAAAAACAAAAACTTGGAGAAACATTGAGGAGTTGATTTAGCAGTCTCAAGTTACTTTGTCTCTGGGCATGGAAGACTGGCCTTAGGAGTGTACAGTAACATTAGAAGGGATAATATTTTAAAAAACAATTATGGGCTGGATGCAGTGGCTCACGCCTGTAATCCCAGCACTTTGGGAGGCTGAGGCAGGCAGATCACGAAGTCAGGAGATCGAGACTATCCTGACGAACATGGTGAAACCCCATAGTCCAATGGGGGCTCTGATGCCTTCTAAAGAAATCTTTTTTTAAAAGCCCCAATTATTTGCCTAAGCCAATGTATAGAAGGATTTTTTCTGATGTTGTCTTCTAGAATTTTTACGATTTCAGGTCTTAGATTTAAGTCCTTGATCCATCTTGAGTAGATTTTTTTATAAGGTGAGAGATGAGGGTCCAGTTTCATTCTTCTACATGTGGCTTGACAGTTATCCCAGCACCATTTGTTGAATTGAGTGTCCATTCCCCCCTTTATGTTTTTGTTTGCTTTGTCGAAGATCAGTTGGCTTTAATATTTGGCTTTATTTCTGGGTTCTCTATTCTGTTCCATTGGTCTATGAGCCTACTTTTATACCAGTACCATGCTGATTTGGTGACTATGGCCTTACAGTATATTATAGTCAGGTAATGTAATGCCTCCAGATTTGTTCTTTTTGCTTAGTTTTGCTTTGGCTATGCTCTTTCTTGGTTCCATTTGAATTTTGTGTTGTCCTGTCTAGTTCTGTGAAGAATGATGGTGGTATTTTGATAAGAATTGCATTGACTTTGTAGATTGCTTTTGGCAGTATGGTCATTTTCACAATATTGATTCTAACCAAAAGCAGATGCAACAAAAACAGTGATAAGTAGGTAGGATTTAATTAAACTAAAAAGCTTCTGCACAGCAAAAGAAACAGCAGAGTAAACAGACAACCACAGAGTGGGAGAAATCTTCACAATCTATACATCCAACAAAGGACTAATATTTAGAATCTACAAGGAACTCAAACAAATTATCAAGAAAAAACAAACAATCCCATGAAAAACGTGGGCTAAGGACATGAATAGACAATTCTCAAAACAGGATATACAAATGGCCAAAAAACATATGAAAAAATACTCAACATCACTAATGATTAGGGAAATGGAAATCAAAACCACAATCCAATATCATCTTACTCCCCCAAGAATGGCCATAATCAAAAAATAAAAAAAAAAAAATAGATGTTTGCAGGGATATAGTGAAAAGGGAACACTTTTACACTGTTGGTGGGAATGTAAACTAGTATAACCACTGTGGAAAACAGTGTGGGGATTCCTTTAAGAATTAAAAGTAGAACTACCATTTGATCTAGCAATTCCATTATTGGGTATTTGCCCAGAAAATAAGTCACTATATGAAAAAGACACTTGCATAAGCATGTTTATAGCAGCACATTTTGCAATTGCAAAAATACGGAACTAACCCGAAGTCCATCAATCAATGAGTGGATAAAGAAATTGTGTATATACACAATATATATACATACACACAGTGGAATACTATTCGGCTATAAAAAGGAATGAAATAATGGCATTCACAGCAATCTGGATGGAATTGGGGACCATTATTCAAGTAAACTAATTCAAAAATGGAAAACCAAACATTGTATGTTCTCACTCATAGTGGGAGCTAAGCTATGAGGATGCAAAGGCATAAGAATGATACAATGGACTTTGGGGACTTGAGGGAAACAGTGAGTGGCAGGTGAGGGATACAAGACTACAAAATGGGTACAGTGTGTACTGCTCGGATGAGGGGTGCACCAAAATCTCACAAATAACCACTAAAGAACTTACTCGTAATCAACACAACCTGTTCCCCAAAACCTATGGAAAAGAAGCCCAATTCAACTAAGACATAAAGAATGCTTCTAAGAAGGTGAAACAATCTGGTTTCTCTAGGGTGTTACTAAGATTGGGAGTTTACACAGATTTTAAAGGAAGACTGAGAGTCTTTTATGTCCACTTCAGTCTGGTTCCAAGTGTGTGGTGATCTTTTATGATGCCACTGTATACTTTTATGGGACTTTGGTCAATGAGAAAGATACCAGTAAAATATTTTCTACCTACCAATACAGGGGTATGTTAAGGCCTCTCCATCTTTGTTTGTTTTCACCTAATGTTACTGTGAGACTAAGGGAGATAGTTGGGTACCACCTCGATTGTGTAGGTCACTTCAGGAAATAATGGATGCAAGGATGAAGAAAAATGAAAAGTGGCCATAAAAGAAATGTTGGCTTCTTGTTCCAAATCTATTGTTTCATAAAACATTCGAAGCCATTTTCCAATGTCAATTTGCCCATCTCTCATAAGCAGATGGCACTTCCTATTCATGATTCCTTATGAGAATAATGTGACATTTAATCAACTGCTTATGAGGAAACATAGTGAAGAATATTATCTAAAATAACACTGTTATTTTATTTATGTTTAAGTGGAGAGTAGTTTTATGTTATTCAAAATGTGGTTTTATAGAACACATAGACTCCAGCCTAACTGCCAGGGTAGGCTGATCCTGAATAATTTATTTCAGAATGTTCTGTCACTTTGTACTGGCACTTAAATGGAAAAAGTTCTCTAATATTCATTTTGATGAATAATTAGTTTAGGAGGAATCTTTAGATTGTAGTCTTGGATTGCAGAGTTGAAATTTAATCATTTCAACACAGTTGTCTTCAATGCCAACATAAACCAGGGATAAATTATATCCAATCAGTGAATGGATTTAATGCATGGTTCACAGGTTGTGGGAACTAATAAATATTTGTAAGCGTATTATCAAAATTCTTAAGTAAGGGCATTATATGATTTGTATTATAGTAGTTTGGGTTCAAGTTAAAAAAAATAATTCTAACTTATATTGCGTCTGGAACAAGGGAAAATGAAAAAAAAAGATATTTTTAGTTGGGCTAATATTTTCCATTCTGAAATGTAGCTTGGATATAATAACAAATAAAACACTTAGAGAAACAATTGATAAAACCAGTATTGAAAAGATTGACAAAGGGTTTTTTTCCCTCTCCCTCTTCCAAAGGCGAACCTCCACACAAAATCTTAGCCTGAAGTTTTAAACTGTCTGCTACAAACAATTGCCACTTTCCAAGTGCAGACTGGCAAGTGCACAAAGAGCAAAGTTTAGTCAAAGTTCATTTTCAGGTCATCCACCCTGGAACCATCAATCTGGACAACCTCTGCGTAACCTCTTCCAAGATTGTGGACTGGAACGGGATCCTTTGCAGTCTCATTAGAGCATGCAACAATTAATTTGTCCTAAATAGGAAATTAAACAGTCAAGTACAGTGTAGAGAAGAGGTCAGAAAATGGGTCTTGAGGTGCATTCATAGCCACTGTTTGGAAGTTTTCCCCAGGCCTCTAGGAAGGTGGGTCAGATTCCAAAGAGAAATCACTGTGTAGGACAAACATGACAAAACCATGCAAAACACATACATAAGTAGAAGAGAAATTTAACCTGAGAACAAATCGCCAGTGTTTTTAATGCTGCTCAGGCTTGTCTGTCTTTTAGGAGACTTAAGGTGAGAATTCAGGCAAAGATACTTCACAAGTCCAGTGCATATAAACCCAGAAAACTCAACACCATTGTCCTTGAACCTACTTCTGATTGTATGCTACTCTTGTATTCATAAGCTAGAGATTCTGTTATGAGAAAATGGGAGAAAAAGGTCTGATGTAGCGTTCTATTGAGTTAATGCTGTTTGTGAAGTCACAGTGAATTGAACCATTGTCTTCCAAGATACAATTTTGACATAATTAGAGAAGTTGAATGGTTATCATTAGCAATGCACACAGGAAATTTTGAAAAATAGATAAAATGCTATTTTTTAGCAATAGAAGAATACAAAGTTCTTAACTACTGTCTTATACAAAACTATGATATCTATATGTGTCTATCATAATTTTGCATATGATGTCTATGTATCATATTTTTTCATTAGCTGAAAGTTAGTCTTTTTATGGTAAAATAGAAATGTAAAAATCGTGGCATTATATGTTATATGTGTATATGTGATCAGATTTTTAAAAGCCTCTACATCTCTTTATATTTGATGAACTTAGTACAATGTAAATCTATAATAATAAATTATAGATTTATTTAGTAAAATAGTATACCATATAAGGTATAAAGAATAAAAAATAAATAATGAAATAAAAGTAAATACAGGTCGTTGACTGAGAAGTTGCTCAAAGTAACAAGAGTTGGAAAGTAAAAAATTTCTAAAAAGGTAAAGTTTATCAGAAATTTATGGTTACACAGCATCAAGAAAAAAAGATAAAATCATTCTCAAGTCCATTGAATATTTCCCATAAATGTGAAAAGACACATCTTTGAACATTAAAAATTCTGACCATTAAATTACTATGGGATACTAAGTCTCTGATTTTGCTTCCTCCACACCATATTAAGCGTTAATGTTTCCACACCATATTAAGCGTTAATGTTAACACCTTAGTCTTACAAGACTATTCATTTTTTTATCCAGAAAATAAGCAATTATCTTATGATCTAGCCTTTTAAATATCACATTTGTTGAAGTATAATTTGCATTCAGTAAAATTTACCCTTTTAGGTGTATAATTCCATGAGTTTTAATAAATATATACAAGTGTATAACCACCACCATAATCAGGATATTGAACACTTCCATCATCCCGTGAAATCTCCTCATGCCTCTTTGTAGTCAGTTTCCTCACCCTGTTCATGGCCATCACTGATATTATTACAGTTCTTTTAGTTTTACCTTAGTTTAATGTTTATTTTTGCATTTTCAGACTATCATATACATGGAATCCTTCATGTGATTATTTCTGTCTTTTTCACTAAACATAATGAACACATGCTGTATTCAGTAGTTTGTGCCTTTTTATTGCAGAATAATATTCCACTGTGTGAATGACAACAATTTATCCATTCACTGGCTGAGGGGTATTTGAGTTGTTTCCTTTTTTTTTTTTTTTTTTAGATGGAATTTTGCTCTTGTTGCCCAGGCTGGAGTGCAATGGTGTAATCTCGGCTCACCACAACCTCCGTCTCCTGGGTTCAAGCAATTCTCCTGCCTCAGTCTCCGAGGTAGCTGGGATTATAGGCATGCGCCACCATGCCCAGCTAATTTTGTATTTTTAGTAGAGATGGGGTTTCTCCATATTGGTCAGGCTGGTCTCAAACTCCCTCTTCAGGTGATCCGCCCGCCTCGGCCTCCCAAAGTGCTGGGATTACAGGCGTGAGCCGCTGCACCTGGTCTGTTTCCAGTTTTTAGTGATTATTCACAAAGCTGCTATAAAAATTCATGCATGGGTTTTTGTGTAAACATAAAATTTAATTTCTCTTGGGTAAATATCTAGGAGTGGGACTGCTGGGTGATATGGTAAATGTATGTTTAACTTTGTAAGACCTTATAAGAAAATGCCAAATGATTTTCCAAAGTGACTGTATCATTTAGCATTCCCACTAGCGATGTTTGAAAGTTCTAATCTTTCCATATCTTTGCCAGTACTTGATAGCATCAGTTTTTGAATTTTAGTAGCTCTAATATATGCATAGTAGTATCTCATCATAGTCATGTCATAAACTGTGACAGAGACTGTAGACTTAATACAGCCTTGGGGCAAGACTAAATGTGTATGCTTGTCCATTTCAAGTGAGTATATACTGCTTATCCTCTTTCCTGATAGGAGTGGAAATGGTCACATTTTCCAGGTTTTAATTTGCATTTCCCTAATGGCTAATGATGTTGAACACTTTTCATGCACATATTGCCATCCATATTTCTTCCTTGGTGAAGCCAAAATATTACCAAGTTCTAAGCAAGTGACAGTAGCTGCCCACTTCCAGACTTCTTGTTGAATGAGAAAAATGAAACCTTATTTGTGTTACACCAGTGATAGATGTTCTTTGTTACATGAAGCTGAAGGCATTCCCAAATTACACAATCTTCTTTTTAAATTACGACTTCGTGTTCACATTTCTGTATCCCCCTTTTTTGTTGTTAATGGTATCATCATTACACCATCATCTAAGGCAGAAAATCAACCCATTTTTAATTTGTATTGCTCTCTTATCTCTCAAAGCGACAATTCACATCTCTTGCTGAACTATTACAATATTTCTGTCACTGGTCTCCATGCCGCCAGTTTTTCCTCCACATTGATATTAGCATTTCCACTTTAAAATGCAAATGAGACACTGAAACTTCCCACTTAAGACCTTTAGTAGTTTACCACTACTTGTACAGACAGATCTGAAGGTCTTAGAATAGCATGTATATCCTTTCACAATCTTTCCCCAGTCTGCCTTCTCAGCTTCATCATCTGTCTCTGCTCCTCCTTTTACTTCCTGCACTCACTCGTGTTTTATGTTCCTATCGAACAGAACCATTCATCCTTCTCTTTCACAATTCAGAGTCCTTGAAATGTTGTTTGCTCTGTTGGCTTTCGAAAGGCCTCTCCTCTTTCTCTTATCTGGACAATCTCTATTCATTTGTCAAGGCCAATATCATACATTACTTCTATAAAACACTCCTCACCCCTTCTGAAGAGAGTTCTATACTTCCTTGTGCTTCCATGGAACTTTATCCCTTCCTTTATTTTCGTACTTTCTCACATTAGGTTTTTATGTGATGGTTTTCTCTAACAGTGTTTTTGAAATAGGTGATAACTATAAATGATATTTTGAGATCTCTGAAACAACTGCACTGTGATATTAAAAACCAGCCACAAAAATACCAGTCTCATAAAATGATTAAAAGTGATGATGTTCAGTGTATAAATTAATCAGGAGAAATGGGGATATAAGTTTTAGCAAGTTTGTGTCATTATGAGTTTGTATAAAGGGTTTTGTTAGAAGAAATAAAGGCTTAAGACCATGTGACACGTGAACTATGTTTCCAGATAAGGAGATGGCTGAACAAATGACTCCTTTTTTAATCACCTGTTCTATTTTTTATGATTTAATATATGAATCTCTTTTATATGATTGCATTTTAGATTTGATTGATTTGAGTTTTTAATTGTTAAATATGGAATTGATGAGACTTGGTTTTATGAGAATATAATTGGATGTAAATTAGGCTTTGGTCAAATTTAAACTGAAAATTTATCAGGGAAATTTTTAATCCTTTTTCTTTCTTTTTGCCTCAGTTTCCTCATTTGTAAAATTAAAGTGCCAGACTAGATGACCTTGAAGGTCCTAAGGAGGTTGAAGAGTTGAAGATTACAGTTTTATATAGAGGAAATAACTGTGTAGTTCATCAACTCTTTCATTTTTCAAGACATTATTTTGGCTTCTGGAAGCCTATGAAAAATCCCCTCATTTACCACTATTTGTATTCATTATCTAGACATTGTCTTCATATAGAAATGGTACTAGTAATCACATCAGTTCTAATATGGAAAATGATATGTTTCTTTCCAGTAGCCAAATTTTAAACATGAAACATGATAGGCTTAAGGAACCAGTGCTGTCAGAATTACCTATATGTAATTATTGCAAGACTATATCATTTTTTAGAATTGCTTCAAATCTTGAGAAGATTTAATACCATAGGGACTGATAAGTTCTACAGCCTAAGAGGCAGGCTGTTTGCACCGCAGCCTGGCGAAGTGCTGCAGAGTTCTTTCTTGTGTGCAGCCATAGTCAATGCCGACTGCCTTTATATCATTTGGCGAATTGGTTAGAGCAGCATTCCCAAGTATGGAATACGCTACCTCTACAACCTGAGAAGAAATATTAGGTGTCATTCTTCATGGTAGGGATCCTGCAACATAATAATTTGCCCTTTACATAGGAGGGGATGTTCTGGCATACTACATATCACTCGACCTCTTAAAATTGTAATGTTATATAGAATTTGTAGGCCCCTGAATCTTTTTTTTTTTTTTTTTTTTTTTTTGAGACGGAGTCTCACGCTGTTGCCCAGGCTGGAGTGCAGTGGCGCGATCTCGGCTCACTGCAAGCTCCGCCTCCCGGGTTCCCGCCATTCTCCTGCCTCAGCCTCCTGAGTAGCTGGGACTACAGGCGCCCGCCACCGCGCCCGGCTAATTTTTTGTATTTTTAGTAGAGACGGAGTTTCACTGTGGTCTCGATCTCCTGACCTTGTGATCCGCCCGCCTCGGCCTCCCAAAGTGCTGGGATTACAGGCTTGAGCCACCGCGCCCGGCCTAGCTCCTGAATCTTTGTAAGGTTTATCCTCTACCTTCTAAAGCACATGTGTTTTAACGAAGGCCTCCTATACACTTGTCAATTCTTAATCTTCTTGTCTGATTAACATGATGCTGTCAATATAGTGGATCAACGTGGTGAGTTGTGAAATGTCTAGATGAGTCAGGTGATTCATCTAGATTCTGACAAAGGTTGCAGAGTTAATGTAGTCTTGAAGCAAGACTAAATGTATATGTTTGTCCACTTCAACTGGATATGTGTTGCTTCTTATCCTCTTTCCTGATAGGAGTGAAAAAGATCGCATTTGCCAGATCAATGACTACAGCTTGTACCAGAGGCTGTGTTAATCTGTTTTGGTAAACACACCACATCTGGCATAGCAGCTGCAATTGGTTAAGTTTATGGTAGTGAAATGTCATCTTCAGGATCCACCTGGTTTTGTTGTATTCATTAGGCAATGATGAATTTAATAGAGACGTGATGGTGTCCACTACCCCTACATTTTTTTAGGTCTATAAGTGTGACACTATCCCCTACCATTATCACCAGGATGAAATATTATTTTGGGTTATAAAAGGAAAGTTTCAGAGGTTTGCATTTGACTTTCTCTGCTGTGGTGGGTTGTACCTTACATACCAAGGACCAATTATGGTGGTTCTGCATACTACCAAGTATGTTCAGCCTAATTACACATTGGAGACCAAAGCAGTGATCACCATGGACTTAGTAGACGGACCTGCTGTAAGCCATACCTAGGTCAGGACTCGACTCTATACCTGGCTCCCATATACCTCTACTTGAACAGGGGGCCATGATGACTTTTGAGGCCTGTGGTTATCAATGTTAACATGGATCCTGTGTCCAACGGCTGTAAAAACATATGAGTATTCCTTTCTCAAGTTTATGGCTTAGATCCCCTTAGGGAGAACTACCAAATATATTTGCTACAGGGTTGTAAATTTCCTTCTCCTAGGGACTCAGCATCTCTTTCAGTCACTGAATTTTATGCCTCAAAACTGGCTGGAGCTTATAAACAGCTTTTTAGTGGAGCAACTGCTCTCATTCTCTTGATTATCTATCCTCAATTTTTTTGGTTGTATAAGTTAAAAAATACACTTGTTGGCTGTCCGTCTGTTTCTCCTAGGAATGCCATGTTCTTTCAACCATGTCATCCCGTGTTTCATAGTCCTGTTCCATCCCTGTCAGGACCCTGACCTTGGAACAACAGACCTGCTGGGATTGAGAATTTAGCTGTAAATATACTATCTTTTTTTTTTTTTTTTTTTTTTTTTTTTTTGATGGAGTCTTCCTCTGTCACCAGGCTGGAGTGCAGTGGTGTGATCTCGGCTCGCTGCAACCTCCGCCTCCCAGGTTCAAGCGATCCTCCTGCCTCAGCCTCCCAAGTAGCTGGGACTACAGGTGCACGCCACCATGCCCAGATAATTTTTTTGTGTTTTTGGTAGAGACAGGTTTTCACCATGTTGGCCTGTATGGTCCCAATCTCTTGACCTAGTGATCTGCCCGCCTTGGCTTCCTAAAGTGCTGGGATTACAGGCATGAGCCACCGCGCCTGGCCATATGCTATCTTATAATTAAGTTCTGGGCCTGATATTTTGCCTTTCTGGCACTTTGGTTGCAAAAGATTAGAGCCCTTTAAATGCTGCCAAAGAGACCCTCTGGCTTTCATACTTTGACTTAAATTATTGATTAATTTTTCTGTCTTTTATTATAATCTCCGTTACTAAATTTCCCAGATTTCCTGAATACCTGAGATATCACCCACACCAATGCATTCTTTTTCACTAGGTTGCCATTGACAAAGGTTTTATCAGTGGACCTGTTATAGCATGCCAGGGACCATCAGTAATCCACCTAGCACAAGGGACGGGGTCCTCACTCCCATTTGGCCAGTGAATGATCCAGCTCCAACATTCCATTTTAGAGCCTGCTTCCTAGGATTACTCTTGGCACTGTTTTCTATCAGATTCCCTGGAAAAATGCTCTAATTGAGAAACGTGTTTTCAGGAAGTCTCAGATTATTATGAAAATTGGCTCATGCAATTATGGAGGCAGAGAAATCCCATACTATGCCTTTTGCAAGCTAGGGAACCAGGAAATTTGGTAGTATCATTCAGTCCAAGTCCAAAGATTTGAGACAAGAGCTAGAGTGAGTCGGGTGGGCAGTGGCTGGTGTACGTCCTGGAGTCTGAAAGCCTGAGAACCAGGAGCTCTGATATCTAAGGGCAGGAGAAGATGAATGCTTTAGCTAACAGAAAGAGAAAGTAAATTTGCTTTTCCTCTACCTTTTTGTTCTATTTGGGTCTTCAACAGATTGAATGATGTCTATACAAATTGGTGTGGGTTTATCTCCTTTACTCAGTCTACTGATTCAAATGACAATCTCTTCCCAAAACACCTTCACAGACAAACCCAGAAATAATTTTTACTAGCTACGTGAGCATCTCTGAACCCAGTCAAGTTGATATATAAATAAGCCATGACAATATGTAAAGAGTCAGGGAAGAAGGATTGGGCAACAGGAGAAGTTGAATGGCCATGCAGTTGCAAGAAAGGCCTCAGTTAATCATACAGAGAGCTCTGGAGCTTTGACGGTCTTTCAGAGTTGTCTGAATTCAAGGCATGGGGCCCAAACATTTCTACTCCTACATTAACTGGTTGTTAAGTAAACCTTGCCTTCAAGGTAGAGTGACTTTGGGCAGGTGACTTTCTTCTACCAAAGGCAGTTTCTAAAAGAAAACTCTATTGTAAGCAGTCGATAGTTAACACTCCTGGAAGATATGGGAATGAATGTCATGGTCCTGAAGGGGTATCTTGGCAGCACACTACAGCATCCACTACAGATATCATAGAAAGTGGTGTTTAGTATCCTTTAAAATTTTCTCTGATTTAAGTGTCATTTTATTTTAGTACTATTCTTAAAAAATGAGTATTTTATTTATAATAAATAAATAAAAGTAAATTTGAGTCTTCATTAAAAAGCCAAGACACATAGCTTTCTAATTTCTAAATTTCTAATTTTTTTTTATCTGTGATTGTTAAATTAAATTTTCTCAAGTTTGAGGTGATTGGAGAAACTGATTTGGCTCTAACTCAGTAGAAAAGTCAGTATTGGAAAACACTTGCTGTTTAGCACCTACCATATTTCTTGTTTAAAATAAAAATATTGCCATAGAACATTATTTATATTCTTTCCAAGGGATATTCCTGTCACTCTCAATCAGGACTACAGCATGTATTGTCCCGGCTCTGAGAGTATTGGCTGCCATAGCTCACAGTTGAATTCTCTCTCCAGTGTTTGTTCATAGTCAAAGGATGCCACTTTGCCTACAGTTATGTCTTATTCCTATTTCATGGCACCCCTTATCCTGCAGTTGAGCAATGTGAAGTAAAAAAGGCTCAGTCCCTTTGCCTTAATTCAAAGCAACTTTGAAGGACCATCTCACCAATAGTCTCCCACAAGAATAGCTAATACCTGTATTGTGATTGCCTCATGGCTTACTCCTTCCCTCTACCCAATTCTGTTTTCCCTTTTTCCTTGTACCTGAGAACATTCCCCAATAAATTTTCTGCAGGCAAATATCCATTTCAAAGCCTGTTTCTAAAAAACCCAACCTTGAAAAAATCCTTTCTGTAATTTGACTATGGGAAAAAGAGAATTCTCCGAACAATTATGATAAAATTGAGTAGATACATAATGTGTTGAATTCTAAAATTTAATTTTTAAAGATAGGAGTTATAT